>NC_052474.1:12217848-12323646 GCF_009730915.1 Dioscorea cayenensis subsp. rotundata
TAACACTTTCTATAAGTGTCTGAGTGTAGTGTAAGGTGCATCACTGGGTACGACCTCACGTCTACCGATCTTTCACTATACCTCACTACTACCGCTTTTTGAGTAAAAAGTAAAAAGCTGAGAAAAGATAAGAATTCTTTCGCTCCATATCGCAGGACCACAACAACAAAGACCACTGCAACCACAAACACCGTCGACACTAATCACCACAATGGACCATGAACACGAGAACGAACTACACCATCACCATAACGGCAAACACTACTACAATAACAATCAACACCATCAGCAACCTCCGCAATAATAATCAGCGGCCACTATTCCATTATCTGTAGAACGCCTTGACTTCGTGAATATTAGCCTCAATTTGATTTCTTGACAAATTTATGTGATATATTTTATCAGTTTTAAATTGAATTTTATTGATGAGAGACTTTTTGTTCTACGATTAGCCGTGGCTATTTCATACTAGTTTTTGTTTGTTATGCGTTTGTTATGTTTTCACTTTATATATGGTGAGTTGAGTTATTTAAATGATAAGAAGAATAATTATTTGCTCATCTCTCACTCCCTCTATTTCTCAACCTTCCTATCTTCCTCAATTTTTCTCTCTATCTTCTCTTGTTCTCGACCACCACCCTTGGCTTGCATCATTTTTGGTGTTTTCATTTAGAGCCGTTGACTGAAGGAAAGATGACATGAGATAGAGCTTGGAAGGAGCAACTATCCCATTTCTTTGACCAGTTGGTCCATTGATGACAACGTCCTCAAGGAGCAATTATCACACTAGAGCATCATTTCTCTCTATGCTTAAGGCGCTTGTCCACAGCAGCAAGAACATAATGAGACTTTCAAAATGATACAAAAATCTCTCGCATCTCCGTTACCATTACTCATGAGCTCAACAACAACTGTGCACTCCATCCATGATTTGTTGGAGCGCCAAGCACAATGCAACCACTGATAACGACATGACTGCCAAAGTTGAAAGTGCCTTAGTTCACTGGTGAAAATGTCCTCAAATTGTAAAATCATATTTCTTATTGAATTTATGTTTTCCTATGAAGACATGGTTGTATCTTCTCAATTTCTTGTAAATGAGTAAAATTGATATTTTCTTATTTTTATAAATCACATAGATATTAATCACGTGAAAAAAAAATTAATAACGAAAAAATATATAAATCCTATACATATCTAAAATATATATACACCTAAATAGTATAAAATAATATATATATGGTATATAAAATATAATATTTCTTAATGAAGAGAGAAATTTTTTTTTAAAAAAAAAAAACAAAGAGCTTTTTTTTTAGGCATATTTTCATTTTGATATATTTAATTTAAGAAATTTTAAAGTATGCGCTCATATTTTAGCAAACACTTACTCGCAAAGATGTCAATTTTTTTAAAGGGGTAAAAAAAGCTTTGATACATCTGGATTTTAATCCCACTTAAAGTGGGAGATACCCTATTTCTAATTTTAAAATTCATTGGTTTCATCACGTTAGTTGAACACTATTACATAAAGAGAAATTAGATATGTTTTGTCATAATAATATGTAATTACTCATTCTTTGGAATCAGTCACAATTTTTCCATCTCAATCGCTATTTGTAGGGGACGGAACCAGGGACTGATGATAAAGGGGTTGAGCTTTCAAAGGCAAAACAAAAAAAATAATTTAACAAAATAATTATTTTAAATGAAGAATAATGTG
This sequence comes from Dioscorea cayenensis subsp. rotundata, assembly GCF_009730915.1. Taxonomy (NCBI): domain Eukaryota; kingdom Viridiplantae; phylum Streptophyta; class Magnoliopsida; order Dioscoreales; family Dioscoreaceae; genus Dioscorea; species Dioscorea cayenensis. Next base: position 12,219,572 of record NC_052474.1, read on the forward strand.
CTAATATAACCAAAATTTGAATACACATATTAAAAAGTATAATTTAAAATTTTGTTATTACTCGATAGAAAAATATATGAGATTTTCAATAATTCAACTAATAATAATACATCTCAAGCTTTTGTATAAATATGGTAAAATTGATCCTCCTCACTACAAAACAACCAAAAATCATTGTTTATAAACTTTTTGTTGTTTAACTCTAGAATATATGGTACATTATAACATATATGTATATGTTAGGCCTCATGATCAATTCAGACTTTTTTAAAATTACTAAAATTTGTATATAAGATTTATTTTATTAAAATTTTGAAATAATAGTAATTTTTAAATTTAAAAATAAAATGTGAAAAATGCAAAATTTGTATATAAGATTTATTTTATTAAAATTTTGAAATAATAGTAATTTTTAAATTAAAAAAATAAAATGTGAAAAAAATGCACCAATGGGATTTGAACTTGGTGGATCAAAAGATCCCAAAACTTATGGGTAAACCAACTAACCACTCAAACACATTCACACTCCACACTTTTATGTTTCCAAATATTGTATTTTACATTCAATTAAGTATAGAAAAATCGAAAACTACCAAATCTTATATTGTTTAAAAAGTATTATTTCCGCCGCAGGAGGGGGGGGGCTTCAGCCCCTTCTAGCCCCCCTTGGTTCCGCCCCTGGCTATTTGTAGTATCATTTATATCATCCCAAGGTTCTATTACTAATATTAATATTTATAAAAAAGACAAAGAGTTAAAAAATAATTAAATATTATAACTATTTGTTTACTAACAATATTATTTTAATAAATCCTGGAGTTAAAATAATATATATAATTAAATACTAAGAATGTAATATCAGAACACTCACCTATATTCTCATCCATACTCTACAAAACAATAAAAAATTTCTATTCACACCCTTTTATAGTATGTTAATTTATCCCTTTTCAAACAACAAAATATATTTTTTTTTTGTCATTTTTTTTAATCCTAAAATGGACAAGGCATAGCACTGCTCATAGGCATCAAGCAATGGATGACCCAACTCATGAAAAACTCGTCAAAATGCACAATAATACGAAAAAGTACATAGCAACACCAAAGATTTGTGGAGGTTGCTAAAGTTTCCTCCTTGCAATATTTTAAAGAGAAAATTACTGTTTACCCCTTAAGAATTTTAAAACTACCCAAATAGCTCATGTGAATTTTGAGTACCTCAGACAACCCTTCCTTTATTGTTTTACTTTCTTTTTGCCCCTTGCAGGCTCACTAGGACTCGCTCCACGTTATGAAATTCCACTCATCGCCTCTTTAAAAACTGAGGCAAAAAGAACCTCCAATCACATCATGTTAAAATTTTTCTGCATACATCATCTCTTTCAGATTACTTTTTGTTAAATAGAAATGTAAACAAAAAGAATCATGTTAAACAGAGAACTCATTTTTAAACAGAAACCCTCATTTCTAAATAAAGAACTCATTTTTAAACAGAAACCCTCATTTCTTAAACTGAAACCTCATTTCTTAAACAAAAAACTCATTTTTTAAACAAAAACATTGATATTTAAACAGAAAAACAAATATTTATGTGACAAAATAATCTTGGGTATAAAACCAATTAATCTAGCCACTCGTACATATTTAAATAGAAACAACGATGTTTAAGCACTTTTTTAAATGTAAACACAATATAATAAACTAAAACATCAATCAGTTAAACAAAGACAACCAAGCATAAAAGACGACCTATTATATGGAGATAACGATATTTATATTAAAAATTTAACAAGTTTATGGAAAGAATTTATGTTAGTATGATTAGCATTATAACTACAAACAAACATATAACTAGAAACAAAAAGAATTCAAAAGTGTAGCAGGAAGAGTAATGCATGTACTCATTTCAAAACGAAACCCTCATTTTTAAACAGTAGAACTCATTTTTAAACAGAAACCTTATTTCTTAAATAGAAATTCATTTCTTAAAATCAAAACCTCATTTCTTAAATAGAAAACCTCATATTTTTAAATGTAAATATTGATATTTAAATGAAAAACCAATATTTACGCTGACAAATTAATCTTGGGTATAAAATCCAATTAATCTTGGCCAATCGTATATATTTAAATAGAAACAATGATATTTAAGACTTTTTAAATGTAAACACACATATTAAACTGAAAAACATCTGGATAGTTAAATAAAAAGCATAAAGACGACTCGCTCTTCATCGAGATAGATAACGATATTTACATTAAAATTTAATAAGTCCATGGAAAAGAACTTTAGGTCTAGCTTGATTACATTATAACCACAAACAAACTTATAACTACAAACAAAAGAATCTAGGTTAGCATGAAGAGTAACGCACGTACTCATTTCTTAAACAAGAAACTCTATTTTAAATGTAAATCTCATTTCTTAAATGTAAAAACCTCATTTCTAAAAATGTAAACCCTCATTTCTTAAAACATAAAACTCATTTTTAAATGTAAACATTGATATTTAAACAGTAAAAACCAATATTTACGTGACAAATTAATCTTTCGATATAAAAACCAATTAATCTTGGTTACTTGTATATATTTAAATAGAAACAACGATGTTTAAACACTTTTTTAAATGTAAACACAATATATTAAACAAAAACATCGATAGTTAAATAAAGATAACCAAGCATAAAGACGTGCCGCTCTTATTATATGGAGATAACAATATTTATATTAAAAATTTAATAAGCTTTCCTGGAAAAAGAATTTGTGATAGTAATGATTACATTTATAACTACACAAACAAAATAATTTAGGTTAGCATGATGAGTAATGCGCATCAAGCGGAACCAAAAATGAAATTATAAATGAATTAAATTCAAAAATATATAAATATAAAAAAATTATATTCATTTAAATTTAAAATTTATAACAATTAATATTTTTCAAAAAATATAAATACATCAAAGTTCCAATCTGACTATCTCGACGAGGTGGGAGTTGAACTTTTCTACTTTGTGATATTTTCTGACATCTCAACAAAATAGCTTCATCATCGATTGTTTCAAAACACTGCCTGCTAACAGAGATATCATCATATCATTCAACCATTCATCTCCTATCTTATTGCGCAGAACTCGCTTTTGATAATATTCATTGTCAGAAAGCTCTTTTCAATCACATGTCAGCTGCTACATGTAAGATTAAAAGCCAATTCAATAAGGCGATAAAACCAATGGAAAACCAAAATGCACTCTAGTTTCAACTAGCTTCACAACAAGACTTGCAAGATCATGACATTCAATAAAATCAGAACTCCTTCTAACATCATGAATGTAGGTGTCAAGTTGCTCTTTCAAGACTTGAAGATCTTGCTGAGATCATGTTTAAATCTCAGCAAGTGCTGGCGAGGTTACCATGGATGGGATCTAGAAAATGAGTCTCTTGACTGAAGGCATGATATGCAAGTTAGCAATTCTTTAGTGATCTCACCGAATCGGCATCTGCTCATATCTATAGCACTAAATCAAGAACCGCAATAAAAACTTTAGCATGATAATGATGGTAATAAGTAATCCAATCGTCCTTCTACGCTAAAACTACCTGTAATCGGTATTGTATACTTCATGTTGGGTACTGGAATATACATTTTAGCACAAAAGCTACCAACCTCTTCAAATAACTCATCCCATCTGTTATCTCTCAAAATCTTGTATACGATCTTTCACAGTATCAATTAACGCCATGGCATTAACAATGTCTTGATCTTTTTGTTGTAAAGCATTTGATAATTCATTTGGATCCCCCAATACTTTTATCATCAATGCAAAACAATACAAATTCAAAAACTCTCCATTTTTGCCAATCAAATTGGATGCAATACCTTTTTGATCTACAATAGTCCCATCATGGCACACATTTTGCAATACCTCTAAAACTGATTCCCACAGCATAGTCAATCAAAAGCGGATTAAAGTTGTACAATGTGAACTCAACAGTATCTCTCGAGTTTTACAAGATTTTATCTCTTGATGCTTGCCTCGTCTCAGCAAAAACTCTTCGATCTCCAATCTCTCTACAATTTTTTGATGGTGTATTTGAAGTAATGTGTCTCTTCTTTAGCATGAAGCACCCACAATATTCAATCATACTAGTATAACAAAAAAAAATTAGAAACAACCAAAATACTCTTGGCAACTGAGATAACCACCAATTGTAGTTGGTGGGCAAAAACAATGGATGTAAAAGCGCTAGAGGAATTTTTCATTTTAAAATCAATGTCTTTAAACCATTAAATTCCTCTCATATTTGAGGCTCCATCATACCCTTGACCTCTCAATTTTGAAATTGATAAATTGTGATGAGCAAATAATTTATCTAAAGTTACTTTTAGTGAACATGCCAAAGTATCACTTACATGTTTAATAGCAAAAAAATCTTTCAACAACTTGTCCCTGCTTATTTACAAATCTTAGAATTACAGCAATTTACTCTTTTATTGACTTATCTCGAGACTCATCAACAATTAGTGAGAAGTTCCTAATGCCAATTTTCATTAATAATTGCTAATGTTGTTTCATGCTATGCATGCATTCACTAAACTGCTTTTTTGAATCAAAGGAGAGTTAATCGATTATTCCTAGGAGCATTTTCATTAATAACACTTCTAATTTTCTGAACCTTTTTTGCATACCAATTGAATATCTCTAGAAAGTTCCCCCTATTTTTGGAACTAGAAGACTCATCATGACCACGAAAAGCAAGATCTTGTACCAAAAGAATTCGACCAACATCCAAGACAGCTGTCAGTCGAGAACGATAATCATTCTCCATTTGACGCCCATGAGAAAATAAGACATGTAACACACTTTGTTTTTGATTTTTGAAATCCTCACAATGTCGTCTAGCATCATTGTGTGCATTGTTCACTGGACCTACATGTTGATTAAAAGCTTCAAGTGCTTTTCTCCAATTTCTATATCCTCTTTTTGTAAAAATATCATTTGCACCTTTTTCACTTCTATCTTGCCTGAGAAGATAACGATAAAAGCAATAGGCTTTGTCTTTTGCTACACTGTATTCCAACCAATCAAACTTCCGAAACCACACTTCTTGAAAGCGCCGCATTTCTTTGCCCTGCAGTTTTTTTAGGAAAGTTATATTCAAATGGCTGACATGGACCTTTCAATAGATATGTTCTTCGAACTTGATCACTAATCCCCACATCATACTCTTCAATTAGTTGTCGAAGTCCAGGATCAACGATGATATCATTTAGATTAAATTCAACACAAATTCTTTTTTGTGTTATAACCCTTGTTTCAGAAGAAACATGTGTTCTCAATTCATTACTTTTTGGTTTAGGTGTAAAATAACTCTATATATCTACATAATTAGCCATTGTCACAATTAATAATTAATAACTAAAATAACAAATAATGCAATTTAAAAACTTTTCACAATTCACAATTTAATTCAATTATTTGATACAATAATTATTTAAAAATAATTTAATAAATAATCTAAATTTTGACATAATGAATTAAAAAAATATCTAACCAATATTGTTAAATATTTTTCATACCATATAATCAATATTGAACAATTATTTAACAAATATCCAACAAGTTTTCAACTATCAATTTTTTTTAGAATAAATAATTAAACAAATAATTAAACAATTAAATTAGATTAGGTATAAAACAAATAATGAACCATAAAACATAAATAATTTTAAAAATAATTTAATGAATAATCTAAATTTTCACAACAATCACTTAAACAAATATCTAACAATTTTTCTTAAACAAATTCACAATAAATTTTTATAATAAATAATTAGTCAAACAAATATTCAAAAATTATGCAACAAATATCCAACAATTATTTGGCAATAAATAATTAAAAAATTAATTAAAAAATTAAATTAAATTAGGTATAAACAAATAAAAAAAAAGTAAAAATCTCTGATAAATATGAACATCCAAGGAAAGTAATACACCACATGAAAGTATAACATCCTAGTGGATCCATCTAATATATGCCAAAATGTTTAAATATCATACACGTCTCAGGAAAATACCAATATAAACTCTGCCAAGCAGTTCATGCTTTCACACTAATGATGTGATGTCACCTGGGGGGTGAGTAACTAAGTTACTCAGTGAGGGGCTAAACATGGAGCTATATCTTATACATCAAATAAAATAAAATTCTAAAAATAGGATTCAATTCTCAACAATAATAAAGATATTTTGAATAACAAGTATAACATAAGCAAATTAACTTCCTCAATGGTATGGAAAAATGAATAAAACTTTTTGAAATCATCTACAAAGTCATACAAGTTTGAAATCCAAGTTTAATAAATCCTTTTTAATAGCTCAACAATTCAAATGTGAATAATGTGAATAAATAAATAAATCAACTATCGATAGTTTCAAGAATAACCTCAAAAACCCTCTATTTCAAACCATGGGCGCAGTTAGGTTAGGAGCCACCAAGATGCACGTATCTCGGCATTGACCATTGGGGAACCTGTGTGGTAATTCTTGAAAGGGTGATACCTTATCTGAGTACTCAACGCCACCCCAACTAGGTTGGCTAGTGGAAACTATAACCCTTACTGCATATTAGGGATCCACCCATGTCACCATCAAAGCATTTAAATAACAATCCAGCCCCTAGCCTCAATATATACATCAATATGATAGCATAATTCTCATCAAGAGATCACAAGTTTTCATATATGCAACTTTCACTCCAAGAGTGAATAACTTAATTATAACATCTTCAACGAAAACATTTTCATCAAGAACTTCATACGAGAGTATCCTTTGAAAAATATACTTCAAAAATAGCATCATCATAATGAAATTCAATTTGGTTATACATGCCCTTTTGGTCAATATAACAAGAATATCAAGTCCCTTGAAAATACACAAATCGAAAACATATATTTCAAAACATAGGATTTCCAAACCACAAGTAATATACAAACTTTGCCAATATTCATGAAATAAGCCAAGTCATAAATCATCATGATTTCTAAATCCCATGGAAAATAGTTCAAGAATTTTAGCAACAAGAAGTTTATCATTCAAAGGCAAGCAATTTAAGTAATAAAACATGCATGATTTATATCCCATAATTTCGTAAATCCCACTCATAAACATGGCAAGCTAAAACACCCAGGTGTTACTTCTCCACCGGCTCTTTTCCTTTGCTTGAAGTCTCACATCCTAGAAGCAATTAAACAACCTCAAAACAAAACAACCAACCATCATCAAGCAAAATTGATCGATTGGAATGAAGGGCAATGCTCAAAAATAGAAAGATGATTGCTTATAAGGTTTGCTAAGCACTCTAACAAGAAGATCTAACAAGAATGAAACTCTCACAAACCTCAAAAACTAACAAGAAAAAGCAAAACAAACTCAACTTGGTTCGGGTGATACGAGTACCCTAATCTACGAGATGAAAGATCTCTCTCAATCCTTCACCAAGTCAATGTTTTCTGACTTTTAAACTTTGTCTAAACTTTTAAATCTAAACAAAACCCAAGATTTTTCCACCCATAAACCCAAAGGAATTTGGTAAAAAGAGAAATAATAATAATAAGAAGCAGAAGAAGAAGAAGAAGAAGAAGAAGAAGAAGAAGGAACTTACATCCAAGCTTTACCAACCCTAAGGAAGCTCTTCATCAAGAGAGGAGGAGAAAGATCTCCATTTATTTCCTTTCTTGGAGGGCAAATATGATGATTTGGAGAGGAGAAATGAAGGCTCAAGAGGAGGAGGAAGAAGGAGAGGAAAAAGGGCTCAAGAAGACCCTAGAAGTTCCAAGAAGGACATTTAAATAGGCCAAGACCGTGAGGCTTCATGGGTTGCCTTACGGCCACAAGGGAAGCCGTGAGGCCTCTTTGGAAGGCTTCACGGGCTCCCTTGTGGGCAAGGGAAGCCGTCAAGCCTCTCTAGATGGCTTTACAAGTTCCCTTGCCCGCAAGGGAGGCCGTGAAGGCCCTAAATCAGCCCTTTGCGGGTACATCAAGTGCCCTCAAGGCTTTAGCCTTCCTTTAACCTTTCTAAAAGCCTACCTCCACCTTTTTAACCTCCCAAAAGACCTTAACTAAGGTCCTAACACAAGAGTACACTTAAAGGAACTTAAACACACAAGTTACACTCAAGAAACAAAAACATAAGAGGAGTAGGAAAAAAGACGAACTTCCACATCCTGCCCTCCTTAAAGAAATTTCGACCTCGAAATTTTAGCATACCTCTAGCCTCAAACAAAAGTGGATATTTACTCTTCAACACTTCTTCTGGTTCCCAAGTTACTTCTTCTACAACATCATTTCTCCAAAGCACTTTTACCATAAGAATCCTCTTTCGCCGAAGAGTTTTCCCTTGGCGATCAAGAATCTTCACCGGTTGCACTTCAAACTTCAAATCTTCTCTTAACTCCACTGGTGATGCTTCAAGACAATGAGAAGGGTCGGGGATATACTTCTTCAACATGGAGACATGGAACACATTATGAATCTTCTACAACTCAGGTGGTAACTCTAATCGATATGCTTTAGTTCCAATCCTCTCTAGGATAAAAAAAAAATGGACCTCTATATCGGGGATTCAACTTTCCCCTGCCTCAAAACTGAAGTACCCCTTTCTATGGAGAGATTTGCAAGAATACTCTATCCCCAACCTCAAACTCCAAGAATCTTCTACCGTTGTTTGTATAGCCCTTTTGCTTTTCTTGAGCTGCTTTCAATCTATCTTTAATCATTTTCACTTTCTTAATAGTTCAATCAATCAATTCCACACTATTGAGCTTCCTGTCTCCCACTTCATCCCAACAAAAAGGAGTTCTACACTTCCTTCCATTCAAAGCTTCATGTGGAGCCATACCAATGATTGCTTGAAAGATATTATTGTAGGCGAACTCCACCAATGCTAAGTATTGATTTGAACTACCTTGGAAATCTACATCACAAGAACCCAACATATCCTTAAGGGTCTAAATTGTCCTTTCATACTAACCATCCGTCTAAGGATCATAAGCAGTGCTGAACATCAAAGTTTTACCAAGAGCTTCCTGAAATCTTGGCCAAAAAAATGAGAAGTGAATTTGGGGTCTCAATCTGAAACTATCAAAACTTGCACTCCATGCAACTTCACTATTTCATTAATGAACAACTTTGCCAATTTCTCCAAAGAATACTTAGTATGCACTACTAAGAAATGTCTCGACTTTATCTCGCATGTCCACTATCACCCACACTGCATCAAAACCTCAAGGTGTTCATGGTAAAACCAACCACAAAATCCATCGTCACATGGTCTCACTTCTATTACGGGATTGGAAGATGTTGCAATAGTCTCGAAGGTCTTTGGTTCGCTACCTTGACCTGTTGACATTTTAAGCACCCACAAACCCTGGTATCTCTCTTTTCATCCATGACCACCAATAATTCTCCATGATTGTTCTATACATCTTGGTACTTCCAGGATGAACTGCATAAGCTAAAGAATGAGCTTCTTCCACGATAGCTTTCCTGAGCTCTGAATCTATTGGAACACAAACACGTCCTCGAAGCTTTAGAATTCCATTTTCTCTTAATCTTAACTCACTGGTCTCACATGCTTGCAACTTCTGCATTTCTTGCACCAACTCTTTATCAGTACCCTAAAATTCCTTGATACGCTCCATCAGTGAAGGTCTTACTACAAAACTGGCCACTAATGCTCCACTATCTTCAGTCTCAAGTTCTAATCTCAAACTCTTCATTACTGAAAGTAGTTGCGAGATAGGATACCATCAAAGAAGACACTAAGTAGACTTCCTACTCAAGGCATTAGCTACCACATTGGCTTTTCCTAGATGTTAATCTATGATAAATAATAATCCTTTATCAACTCCATCCATCGCCGTTGCCTCAAATTCAATTCTTTTTCGGTGAAGAGATACTTCAACCTTTTATGGTCTGTGAAAATCCGACACCTTTCTCCAAAGATATAATGCCTCCAAATCTTCAAAGCAAAGACTACCGCTGCCAACTCCAAATCATGGGTAAGATAATTCAACTCATGTTGCTTCAGCTGCCTAGAAGCATAGGCTACCACATTCCCTGATTGGATCAACACACAACCCTAAACCTTGTCGAGAAGCATCATTGAAGACTACAAACTCTTTCCCACATTCTGGCAAAGTAAGCACTGAGCTATCGTCAAGCAATCCTTCAATGTTTGAAAGCTCTTTTCACACTTATCATTCTAAAGAGAACTTCACTTCCTTACAGATTAACTCCGACAATGACAAGGCAATCAAAGAAAACCCTTCCACAAATCTACTATAATAACCCATAAGTCGAAGAAAACTTGAACTTCGGTAACATTCTTCGGCCTTTCCCAATTAACAATGGCTTCCACCTTATTTAGACCCACAAAGATCCCTTCTCCTAGCACCATATGGCCCAAGAAACCCCACTTCATAAAGCCAAAACTCACACATGGAAAACTTACCATACAACTGCTTCTTTTGGAGAATTTGCAAAACAACTCTCAAATGTTGAGCATGCTCACATTTGAAGGTGAATTGACCAAAATGTCATCTATGAACACAATGATAAACTTATCCAAATAAAGGCCTGAACACCCCTATTCATAAAATCCATAAAAAGTTTGCAAAGAGACAAGAGGTCAGACAAAAATGACATCACCAAAAACTCGTAATGGTCGTAACAGGTCCGACATGGCGTCTTTGGCACATCCTCTAAGTTAATCTTCAATTGATGATACCCAGACCGCAAGTTAATCTTAGAGAACATCTTTTCCCCTTTCAACTGATCAAACAAATCATCAATCCTTGGTAGTGTGTACTTGTTCTTGATTGGAACTTGATTCAGTTGTTAGTAATCTATACACAACCTAAAAGACCCATCCTTCTTCTTCACAAAATGAACTGGTGCACCACAGGGTGATATAATTGGTCATATAAAACCTTTGTCCACAAGATCTTGCAACTGGTTCTTCAATTATCTCAATTCTGCTGGTGCTATCCTATAGGGTGGTACAGAAATAGGAGCCGTTTTAGGTAATAGATCTATAGAAAACTCCATTTCTTTGTCTGGTGGCAAATCTACCAGTACTTTAGGGAATACATCAGGAAACTCATTCACCATTGGCATCTCTTCTATAGATGCGTAATTAACTCTTGTACCCATGACATGAGCCAAAAACATAGGACAACCTTTGCTCACTAGTCTTTTAGCTTCCAAGAATGAAATCAAACATAAAGGCAAAGTCCTTCTAACACCCTTTAACACCACTGTAGGTCCTAAGCACTGTTTATATAAAAAAAAAAAAAAATTTGCATGTCCTAATTCAAATCAAATTAAAATTTTTAAAACCACATGTGACCCAATCATAATCAAATTAGGACAACATGTGGATAAGATAAATAAATTTTATAATATATGGATATATTCAAGATCACCCAAGAATACATATCCTGAGGCGATCTAAATATTAAAATCCAAAGATCGACCTAGACCCGCGGATCTCAAGGCGATCTAAAATATATATATATATATTCAAATTCTCGGATAAGCTAAGAGCACCGGATCTCGAGGCGATCTAAAAATACTCAAATATCAAGATCGCGAGAGCACCGATCTCGAGGCGATCTAAATATTCAAATCTCCAAATCATCTAGAGCAATCGATCTCGAGCGGGATCCAAAATATACAAAAATATGCAAATATTAAGATTAGCTGAGAGCACAGATCTCAAGGCAATCTAAAATAGTCAAAATCCCAAAGATCAGTCGAGAGCATAGATCTCGAGACGATCTTAAAATATTCAAATCTCCGGATCAGCTAGAGCACCGATACTGAAGCGATCCAAAATATACAAAATACCCAAATATTAAGATTAGCTGAGAGCACAGATCTCAAGGCAATCTAAAATAGTCAAAATCCCAAGATCAGTCGAGAGCACTAGATCTCGAGACGATCTAAAAATATTCAAATCTCTGGATAAGCCAAGAGCACCGATCCGGGGGCGATCTAAAAATACTCAAATATCAAGATCTCACTGAGAGCCACCGATCTCGAGGGGCTATCTAAATATTCAAATCTCCGGATAAGCCAAGAGGCACTGAGTCTCAGGGCGATCCAATATACTCAAAAATATCAAGATTTGAGCAAGAGCACGGATCCTCGAGGTAATCTAAAAATATCTCAAATATCCGGATCAGCCAAGAGCACATATCTCAAGGCGATCCAAAATATACAAAATATCCAAATATAAAGATCTGCTGAAAGCACAGATCTCGAGGCGATATATATATATTCAATCGACCAAGAGCACCAGATCTCGAGGGTGATCCAAAATATACAAAATATACAAATATCAAGTTCAGCCGAGAAAACATATTTCAAGGTAATCTTAAATATTCAAATGCCAAGATCAGCCGAGAGCATAGATCTCGAGAAGATCCTAAATACTCAAATATCAAGATGCAGCTTAGAGCGCGGATCTCGAGGCAATATAATAAAAGTACTCAAATTTCTAGCTAAGAGCACCGATCTCGAGGCAGTCCAAATTTCAAGACTAGCCCTATAGCGACGATCTTGATGCGACCACAATACCAAGATCAATCGATGAATACAAAATCATGAGGCAAATATATATATATATATAACAAATATAATAAATTAAAAGAAAATAAAGATAATAATTAATTAAATAAAAATAGGATAAAAGATAAAGCAACTAGCAATTAAATAAATCAAATCGTAAATATATATATATATATATATAATAAGATAAATTAAAATAAAATCAGGCTATATATATATATAATTAAAAATAAAATAAAAATCCAATAATAAATTAAACAAAAATCAATCAAATCAAATAATAATCATAAATATATATAAATAATAAATAATACAATATATATATATATATATAATAGCAAATCAATCAATCAAATCAAGTAAAAATATAATATAATATATATCTTTTTATAATAATAAAAATAAAATAAAATAAAATAAAATACATATCTTATAAAACTCAAATCAGATAAAAAAAAGGATAATGTATAATAATATAAAATAAATAAATAAAAATGATATATAATAATATGCATATATAAACCAAACCAAATAAATAAAGTAAGTAAATAAACGTATGTATAGATGATAATAATTATATTAAAAGATAATATAATACATATATAATAAATTAAAAATAAAATAAAATAATATATATATATATATAATAAAAGAGGATGACAGCGGTCACCCCCATGATATGGATAACTTCACCACGTCGCTCCACGATGCTGGAAGCTGTTCCACGTCGCCATCGAAGACATGATGGCTTTTAAAAGGGATAAGGTGGTTCAAAGAACGAGAGGGGGGAAGATCCTGGGATTCTCAAGAGGGGATTCTGGGCTTCTCTCGGCCAAAGATATTCAAGAAGAAGAGGGACGGGGCCCGACGGGAGAAAGGCGAAGGAGAAGCGAAGAGAGGATGGTTTTCTCGAGCTAAAAAAAAAAATATATTCAAATAATAAAGAAGATGATCCCTGTCTAAGGTTGTCGCCGGGGAGAAGAAGCTTCGGAGGAGAGTCGACCCGCCAAAGAAGAACCGAAGAGAGAGAAGGGAAGAAGAAGGAAGGAGGTGAAAGCAATTAGATTCTTGTCATGAGATTTCAAGAGCATCAATCGAATGATCCAAGTCGGTCTTGTTCGTCTTCGTGAAGATCTTCAAGGATGCTCGCTTCCGGTGATGGAACTACCTCAGTATCGTCTCGACTACCTCCACAAGCTTTTTCCTCTCTCAAAGCACTTGATATTGGCCAAAAATCTATGGTGATACTCGGTCGAACTCTTTAACCACAAATCCTTCAACAAATTACGCCGCAATATCCCTCAATAGCAAGATTGTTAGTCGAGTACTCATTTCGCTCAGTGCCTCTTGTTGTCAATTCGGTTCTTCCTATCGTTGATCCATGCTCAGATCCGATTCCGGAGAAGAAAAAGAAGTGAAAAGAGTTCTTTATGCTAGCGCGATAAGTGAAGGAGCACTACGCGGACGGTGTTGAGCTTATTGTTCGGCGCTTGATGTCGTTGCAAGGAGGCCAAGAACTGCGATTTCTGTAAGGTTTCAAGCATGCTATTTTATGGGAGGAGTACCCTAACGGATGATATTCGTTTTTGTGTCTTCCCTTGTGGGTTTATACATTGTTGTTCTTCCTATTCATCAAATGAAGAACTTCGCAAGCTTATTGCGCAACTTATTGTTTATCGGAAATATTCTTTGCTAAGTTGGCTTTGAATCCGATCCCTTGCACTATTGTTTCGGCGATCTCGTCACTACTTGAAGGAAATTTCAGATGCCCTCGTGAAAATGTGATCGCGAGTTCTTCAGCGCATAAAGATAATGCCATAGCGACGATGGAAGCTTTTGTGCATGATCCACTCATAAATGGGAAGCTTTTTCAACTTTCAGATGAGTCCCGGATCATCGAGTATCAAGACCCGATTCCGCAACAAAGTAGCGAGTTCATAGTCCCTTAATTTGTGATGATACACGTTAAGTAGACCACGAGTTATTTGTGAGGCTTTAAAACTATGTCAGGTGGTGTCCATTTTGGTGAACTCAAGAAGATTTATAAATGGTGTGCATAATGTGCTGTATATACAAGCCTCATGTTTCCTAATTTGAGTGTGATGTGTTTTAGTTTTGTTATGTAAGAGAATGCGGAGCTGAAGATTGGCTTGGTCACCATCTTTGTGCTAGATAATAATTGAGGGTGCAACATTATGGATGTTACTGAATCATTTGGTAAAAAGTTATGAGTCTGAGAGGTTGATATAAATATATATATATATATATATATATATATGTCCAAACAAAGTGGTGGAGTCTCTATCACCCCAAATATGAAAGAATCAAAGCATTTACAAAGACACTAGTTACAAAAGACACGAGTTTCTCCATATCGTGTATATATATATATAAAAAGAATGCATTTTTGACTTAAGCATTAAGGTAAATGAATAACAAGAAAAAGAACGAGGACCATGCTATAGTATGCATGCATTTTTCATGATGTGCAATACCGGTGCATGAAACTTTGCAAAAGAGGACATTAAGCTTATAAACTTTATCAAGTGGGCCTCCTCGATGCAGTTGAAAAGCCAAGCTATGACTTATGTCCATGTTTCCTCTTAATTAAATATATATAATGACATATCAAAATGATCAAATGCAAGCATCCTTACCAGTATAACTCATATTAGAAAGAAATAAAAAGTGGGTCCCACCATGAGGATGAACAAATGATAAGGAGAATGAGAAAAATACTGACGTTACGGTCCATTAAATATATATATATATATATATATATATATATAATAGAGCGGGTCGCACCATGAGGGAAAAGAATTAAAAGAAAAAACAAAGGCCCACCTTACACATGGGTATGAAATATGAATATGATGTGTGTATATATATATATATATTCATCCCAAAAAGCAACACCAAGAAGATTCATCTCGAGGGCAACAATTAAATTTGTTGTGAGGGGTAATGAGATATATATTTTCAAAGTGGCAGCGAAATGCAAGCGTGGTAACAAAGGCACATGCAGTGATATATCATTATATATATAAATTACATATCCACATATATTTGTATATGATGTCATAAGAAATATATATATATATATATAATGAAGCAAAAATCAAAACCAAAGCAATCACGTCAAGATTCAAGATATGAAAAAGGGTCAAGGCTTGAAAATTCATACAAATCGACAATTGAACTCAGTAGTGTCAAGACATCGTAATTCGAAGACCTAAAGAGTTTCACAAGTCAATATTAAAAATCCATATAAATCGATAATTGAACTCGAGTGGTCTCGAGACATCAAAAAGTCGAGACCCACGAGTTTCACAAGTCAATATTTGAATATATATATATATATAAATCGACAATTGAACTCAATAATTTCAAGACATAAAAGTCAAAA
Organism: Dioscorea cayenensis subsp. rotundata; assembly: GCF_009730915.1. Classification (NCBI taxonomy): domain Eukaryota; kingdom Viridiplantae; phylum Streptophyta; class Magnoliopsida; order Dioscoreales; family Dioscoreaceae; genus Dioscorea; species Dioscorea cayenensis. The sequence goes on from NC_052474.1 coordinate 12,235,610, forward strand.
GGCTCAAGAGTTTCACAAGCAAAGACTGGAAAGAAGCTGCACAAGCATAAAAGTTGAAGCTTATGGAAAGTCAAAAGCAAGTTTATGGTTCATCAACATAGAGAATCAAATTCAAGATACAAATCAAATTTAGGGCAAAAAGCGTCCAAAAACACAAGTTCACAAGTTTCTAAATCATGTCCAAGATTCAAATTCTCAAAATTTGATGAAGACTAGATCTTGATCAAGAGTCAAAGCACGCTTTTTCATCAAAATAGTTGGAGCGAGATAAAACACTTAATCATTGCTTACTTAGGCCCTTAAACCTAAGTGGCATCAAGATGGTTTCAAATTCTTTGTATTAACAACAAAAATCATGTAAATTCATATTTATTGAAATGAATGAAATTTATTGTCACAACTTGTTTCCTTTTTCACACTTATTTCTTAATCTGAGGTTCTCGCGACAATGCCCGGTGGTAATTAACATTAAGGGCTTGCCCCAATGGAAGTCACGAACCCATAATCTCTTGAAGTCATAAAAATTAAATTTGATTTGTGATCCATTTATTTTTTAACCGGGTCTAACCCTAATTAAAAGTACGGGTGAGAAAAAAAGGAGTCCACAAATTACGCACGCTCAGTGGGGACTGAGCTTCTCCTCCCATCTTTGAAAAATAAGTGTGAAAAGGATGTTGATAAAAAAGAAATATATATGCCAATGCTTCATCTTCCATGACTAGTGGGTTTTATTCCTAACCAAATGGGAAGATAAAGGGGCAAAGCCGCCAAAAATCTTAAAAAGCGAGTTTGCTAAGAAGGCGATGTTTAAATTTGTTAGATAAGTTGGGAGACCTATCATTACCAACGTGAGGCCCGGGGGCAAGCCGCCAAAGTCTTAAAAGGAGAGCTTGCTGAGAAAAATTTATGTACGAGCCCATATGAAATCTATGAGTGACATATCAAATGAAGATGATTTTTCGATTTCGCCCTAGATAAGTTGGAAGACCTATCATTGCCAACAAGTGGCTCGGGGGCAAGTTCAAAGCAAATAGGGAAGGTCTATGTGTCATGGAGATCGTGCGTACTTCTTGAGGCAAAATATTGTATTTTGTAATAAAGTGTATGGCATGTTATCTCAAAGTTTCATTTTATGAATCAAGACATTAAATCTCAATTATTTTTCTTGATTCAATAAAAAAAAAAGAAGTAATGTAATCACATTGTTATGATTTCATCATCAAGTGAGATACTCTTCAAAAGCCAATTAGCAAAGCATAATAAGAAATGGAAAGAAATTAAATCATGATAAAGAAAAAAATTCATGTTCATAGCAAATGTTTCAGAACTAACTACTAAAGCAAATATAGACTCAAAACTAACTATAAAAGCAAACTAGCTAAACAAATAAAAGAAAGGTAGAGTTCTTCAATATTTGAAAATTTGAGCACAAGACTCCTTTGCTTTTCTCTAGTCTACCAAAGCAATGATGTGAAGAGAGCAATATGGATATAAATCGCTGGATCACCTCCTTGAGCTTCAACAAGTTGTGTTCTACTCTCATCAAGTGTAGTTTGCAAAGTCGAGCTTGTGTGAGGGACAGAAATTTCCAAGGATTGTTCAGAAGTTTTTATTTCTTCACGCAAGATTTTCATCTTGTCTAAAATCTCACGAACCCTATTCTGAAGTTGGTGGAGTTCTGCTTCAGTCTTCTGAAGTTCATCCTTCTTCATATTTGTATCATTGATAAAAGTTACGCTTTATGCTCGTTAAGATTTTTCGAGCTCTAATGTTGTATTGAGCACCACGATCTTTGGCTTGTTACTACGTACATGAGCTTTGGACACTCGGGCTTTTCTGAAATCTCTTTAACAAGTAATGCACATTGAGACACTTTTTCTAGAGCATGTTCAAGATTGTTCATGTCAATGCCGAAGGACATAAGAGTTGTACTTGATGCTTTCACCTCATCAATAATATTTTTGGTAGTTGTATTGATCAAGAGAATTAATACTTTCGACCATCTCGTCCATAGGAATAATACAATATTCTTCAAATCTACGGAGAGAAAAGATGGTAAATAATGATAAATTAGTAAAATCAAAAAGATAATGAAAAAAATATTTTTTTACCTTGGGGAATTGAAGTAGATGGGCCAGTACTAGCATCAATGTTGGCAATGGTATGCTCTAATTCTTCTACATGTTGTCCTAAAAAAATGATAAAGTTGTCACTTTCTTGAAGGGCTAAAAACAAAATATATAATGTCATGTTGGAATGAAATTACCTTCAATTTGTTTTTAATGATGATGTAACTTCAATATTTTTGTCATCATCCTTCAATTCTTCTGTGGATAAAGGAGAATCTTTGATAAATTCTTCGAAGTAGTTACGTCCCTAGGATGGCGTACTTTTCATCATCTCGAACACCTAAAAGTTCAAAAGACATAATAATAATAATACCATAATTAATACGGCATGAATAGGTGAATAAATAAACAAAAGGATACATTGGGACCAACGGCGAATGATGTTGTGGTTCAGGGTCTCCAAAGACAGATTGGGATATCACCTAACACATGGTCAAATACAAATAAGGACAAAATAAAAAAAATTAATTATTATAAAAAAAATGAAAATTATAACAAATTGATCATACTGTGTGGTTGATCAGGAATGATTTCCTCGTCTTGGGTGGGTATGACAATTTCCAATGGTGTATCGTCAATTTGGATACCTACTAAGAAAAGTGGTGAATAAAAAATATACATAAAAAAAAATCTGAAGGATATTAAAAAAAAAAATGATGACGAACAAATGGGCCGAGGAAAAGACGGCATACAAATATATATACATATATATAAAAGGTGATGGGAATAAAAAATAAAATAAAAAAAAATAATTAAAAAAAAAATGAAAATGAAAGTTGGCACGAAGCGGCGAATGAAGAAGCAGCAACATGCTGATGATAAATATATTACAACAAAAGTGGAGGGCCTAAACAAAAAATATATATATATGTATATGTGTGTATATATATATATATAAAGAGGCGAATGAATATAACAAATGTGGAGGGCCTAAATAAAAAATGATGATTAAAAAAAAAAAACCGGCGAATGAATGTGAGGGGCGGAGACCCACGTGCTGGTAAGTGTAAAGGAAAAATATATATATAATAAAATAAAATTATATATGTATATATTCATATATATATAGATAATAACAAAAGTAAAGAAACTAGTGGTAACAAAACCGTATTGTGCATATTAACATACCTTGAGTTCGTTGGCGTTTCACCAAAAGTGGTGGATCGATAGTGGAATGACCTCGCTTGGGCATGGGGCTAGAAAGACTAATGAAAATACCCTCATCGTGAATTGTGGTCTTCTTGACGGTCGACCTCGCTCTTTACTTGTGGTAGACTCTCCTTGAGTTAAGAATGTAATGCTTTGATTGAAAAAGGCTGACATCCTTGAACCATTTTACATCCATAGATCAACAAGAGTTTACCACTCCGTCATGCTTTCGGGGAATATAAAATAAACTTCGAAGTCCCTTGGCGAGAGAAATGAAACCAGTAGCCCGCAAGAATCCCAAGGGAGGGAGGCTTTCTAGGGATATTAACATATCTTGGAAAATATTGGTCGTAACCAAATTGACTCCCAAATCGATGAGGATTGTAAGGTTCTGCATAAATATCCCAAGCACAACGCAATGGAAGAACTCCACAACGAAGACAAATCACATACTCCATGGTAGAAGAGTCTATAGCTTCTGGCCCTGAAGAATACTTAGAGTCTCGTATTCTCTCACCATTGTGTTGTCGAAATGGAAATGGACGCCATATAAAATTTCCTTCATGTCTTATAAATCTTCTCACATTCAATGGACAATCAAACGGGGTTGGAGAGGCATTCATATAATATAACATCTTTGGTATCTCCGAAAGTCCTGGAATAGTAAGTGTGTCAGCATGAATCCTCCTTCGAAGATATATTCTAGGGAAATGACATCCGGCCCATGCATATAGAAAGTGAGAAGGAAAAATTGTCGTGGAATATCCACGACCTTTCTTATTATTAACCATGGCATTCAACCCCACATATATGCGTGCTAATACTGCGGAAGCGAAAGCAATCCTCTTCCCATACACCACATCAGAAGCCATCATGAAAACTGTTGGCCTAATCATAATACGTCCCCTTGGCATGATGAAACAACAAATCCAAAGAGCGACGAAAGCCGCTAAGTCAGCATATAGAGAAGGTTTTGGAGGAGGATCAGACTTTGACTCAAACTGTGTTCTCTTTCTAAAAAAGCTTATCCAATTATCAAACGACACGCCTTTGTCGTGTTGAGAAAAATCTTGCTTGGCGAGCCATTGATAGCCGTCGAAAAGATTTCGCAAAACAGAAAAGTCAGAAATTCCTCTCCGACGAAGTATGTCATTAGTAGGGAGGAATTCATCATACATATCCCCACAAATAGGAAGTCCTCCAAGCTGCTTGATATCCCACAAAGAGATTCCTACCTCTCCGTGTAGGAAGTGAAAAGTGTTGGTTTTTGGACACCACAATTCTACTAGTGATTTATAGAAATTAAGATCTATATCATAATGTCCAATTGAAGATACAATCCCTCCCACTATCTCTCCATGAGATAACTCATTGCGATAATCATTAATAATATCTTTGGCCCAATTAGCATAATCTTGAGAATCAATCAACTCACTTCTGATGGGATTTTTACCCTTCCACTCTAGATGGTGATTGATGATTTTATATCCACGAGGTTGAAAAGTATTCGAATCTTGTGCACTTCCTTTAGGCTTTAAGTAAATTGCATCAATTCTACTATCTTCATAGCAACGGTGCGGAGTAAGCCTTTGCGATAGGTCGAGCAGGGCAGCGAGGCGCTTCACCCATCCGAATATTCTTCTCCCTCATAATTAATAACTGGCTCAGATCCCACACCAAACATAGGGTTATGCCGAGAAAAAATTTGACCATGTGGGGATGCACTGCAACCTTGGTCAATATCCCAAAAAGGCTCCTTCTGTGAATTGTTGGCCATGACAACACAAAGGATTTGGAGTTCCTACTTCTCTCACTCAATCTCACTAAAATTATTCGTGAGAGAAGTATGAAGGGGGCATTTGTTTATATAAAATTTTTTGCATGTCCTAATTCAAATCAAATTAAAATTTTAAAATCACATGTGACCCAATCATAATCAAATTAGGACAACATGGGGATAAGATAAATAAATTTTATAATATATGGATATATTCAAGATCACCTAAGAATACATATCCTGAGGCGATTTAAATATTAAAAATCCAAAGATCAGCCTAGAGCACAGATCTCAAGGCGATCTAATATATATATATATATGTTTAAATCCCTGGATCAGCCGAGAGCACCGATCTCGAGGTGATCTAAAATACTCAAATACCAAGATTTGCCGAGAGCACAGATCTCGAGGCAATCTAAAAATATTTAAATATCCGGATCAGCCAAGAGAACAGATCTCAAAGCGATCCAAAATATACAAAATATCCAAATATCAAGATAAGCCAAGAGCACCGATCTCGAGTCGATCTAAATATTCAAATCTCCAGATAAGCCAAGAGCACCGATCTCGAGGCGATCCAAAATACTCAAAATATCAAGATTTGCTGAGAGCACAGATCCTGAGGTAATCTAAAAATATTTAAATATCCGAATCAGCCAAGAGCACCGATCTGAAGGCGATCTAAAATACTCAAATATCAAGATCTGCCGAGAGCACCGATTCGAGACGATCTAAATATTCAAACCTCCGGATAAGCCAAGAGCACCGATCTCGAGGTGATCCAAAATACTCAGATATCAAGATTTGCTGACCGCACAGATCTCGAGGCAATCTAAAAAAATATTCAAATATCCGGATCAGCCAAGAGCACCGATCTCGAGGCGATCCAAAATATCCAAATATCAAGATCTGCCGAGAGCACCGATCTCGAGGCGATCTAAATATTCAAATCTCTGGATAATCTGAGAGCACCGATCTCAAGGTGATCCAAAATATTCAAATATCAAGATTTGATGACAGCACAGATCTCGAGGCGATCTAAAATATATATATATATATATATTCAAATATCCGAATCAGCCAAAAGCACCGATCTTGAGGCGATCCAAAGTTCAAGACTAGCCTATAACACTGATCTTGAGGCGACCACAATACCAAGATCAACCTCGAATACAAATCACGAGGCAAATATATATAATAAAAATAAAATAAAAATTTAAATCAACAATAAAATTAAATAAGATAAAAATAATCATATAAGATAAAAAGATAAAAATAAAATTAAATTAAATTAAATCAAATCATATATATATATAATATATATATATATAATATATATATATATATATATATATATATATATATATATATAATAAAATAAATTAAAATAAAAATAAATCATAGAAATATATATATATATATAATTAAAAAATAAAATAAAATCTGATAAAAATATATATAATATAAAATCAAATAATAATCAAATGATAGCAGATAATATAAATTAAATAAATAAAATTCGATAAACATATATAAAATAAAAATAAAATAAAATAAATCAAATCGAATTAATTAAGTAAAAAAAATCAGATAATATATATATATAATATAATAAAATAAAACAAATAGATAAATAAATAAATAAATAAACCGAATTAAATCAGATAATATAAAATAATCTAAATAAACAAAATTCAATTAAAAAATATATATAATATAAAAAAATTAATCAAAATCAAATAAGATAATAGATATATATACAAATATAAGATAATAAAATAATAATAATAAAAATAAAAGAAAACAAAAAGAGAAACGTGGGATATGGGGTCGCCGAGTCAACCGTGGTCACGTCAGGTTCATAACCGCTCCACGATCAACCATGACGTGAAGGGAACAGTTATGTTTAAAAAAGTTATAAAAAGAATAAAGCGTTGAAGAGGAAAAGAGAGGGGGTTTTTCCTCCTGCGAGAGAGAGAGAGACTCATTGGAAAAAAAGAAGGAAAGAAGAAGAGGTCCGAAGATGGCGAGAAGGGGACGATCCGGAGGAAGCCGAACCCGGAGAAAGAAGAAGCAGACGGACTCAGTGCAAGATGGCAAGAGGAGCAAAGGAGAAAGACGAAAGAGAAGATTGAAGTAGAGGACGATGGACCAGAAGGTGCAGAAAGAAGAAGGAGTTCCGTTCATTCTCTCACCCTATTAAACATATATATATATATATCAAAGAAGAAAGGATGTTGTCGCTGGCCTCCACCATCGCCACTACTGTTGCTGTTGTCCCCGTTCTCCCTCATCATCGTCAAAACCGCTGGAGAGAGCGAAAGAAGCTGAAAAATGAAAAACCATACTGAATGAAAAGAAGAACAAGAAGAGGTCGCTACTTGCTGTCGCTGTTGCTGCCGTCTCAAATGTTACCATCGCCACATGCTGCTGCCATCGCGTCTCTGTGAGATAGAGTAAGGAAGCTCTCTGCTGCCGTTGAGAGAATATCGAAGCCACCGGAGAGAGCAACAAGTGAAGAAGAAGAAGAAGGAAAAGAAGAAGAAGACTCTTGCTATCATCTCCATTGCCTTCGCCGTTGCCGTTGCTTGTCATCATCGCTCTTATTGCCATTTCTTTTCTTTTCTATGCCACCATTGAGAAAATACCAAAGTTGTCGTTGCCGTCCTTCCCTCATCGTCATCGAAGACTGATCGCTGCGATGATGTCTGTCACACCAATATTTTGGTGGCACAAGCCGTTGCTAACGCCATGCACACCAGCCTGTCTCCACAATATGGATGAGATGATCTGCTTCCCATCCAAAGAGGTTACCATCCCCAACAAAGGCTCTGAATGGAGGTGATCATGCTTTAAACTCAGAGATACATATTCGTCGAATCCTTCGAGACAAAGAAAGAAGGTCGAAGCGGAGACAATCGCCTTCTCAAAGCGTGCAAGGACTGGGCAAAGGTCTTCACTTGACGGGGGAATGCAACAAGGGACGTCTTTGTTATGCATATATATATATATATATATATATATATATAAAGAGAAGATTGCCGGAATGATATCTGTTGTTTGTATCTATGAAGATATTGGCAAAAGGCTATGCAACCACTAATCAAGCGGGAAACAAATGATATAATAATAATAAACCATATGAGGAAGATGAGGATGACAACAATGAAGATGGGCATGGAGAAACACTGATAATTAAGAATTACGCATCAGATGAGTTCTAGATCTAAGATGATGTCTGTGAGAACTAGCTCCATTAATAAATGTGTGAAGATCACCCTCGTAAGTGCTGAGCACGTCAAGCATGTACAGATGTCCATTTGGCAATCACAAGAGGCCAAGAGTGGTGAAGTTTTAGAAGATGAGTCATACTTCCACTGCATCCCATCCTGATGTGCTTATTCTGGGAACTGGGATGAAAGTCAAATGAATCACAAGAAAGAGGGAGTGATAATGGCCATATAATTTTCCTCTTAATTGGTTTCCATGGTCATGTATATATGCATGAGCTCTCAGGAGAAGTGATGATATATATAAAGCTTTGTAATTGTTGTGTATATTTCAATTTAGATAATTTAGATATATGGTTGATTTAAGTGTATATGTTCCTCATGCGTGTACTCACTACTTGTTGATTGCAATGGATCTATATAAATGTTAATGGATTATGCGTATATATGTATGTTAAACTGTATACCGGAATAAAGTCTCTTCAATGCTTGTTGTTTATAACCTGACATGAAATTGAGGTTGAAAATATTGCCACCTCATGAAGTTGATAAAGAAGGCACCTTTAGGTTTGAAAGTTCTAATTGCTCTACAAATCAAGAATCTATACAAAAATAGAATATGGCCTGCTGACATTGTTGAATCTACTAGAGAAGAAAAATGCTCATATGGAAGATCCACGAGTATTAGCTTCATCAAGTGAGGATAGAGTGGTCAAAGTATGGAAAATTGGAGATTTTTCTAAATGATGCTCAAGTTCTCATGTTTCATAGAAATGAAACTTCTCTTCACTATCAATATGCAAATCTTTGTATGAAATTTCATTAATATATATATATATATATATGATAACATGAAGAGAGGATGTTTAAAAGTCTTCAAAAGAAATGACAAGATGCATGCATGGCCCACGTGAAACGAACTCAGGTAATTTGTATGTGAAATTCCAAATGAATAGCTTATGCATTGGTGGGCATATTAAAATAATAATAATAATAAAAAAAATGCAAAACAGATGGGCCCACCATGAAATGACTACATGATTAAGCAAATGAGAGGCATGCAACGTTCTGATCCATTTAAAAAAATATATATTATTAAATTAAATTAAATAAGAGCGGGTCCCACCATGAGGAAAATGAATCAATGAGATGCATGTAATGGCATGCATACACTCACGTGCCTCAAAAAATAAAAAATCAAAAAAAATCAAAAAAAAATCAAAAAAAAATAAAAAATAAATAAATATTAATAAATAAAGAGAAAAGGAGAAGAATAAAGAATGCCATATATCTCAGGAGCTAAATCAGATCCCGATGAACAAGTAAGAATTACCTCAACAAAAATGGATGAAATTGGACCTAAAAAAGCTACCTTTGGAGGAAGACTCCCAAACTTGAGGACCTCCTTCTTTGATAGATCATCATCCCCATCATTTGAATCTTCCCCCATCATGCACATGGGGATGAGTATGATTTATATATATATATATACATATGATTTTGGATGACAAGTTTATGATTAAAAATATTCCCCAAACTCGGTATCACTTTATAATGAATATGCTCTCTAGTCAGCTCATGCTTTAAATAATCAAACTTGTCTCTGCTATGAGGGCAGTGTTAGCTCATAATCCAAAAATTATACTCGCGTGAAGAGGATATGCAGCAACAATTAATCTATATATATGATCTCAAGACAATGACAAGATATGGATTTCAAAGTTGCGACAAGGCATATGTAGCGACATATCATGGACAAAAAAAATATATATGTATATCGAAGCAACCAAGTCAAAACTCAAGATATGAAAAGAGTCAAGACTTATATAAAAAAATTCATATAAACCGACAATTGGACTCGAGTAGTCTCAAGACATCAAAAAGTCGAAGACCCAAAGAGTTCTACAAGTCAATATTCGAAAATCCATATAAATCGACAATTGAACTCAGCGAGTGTTAAGACATCATAAGTCAAAAGACCCAAAGAGTTCACAAGTCAAAATATAAATCGACAATTAAACTTAGCAGTGTCAAGACACCCAAGTCAAAGACCCAAAGAGTTTCACAAGTCAAGACTTGAAGAAAGTTTCACAAGCATAAAAGCCGAAACTTATGGAAAGTCAAAATCAAGTTCATGATTCAGTCAACATAAAGAATCTAGAGCGTGAAATACAAATCAAATTCAAAAAAATAAAAAAATAAAAAAATAAAAAAATGTGTAAAAAAATGTTAGAGACACAAGTTCGGACATAGATGCATAAGTCAAGATGATTTCAAATTCCTTGTATTTCAATGAAATCCATGAATTTATATTTATTGAAATAAATGAAATTGATTATCACAACTTGTTTCCTTTTTCACACTTATTTCTTAATCGGAGGTTCCTGCGATAATGTCCAGGGTAATTAACATTAAGGGCTTGCCCCTAATGGAAGTCATGAACACACAATCTGTTGAAGTCATAAAAAATTAAATTTGATATGTGATCCATTTATTTTAACCGGTCTAACCCTAATTAAAAGGCCGGGTGAGAAAAAAGGAGTCCACAAATTCTGGCACGCCCGGTGGGGACTGACTTTTCCTCCCATCTTTGAAAATAAGTGTGAAAAGGATGTTAAAAATAAATAAATAAATAAATAAAAAAAATGCCAATCCTTCATCTTCTCTGTCTAATGGGTTTTATTCCTAACCAAATGGGAAGATAAAGGGGGCAAACCGCCAAAGTCTTAAAAGCAGAGTTTACTAAGAAGACGATGTTTAAATTTGTTAGATAAGTTGGGAGACCTATCGTTACCAACGAGAGGCCCGGGGGCAAGCCGCCAAAGTCTTAAAATGAGAGTTTTCTAAGAAGACGATATTTAAATTTGTTAGATAAGTTGGGAGACCTAGCAAAAGCCTCTCCAAACCCTAGCCGCGAGCGCCTCCAAAGATAGGTAAAAGATAGGATCTTCCTCTCAAAAGAAGCTCTCAAAGAGATATTTATAAGGCTGGAATCGGGCATCCACACAGGCATGGGTAATTTCTATATGCTCGTGTGAATTTCCAAGTCTTCATTTCTTGCGCGCTGTGAACAGTAACTGCTAAGTGATTTTACTCCATCGTTTTGCTACAGTAACTACTACAGTGCTTCACAAAAATGCTCCCAAATCCACTCTTTTCATTGAGGCCACATGAATGGGCACACATCCATGTGATAGATCGCGATGCGTCTTCAATGAAACCACATTGACGAAGCTCTTGATAAAGTTGCACAAGTCGGAACACATGAGTGTGACTACCTTTGTGCCCCTCCACTTTGTGTATTCACTTAAGCACAATAGAGGTTGGCACACACCCACATGTCTTTGAGCACAACTTGTGTCTTCATGTTTGTTCACTCTAAGGACTTCATCAATAATTGTATCCACGATCTACTTTTGCTTTCATTCTCCTAAACTTGTCTCCACAACCCTAAATGCACAAAAGAACACAAATACACACAAATGAGCCATAAGATCTGATAAAAATAATGCTCAATGTAAGAAAAGTATACTTCATATTACTTATACATAAGCACTTATTAGAGGCGATAACACCCGAGTGGTAGGACAGCAGGAGCTATTTTCTTATTCAATCTGGTTGAGCTTGCCCCGTCCACCTTGGCTACGCACTGGATGATTTCATTGTTCACTAAGGCCAATACGTATGCCTGGGTGAGATCTTTGCCTATCCATACATTACACGACGCATAAGGGGTATAGGACTGGGAGATTGGCTCCAAGGCTAGGAGACCGTGGGTGGTTTGACAACCTTCAGCATGGATACTTTATGCCTGATGGGGATCGTCGTCTGTCGAGACTGATGATGATGAATCCGATAGTAAGTCATCCTTAACATCGGCCAATGCACCTGCAGGATCTCCGACCGCTGTAGCGGCTCCTCCCTAATGTTGATCACACATTCAGGAGATGTAGGTTGAGATACGATAATTGCAAGAGGTTCAGCAGACTATCCTGGAGACACAGGCATGGCTTGAGGTTGAACTCTATCGTGCCCTATATCTTTTAGCCCACTTGGTCCCTCCTCTAGGTCTAGCTCCTCCGTTATTAACTCCCCGGGGCGTCATCACCACATCCACTGACCGACTCCGCACCTTCAGACGCCACCGAGCATTAGTTCTTTTATTTTATTTTGTTCTTTCATTTTCAAACATTGTATTCAGTATTTTGGCAAGGGTTGACCCTACCTATTTTGTATCTATTTTGAGACCTTCATTGGATTTTATTTTCTATTTTTGTTAGCGTTAATGTTCTTTTCTATACTTCGCAATCCTCATATGCAACACCCAACATCCTCAATTACAAAGGGGATGCTTACTCGGTCATTTCTTGATCTTGAGTAACCCCCAACTGCTAGGGGAACAAGAATGGACACATTAGACCAATTCCAAGCATAAATGAACTCTTCAATTTAAACCAGGGAAGTAATTGTATTCCACTCCCTTCCTATTTTTGTTTGCATTGTATTGCATGCTTCTATTTGCACACTTTGAGGACATTGTGTGAATTAAGTGTGGGGGAGGGGTTTAAGTTTCATTGTAAATTTTTTTACCTACCGAGTTTGACTTATGACGGTGCATGTGTAATGTAGTAGGAGTTTCTTAGTAATAGGGTGGACACATGCAAGTTTATTCCATTTTTGAGATCTATTTTTTTTAGTGTGCACTCTATTCTTGGTTATTTACTTAATTAGAGCACATAACTTCTCTAATGTAATAACTTAGACCATTGTTGGGCTTCATTTAATTTTGTTCATTTTACTTTATTTGGAGAAAAGAAAAATTTCTGTAAATTTAAAAGAATTTGTTTTGAAAAAAAAAGAGAAAGAAAGTTGAGAAACGGAAAAAGCTTCCTCTTTTGATGTGTGAAGCTACTCTCGAAAAGTTGGATACTATGTATGCCCTAATAAGAGAAAGAGCTACCCCTTTAGGTGAGTGAAAGCTACTGTACTCTAGTGAATGATGTTGAAAAGGCTACCTCTCTTAAGCGTGAAAGCCGCTCGATGAGCGCTCGTGGGAAAAGTCTACCTTAAGAATCGTGTTAAACTACCACCTTGCAAATAAGAAGTAATTAGTAAATTTTTGCTTTTTTGAAGTCCTCTAGGTCAAAAGAAGTAAATTAGAGAGTTGTAACACACACACACACACACACACACACACACACACACACACACACACACACACACAATGATAATATTTAATAAAGTGTTCACTATTTTTAGAACTTCAAGTTATTAGCATTTCTGTATTGTTGAGACCCGAACTACTTGTGAAACTCCCCAATTCTTGAGCACCCAAGGCCTTGGAGTCTTTCCACTTGGTTTGTAATAGTTTATTTTTGCTTGAGGACAAGCAAAAGCTTAAGTGTCGGGAAATTTGATGAGTGTACAATGTTATATATTTCATATCATTTTGTACACTCATTCGGCATGTATTACAACTATAATATGGAATTTGATGTTAAATCTAGTGCGTTCTACATCATCATGTTTAGGGCAATACTTCAAGATGAGAGAGAGCCAAAAGAAGCATTCCAGACCTTAAACGAAGGAGTTGGAGTTCTCTCGGCATCAATTGAATAAAGACAAGGTAAACTGGGTGGCTTACGGGCGTAAGTAGATTCCAGAGAACCTTGCGGGCATGCTTATACCCGTAAGGGGGGTTTAGAGCCAAATCAGAGAACTAATAGGCAAGACTTACGCCCATAAGGATACCCGTAAGGACTATCCAGAGGAGTTTATGACCACAATATACGCCTATAAGGGCAATTATAAGCAATACAATGAAGTTTACTGTCTAGCACTTACGACCATAAGCTGGACGGTAACATAAACAAATAATCTTGCAGACATGACTTATGACCGTAAGTGGTCTCGTACGACTGATGACTATCTTCTCTAGCTCTTTTACAGCCGTGTCCTTACACACGTAAGCAACTCGTAAGCAGTCGGGTATAAATAGAACTTATAAGGATTTTTAGGACATTCAATTCTTTTCTTTTGGGCGATTCTTTTTAGGTGAACTTAGGGAAGAAAGGAGATGAATCTCCAGCACTCAAGGAGCCATTTAAAGGGAAATTTGGATCCACATTCAAGGGGATTGGAGGTCGTAGCTGTCAAGCTCACCTTGATGGTGTTCGTGGAAGCTTTCAGGGTTTCTCCTGTAGTCCTCCATTAGTATGATTAAGAAGAGGGTTTTTATGTTTTTCATGTCTCCTCCTATTATTTCTACCTTGAATGCTTGCCCTCCTTTAATAGAGGGCTAATTTGTAGATGTTTGGGCATAGTTAAACTCTAGGGTTTATTTCATTAAAATTGGTTGTTGGATCTTTGATGCTTTAGTTGATTTCTTAGTTGCAACCATCTCTATTTGAGTCTAGTTGCGTGTTTTCACCGTATTATTACTACTGTGCTGAGAGCCTCCAGTTTTCATACGTCTAATGTGCTTTGTGATTAGAAAAAAGTTCCCACATGGTATAGACATGCCGCAATTCGAGAGGATAGTGAATACGCCTCCAGTTAGGGTACTTTGGGGACTCCTTTCCCACAATCCTTCCCAGTGAGTTAGTGACATTTTCTATGCTCTTTGCAATCATGTGGAGTGGTGTTTAGGAGAAATTGCATCTCTACTTTGTCTTTGGATCAGGGATAATCTCTCTCTATCGGGGAGATTATCTATATAAGAGATTGTCCTTAGCTTACAGTAAGGTTTCTGACATGACCGAATAGCATGTGTGTATCGCAAGTGTGCGAATGTCGAAGTAATAAAATACCCCGGTGAGTGGGTAGTTGAATCCACAGGAAACGGAAGTGTTAGTAGTAACCAATTCTTAGTTATCTTGTCGAAATCAATTGTTTGAGATGAAGTAAACTAATTGGAAGAATGTCAATAAGCAAGCAAAGGAAGATAAAAAGCAAGGAAGATCTTAATCAATAAAGATGAGGTAGCCGGGCAATGCTCCCCCTAGGATCTAAATTAAAGCTCAAAACCTTCTAATGCTTCTAAACCGAGTCTAATGAATCAAGGTAATCCAAGAACAACCGGCCCTTGCCTCTAAGCCACGGTTCTAATCAACTACAAGGTCCCGGTGGAGGAACTTCTTAATCTCAACACCTCACACCCCATATGACCTCAATAAGCTCTAGGAATACCTAAGAGTGAAACCGATTCCTAGAGATAGATCTAACCTTACTTCGAGGCGAAAGATCCCTAACCCCCTAAAAGGTCATGATGGAGAATTCTCTTCATCTCACGCCTCACACCAAATATGGTTGCATAGAGTCTAGGGAATATGGAGATAGGAAACACTCATTAGAAGGGAAAGGGGACACTCCACAATCTCATGACTCACCCTCTCAACCCTCTTTAACCTTGGGGTTCTAACTCTAATGGAGACCTCTCTCTCATCAAAGTAACAAATCATGCATATACAATCAACCACATGGATCAATAAAACATATAAGCCATGGGAACATAAGATTAAAACTCAAATCAACTAGGATTTAATACAAAGCATAAAGCAAATCAATACAAAAGATAAGATCCTAGGGTTCATATGCCCAAATACCTACTAGGGTTTGGCCCTCCATGGAGCAAGTTGCAAAACAAAGATTAATACAATGAATAGCAATGCAAAATATAGAGAAAAACCTCCTTGAATTTGTGATGATGGCCTTGATGGGTTGCTCAATATCTTGAAGAATCCTTCTCTGAAGCTAGGTTGCAGAAGTCCCCCTCGATGATATGATGGAGAGAAGAATGGCCCCCAATATCGCCAAGGACATCCTCTAGAACAATAGCCGCCTTGCCCTTAGAGTGCTCGCAAAAAGCCTCGCAAAAAGTCTCCAAAAAATAGGGCAAACGACCTATTTATAGTTATAAACCGCTGCTGTCATGTGCCTTCACGCGCTTGCATGAAATTTCCACACACCCGCGTGAGCTACAGGAATTTCCACGCGATCACGTGGAATTTTCACGTGGTCACATGAACAGTATTTCTACTACAGTACTTAGCTACATAAAATGCTACACTATTTTGCTACATTACTTAGCTACAGCCTCTTCACAACCGCGGTCCAAACACTCTTCTCTTAAGGCCACATGGTTGGACACACATCCATGTGGTAGGCTATAAGACTTTTCTTCATAGGCTCATCATTTGAAAGATCTTGCATTCTTCACAAAGAGAAGGGCCATGGAGATGTGACTGCCTTTGTGCCCTTCCAACTAGCAAATTTGCTTGAATCCTCTTGAAAGTTGGCATACACCTCCATGTTTATGAGCTCCTCTTGTGTCTTGGTCCTTGGATTGAACAAGAACTCCTAAAACTTGTTTTTATAGCCTATCTTTGTTTTTTTTTCTTCCTCCAAGGCATTCACAACCTAGTTGCACAAAAGAACACCAATTACACTATATGAGACATAAACCATGGTAAAAATGATGCTCAATGCATGTAAAACATATAGAAAAATATGTATACTCAAGCACTTATCAGTTTCATAAAGTGTTAATATGATTGTGTGGATGTCTATATCAGCTCTACACCTATTCAATTATTCTTCACCTGAGAAATCAAGGTTAAGTATAATTCTGGAAAGCTTTCAATTTAAATAGGATTACATACTTAGGCAACCTTTGTCCCATACTTTATAACACTAGACGGATGCTATGCCCGGACATCACTTCTTCCTTTGATTTCTTCTCTAGTTTCATTTTCATATTTCTTGCTTTTGTTCTCTTATTTTCCCACACACATTATTTTGTTACTTAGGTTGTTTTTTGGAATTAGGGCTATTACTAATATTCACTTTCTTCCCTATGGACCGACACTTTTCTTTAAGCACACTATTATTACGCGATCAGCATTGTACATTTGCGTCCCTATCAAATTTTAAATTTTAATTTGTTATAACAAAAAATTATTATATTACAATGCTAAAGTTTTAAAATTTTTAAAGTTTAAATCTAGCATGAGGCCAACAATGTATATTTACTCAAAAATTTGAAATATCAATTTATTGTAACAAATAATTATTATAGTTACAATGTGTCATGCCAATGCCCAGTACGCGGACAAAAGAATATATACCCACCTGGTGGAAATCTAATAAGAATGCACAGCATCAAAACTTGTCTTAATGCATCCCATTCTAACCCAATATAACATACTTCAACAAAAAAATAATTGGATTTGAACTTGCAATTTATTCAATATGAATATAATAAAATTCAAGGTCCACAAAAGAATTATAAATTAATAACTCACATAGCTTGGACTCGACTTTTATTCGATAAAACCTGCTAAGGGGTTGTTTGACATTGTTGTCAATACATTTTTTTTTTAATTTCATGTTTTGAAAACAAAAATGGCAAAATATGTTTGCCACACTGTTTTTGTTATAAAAAATTTTGGCAAAAATTTTGGTCCAAAATTGTGGTTAAATCCTACATAGATATCATGGTGGAAGAAATTACAAAAGGAAATATGAACAATGGAGCGTTTTGTCCTAAAATTTGGAAAAGTATTTTAGAAAGGTTAAATACCATTGCGAGGTGTAGTTTCACTTTAAAACAAATAAAGCAGAAGTTTAATAGATTGTGTCTTAAGCATCGAGAATTTTCTTTACTATTACAATATACTGGGTTTGGTTGGGATGACAAAACCAATATAGTCACTACAGATGAGGAGGTTTGGAAGAACTACTTATGGATACATAACTATTTAAAGACTTGTTAATTTTTTTAGATAGCATATATATACTAAAACTGATTCATTGAACATATTATATAGGCACATCTTGAGGCGGCACAGTCGAAGAAGCAAGGGATAAAATGGTGATACATCGATGAGGAGAACTTATCAAGGCGGAGGAGGGTTCTGGGAACTTAGGTTATGATGTGGAGAACTTATCAAGATTATCCGATGAAAGTGCGACTGAAATAGCTATACATCGTGATGATATTGCAGACTCAATGTGGCTACATCATAATAATTATGAACATTGAACTTATACTTTCTTTGGTTACATTATAATAATTCAAAACATTGAACATATGCTTGTACTTTTTAATTCCAAAAATGTTAATGAACATTGAACATATGCATTATAATGTCATATTGAATTTTATTTGTATTCATTTTAGGCTCATTTTTACTAAATATATTATTATATTAGTTATTTAAATGAATATGGTTATTAATTTATTGTAAGCCATCCAATAATACCAATTACATAAAACAACTGAATCAAACAAGTTTTGTATTTTTTTGCTTTTAAAACATGTTTTTAAAAACTTTTTCCAAATGAGTTTTTTTGTTTGTTTGTTTTTAGATATGCTTTCAAAACACTTTCATTCAAAAAGGTTCTTTTGTTTTTCTTTTTATTTTCAAAACTTGTTCTAAAAACAGGTCTTACAAAGCGTTCGAAAACATATCAATCAAGCCCGTTACATTTTTATGTTTTCAATTTTCTTCTACTCCTCTCTCTCTCTCTCTCTCTCTCTCTCTCTCTCTCTCTCTCTCTCTCTCTCTCTCTCTTTCAATTTTTAATTTTTAAATATTGTTCTCTCCTTTCAATTTTTAATTTTTAAATTTTTTAAAAAATCAATTTTTTTTACAAATTAATACCAATAGTCTATAAAATTATTTTTAAGAGAAATATTTATAAATATTATTTGTCCTTGATATTTTACAAATTAGTATAAAAAATATGAATTTGGAAAAAAAATGTTTAAAAAGTGTGATAATAATTTTTTGCTAGATAAACGTATTTTTATTTTCAGCTTTTTAAAATACACAAGTCAGTGTATCCAAACGTGCTTTTGTTTTTAAAAAATTGATAACAAAACAAAGCAAAAACAAAAAGACAAAAATGATGCCAAACAACATCTAAGTTACCCACTGGCCCACTTATTCCTAATCTGCACTCAAAAAAGAAAAAAGCGCAAAAAAAAAAAAGAAAGAAAGAAAACTTATGAGCTTGACAACCTAATAAGTAAACTATTAAAAATAATTGGGATCATACAAGGTTCCAGGATTTTAGATTTGAAAATAATGTACATAAAATAAACTATAGTATAACATTTAACAAAAGAATGCAATACTAATTAAACCAAGAAAATTGAACAAGTAAAGCAAACAAGAACTTAGCAAGATATCAAAGTATATGTCTTCAAAATTGTGTCCAAACAGAATATCAGAAATTATTTATTTATATTCAGTGATCCAAGTCAGAATTTCAGAGGTCATTTGTTTACTCTTGATGACTGAAGCTAGATTATCAGAAGTCATTTTTGTTTTATTGACAAAAGCGGTGTGAAACTATAATCTCAATTTTTACAGAGATGCATGTCGACATGGTCAGTGTTTGACATCCAAATGATAGGGTTGGTGCATAGTTATTAAGAGACTATAAATAATTAATTCAAAATAATTTTGTGTCCAAAATATCAACATACCCTGAAATCTGATATATTAAAAGTTTGCAGAGATAACGTCCCAAGCATAGTCTAAAAATTCTTAAATTTCCATTTAGGTGGAAATATAGAAAAATAATGCATAATCATATTTTCAAGAAAATAAGGGAGTTATTTCCAAAATGAGTAAAAAACAAATAAACCAATAGGTAGGAATTAAATAAGAATTTACAATGAGTAAGTAACAACATTTGAGTGACATAATAGCAACAAAAATAAATCAATTAATAAATACATAAATATCAAAATTTTATAATTTATTAATAACCGATTGATATGTGGTAGAACTTACATAGTACTTGCTAAGTTTCTAAAATTCAAATCGAATCCCAAATCAACCCTCCGCAAAGGGTCCTATAGACATACAATCAACTCTAATTGCTTAGTAATATTCCTAATATTATAAACCAAAAACCATACTATATTCCTGAGTTTTATTGTACTGTTAATTATTTTTAATAAACATATTATCATATCATGTTAACCAAAGTTCGTAGGTCATGTCTTCTATGTTTCTGTATATTTCATCCAAGTTGGATATATTAGGGATTCCCTAACTCAAATATAAACGAATACTATTTTGAAGAACAAACATAGAAGCAGTGAAACAAAAGTATCTGAATAGTTAAATTCACAAGGAGCTTTAATGTTGTTCATAGACAATTAAATCATTTAAGAACATCCCATAACCTCAGCTTTTACACAATCCCAATCCCAATGTTCCAATACACTATATATATTTATTTAACACACACATCAACCAGCATCAGGTTATGAAAGCTTACTTGAATAGTCTAATATTCTAGAAATTCATGCTTATTAATTTGATCTTAATCCACCCATGCAATAAGGATGAAACCTTTTCTTTTATAGACTTATATGTAATAGATAACATTTGACACAATAAGACCTCATTTTAAGCATTGGAATTCATGCCAAGTCATAAAAGCTTTCAGGCTCTGTTTGGATGGTGGTTCCCATGGAATGTGAACCACTCTCACCCATTGCTGTATATCCTTGTTTGGTATGTAGCAAAGGGGGTGAATATTTTTTTTTTCTTAAAGGAGTGGGACCCCTCTCACTACACCCCTCAAAATCGGTGTGATTGAGTAATCCCCTTCAAGGAAAAGACAAATTTGCCCTTGATTTTTTTCTTCTAATAGTTGTTTTTCTTTTTCTCCCTTAGCTTCATGGAACTTTACTCTCCATCTTCTCCGTGATCCTTATTCAACTAATCTTCTCCATTAATGTGGTGATGACCTTTTGAATTCAATGTGGATTACAACCATTCTATTCAAGGTTAGTGTTGTTACTTTGTTTTAGTGTTCGCTTTGAGCATAACGATAGTTTATCTAAACCACTATTTTCCTTGAAGCCACATAGGGTTGGTATTTTCCTTAAAGCTTCAACCATTCTTTGAAGCCTCCCACATCCGGATCTGTCAAAGTGTGGTTGTTTCATTTGGTGAAAAAGGAGGCAAGGTTTGTTTTGATTTGTTTGAGTTATTCAATGTAATTTTTAAAGGAGATATGGATAATTATGAGATGCATTATTATATTTTTTATTGTGATAATGAGATAAATCATAATATTTATTTGGTGAATTTATTATGCTTATCTTTTGCAATTTTGTTTACATTTAGTTTGGTGTCCAGTGCCATCAGTGATTGTAATTAGATAAATAAAATATTATTTTAATATTATTAAATTTTTCAATTTAAAATTTAATTATTTCTCCTAATTTTCGTAATGTTTCCTTCTATTTTCTCAATTTATCTACTTGTTGCTCTCATGATTTGATCTTCATCTAGTCGATTTGTGCTTCAAGGTAATAATAATTGTGTTTGTAATAATAATGAGCACACATTTGCATGAAAACCAATCATATATAGTAATATCAATGAGCACACACTCAATGAAAACCAACTATGTTAGGAAATAATAATTAGTTATATAATATCAATTATTGTTTTACACATTTGAAACATTTTAAAAAAATTTATCCTTATAGATAGAGAGTTGATTAAGAGTCACAAAATTTTTGTTCAATCTCATGGAATGCATTGATGATGTAACATTTATGCTTATCATATCATAACATTATGGTAATTGACTTAGATTTAATTGCTATTTTAGATATGGAAAATGAGAATATGGAGGACATTGAAGAAGGCAATCTATTTTACATGATGTATGCATTTTTTTTTTTTTTGGTTGTAAACATTATGATCACTCTGTGCACATTGGACGAACACGACGATAGAAGTCGCGTGGTTGACTATGAGATTGAGTCATCTTTAGTTAGGCACCACAAACAATATCAGTACTAATACAGAGTAGTTTATGAAAGTGACATTAAGTTCATTGATAAACTATGCATGGATCGACATTGATTTCATAGATTATGTTGAATATTGACCACCTTTGATGGCCGTTGTGGCATAAGAAATGTCATGGTTAAGGAGGGTTGAGGAGATGATAGCAATGTTTTTAAACATTGTGGCACACCATGTCAAGAATAGGATAATTAAGTTTTATTTTGTAAGATCAGGTGGAATAGTTAGTAAACATTTCCTTACTATACTAAAATCAATTATCCTTTGTCATGGAGTCCTTTTGAAGAAACCTGAACCTATCCCTAAAAATTCAAATGAATTTAGATGGAAGTGGATTATGGTAATACTCAATTACATTGATTTCTTTTTCTTTTGTCTTTTGACATGTCATAGTAGATATTTTGTAAATAATAATTTATTTTCCCCCTATATAGAATTGTCTTGGAGTATTAAACGCAACACACATTCGATTAAATGTTCCTAAAGTTGATCGGCCAAGATATAAAACAAGAAAATCTGAAATCACTACTAATGTACTTAGTGTATGAAGTTAAGACATGCAATTTATATATGTTTTGTATGGCTGGGAGGGTTAAGCTAATGATGGTTGAGTTTTTAGGGATTCTATTACAAAACCTAATGGTTTAAAGGTTCCAAATGGTAAATAAATTGCGCTCTTATTACTTTTAATATATTCTTAAAAAGAAGATGGTTCAAGCTAATGACAAATTATGTATCTACACATTAGATTTCTATTACTTGGTTGATTCTGGATACGCAAGTTCACTGGGTCTTCTTGCACCTTTTTAAGGACAACAATATTATTTGATCTCTTGGGGTAGAGGCCATCAATTTGTTATAGCTTAATAGTTATTTAACATGAAGCATGTTGCTGCTAGAAACATGATTGAAAGGACATTTGGCCTCCTAAAAATTCATTGGAAAATTCTATCCCGCCCTAGTTTTAACAACATAACCACCCAATAACGTATCAGTAAGGCATGTTAATTACTATGTAATTTTATTAGAAGAGATATGTAAGAAGACCTTGCAGAGGATAAAGTTGATAATCAAACAGTAGAGGAAAATATAATGATATCGATAACATTATAGCTGTTGAACCAACTGATAAATAGACCCAATATAGGCTTGATATTGCTAATGACATGTTTAACACATGGAAAGCAAGATAATGTAATTGCTTAATAATGATATTAATTAACATCTAATGTGGTTGCACACTTTCTACTTATATGACATGCGCTTTATTGCTTTTCTTTTTTCTCAAGAATAGATCAAGAATCACAACAAAGGCAAAGGACAAAACAAACACTATTGGACCGCGCATGAAGATAAGACCCTAATTGAAGCCTTAATTGAATTATCTACAAATACTTTATAGCCAGGTGAAAATGGATTTCGAAATGGCTACCTATTCCAGTAGAAAAAATGATAAAATAAAAATTCCCACAAACGGCACTGAAGTCTATGTCAAATATAGAGTCTTGGGAAACTTTTCAGAAGCAATACTACAACGATCACAGATATACTACACATTAGTGTTTTTGTTTGGAAACATGAAAATATTACTATCTAGTGTGAAAAAAAGCATGTATTATGAATATGTCAAGGTACATATAATTATGTTTGTTACTTGTGTAAAGAATTTGCTTTGCATTTTTGTTGTTAATTTTCTTTTGCATCACAATGAAGTATCACAAAGGACCAACGGGACTTTATGGAAAATATTTTCCACTCTTCAATGATCTTCCCTCATTTTCACAAAGGACAGAGAGCAGGGCAATGCAAGAGGTGACCTTGGAGATGATGCAAACCAATATCTATATGAAAACATTAGCCTAAACGAGAATATGGACTTCTCACAAATTCCATGTGATGATGTTTTTATGCCTATGGATGAACCTAATGACTCATCATCTCTTGCGGCTTCAAATGATAATGCCTCAAGTTTTGGACTTTGAAAGAGGAAAAATCATGCTAAAGAATGAAATATCGAGGCAATTTCTAAAAATTTCTACCAATTTGTGGAAATGGTAGGACTAGGATTTAAGACGATGGCAGAATGTGCAATCCGCAATGCCAAAGCTAAAGAGCACAAGGAAGCAACTCAGAGAAGTTTAGGAAAAGAAGAAATTACTGAGTAATGTAATTTTTAATGTTGATGGACTTTCTGAGGATGAGGCATTAGTGTTATTGTAGACTTTACAAAAAATGAAGAGTAGCTAAACATATTTTGGGATTTACCAAATGATTAGATGTTGTGTTTCTATCATTTAATTCTAGGAAGGATGTGATATTACCTAGCTAATATATAAACTATTTTTGTAAGAATGTTGCTTCAAGGACTTTCTTGTATTTTGTTATGCTTTAAGCATTAGCTAATATCATGGACTCTTCTATTATATGTGCCATGTTCTAGTTTGTATGTTCAAAGAATAATGACAGTTGTATGTTGGTGGTTCAAGAAAGATATTCTGGTTTGGATTATGTCAATGCTTTTGCTGCAGTCCATAGAGTGCAGTGACGAGAGTTGCTTTGACCTTTTTATCTAGCATTAGCCTGGAACCACGTGCATCTAAAGGGATTTGAACCCTCGATACGAATAACTTATATATATATATTACTAGTTCAAGAAACATGTTGCTTAATTGATGAGTTTTTTTTTTTGTATTTGTAATGTTTGTGCTGTTATATGATTTTTATTGCTTCTAGTTTGTATGTTCAACCAGGATGCAATATGGGATGATTATATGAAGAATAATTATGCAAACATGAAAGCAATATGTGAGCATGTGTGAAAATCATCTTCAGGATGTATGAAAACCATGCTTCTTTGAGCCTATGTCATATTTTCTTTGAGCCTAATCAATAAGTGTATAATCATATGTCATTTTATATTGTTTTATACACTTATTTGGCATATGTTAGGGTTTTTATTGGGAAGATGATATTAAACAAAGTGTAAATTGTATTTTTATTTGACGAGCAAGGTTTAATTAGGAGATACAACAAAAATAAGTGATTTGTAGCCATAATAAAGAAGATAGAGTTCTCTCTACATCAATAGCTAAAGAACAGGCTAGATTGAACACCTTAAGCCTCACTACGAGAATCTTGTGGCCATGCTTATGCCCTTTAGGAGGAGTATAATGATCAAATAGAGGGACTTACAAGCAGGACTTACACTCATAAGCCGAACCTTAAGGTCTGTCCAGAGGAGCTCGCAGGGAGCAACACACCCCTATAAGGGGTGTCTCAAGTGTCATCTAGAGAAGCTTGCATTCCAATGCTAATAGGTGTAAATTGGACCATAACATCAGGACAAAACACCTTACAGGTGAAGCTTACGGTCGTAAGATGCCTGTAAGGCACGCGATTCATCATCTTTAGCTCTTTACGATCTTGTTCTCCGGTAAGAGGTCGTAAGTGGTTAGGTATAAAAGATTTCGTTGAGGGTTTTTGAAAAATCTTTTGATGACCAAGCAAAGGGAGAAGAGGAAAAAGTTCTCCAGGTTTTCTAAGCCAATACATTAAGAAGAGGAGACTCACCCACTAATAAGGGTAAATGCAAGCGTGAGCACCGATCAGTAGTAAAGTGTGCACAATTATAGAGTATTGATCAATAAAGAAAATTGAGAGTTTTAGTACTAATTCTAACTCCCAAAACTAGCTTAACCGATAGTTGTGATGTGTGTAAATAAACTAAGAAGAAAGAGAATAAAAAACAAGAATATAAAAATAAAATCAGTTGAGAATCAAGGGGAAACGGGATGCTCGGCTGTAGAAGCCCTCTAGGATTTATTAAGTCTAGGACAAAGGTTGTATAATTCTACCAATCCTATTTGAACTGAGAAAAATCCTAAAATATACTAAACCCCTCTTGCAAGGATAAATAGTAACTAATCAAGTGCAGTGCTGATACAAACACCCAAAATTGCATTGCATACTATGAAATCTCAATGTGAATCAAGAAGAATTTTGAAAGTAGGGAATCCTTCTTGCGAAGCCATTGCCCCTAATCTCATACAGAATTAAAATGCATTTTCTCCTAAAATCTATTCCCTACGATTGCAAATAGCATAGAATTACTTACGGGAGGATTATGGGAGGAGAACTCTCGACTCCAAAGTACCCCATTGCTAGGCTTACTCATAATCCTCTCCAATTACAGCATGCCTATAATAGGTGAGTCTTTCAATTCGTCACAAAGCACATCAGACATGAAACTAGGGTTTTTGCCTCATTAGCATTCAAGACATTGAAAACACAATTGGATTCAAAAATACGGATTGCAATTAAGAAACAATTAAGGAATAAAGATCCACAACCAATGTCAAAATTAATCAAGCCCTACAGTTCATCTACACCCAAGCATCTACAAAGTTAGCTCTCCATTAAAGGAGAGCAATCATCCAAATAACTAGACAAAACAAGAAAAAAAGAAGACATGAAAACCCCTTTCTCAATAATGCTAAGAGATGATTGTCGTAGATGCCCAAGGACCTTCCACAAACACCGCCAAGACAATCCTTGACAGCTCCAATCTCTCTAATCCAAGCTAGGTGGACTGATTCTCCTTTCCTTGATTTACCTCTAAAGCCCTGGATATCTGCCCCCTTTCTCTAAGCCTCATCGTTGAATAGAACAAAAGATACCCTCAAAACCCTCATTAGAAATATTTACCTAGTCACTTACAGGTTGCTTACAGGCATAAGAACATGGTTATAAGGAACTAGAGATGATGGGTTGTGAGCCTTATGGGATCACTTACAGTCGTAAGTCCCATCCGTAAGATCTTCAATTTGGTGTTACGGTCTAACTTACAGCCGTAAGTATTGGACCATGAACTTCTCTAGATAGTTTTTGCGACTACACTTACGGGCATATGTTGTGTTTGTACGCTCCTCTGGAACAGTCTTGACAATCTAACTTATGCACATAAGTCTTGCCCATAAGTTCCTCTGATTATCCTTATCCTCCTCCTTATAGGCATAAGAATGTCTGCAAGATTCTCTAGAAGAGGTTGATGGCTGTAAGGATGGCTATAAGGTGATTGTATGTGTTGTGTACCTGGCCTTTTCTTCAATGATTGATGCCGAGAGAGCTCCATCTTTATCATTTTGGCTCTAGATTACTTCTTTTAGCTCTCTCTCATCCTTAAGAATTGCCCAAAGCCAGAGAATACAAAATACACCATGTTTAACATCGAATACACACCTAACGAATGTATAGAATGGTATTAAATGATGTATAATTATACAGTCATCACCCGCCATCTATCACGCCATTAGAGTCATCGAGGAGCATTCTTGGCAATGTTTGTGGATGATAGGAAGGAAGCTCAATGCTATCTCAAGGGACAAGAAGAGAAATGGGGTTTTTATGCTTTCAATCATGTCTATTATCTCTTGTGGATTGTTTTATTATCCTTCTTTGATGGAGAACTAATTTATAAGTGTTTGGGCATTGATGAACTCTAGGGTTTATAATTTGATTGACTTTGGTTGTGGATCTTGAATGCTTTTACATTGATTTATTAACTGCAATATTTCATTATTGAACTCAATTGCATGTATCTATTATCTTAGATTTTATTGTAGTAAGAGCCTTGAATCCATGTTTGATGTGTTTGTGTGATGAGTCAAGAGACCAACCTAGCATAGTCAAGCCATGATTAAAACTGATTATTAGTTTGCCTAGAGGTATGGTATTTTGGAGTTGAGAGTTATCCTCCTATAATCATTCCGAGTGAATTAGCAGATAATTTCATTAGTATTGCAATCATAAGGAGTAGTTTTAGGGAGAGATTATGATTCTAATTTGTATAGGTTTAAGAACAATTACTTTGAGAGAAAAATTGCCTATATTTTGAATGCTTGTTTATTCTAGATTAGAATTCATAGAGTATACTATGGTCATAGGGTTGTCTATATCAGCACCGTATTGGAGCAATTACTACTCACCTTGAGAAAGTGAGTCTCATATTTTAGGAACTCTCTCGGTTCAATTAGATTGCAAGAACTTATACAATGATTGTTCAAGACCTAACAACCCTAGAGGAAATCTATGCTCAGACACCCCCTTTTCATGCTTGTTTAGTCGTATTTTCTTTTTATGTTTTCAATTCTTATCACACTTTATTACTCGATTGGCACGTACACTTGCATTCTATAGGTGACTACAGTTTTACCTATCACTAATTAATAATTGTTGTCATTTATTTTAAAATAAAATATGTAATTATCCTTTAAAATGGAAAAGTGATTAAAATGAATTGATAATTTAAGTGTCAAAAAACAAAATTTTCTGATTAATAGTTTTCAACATTAGATTAATAATAATAATTAATATGAATGATTTAATTTAAATATAAATTATCCTAATTGAAGTGAGTAGAGACTAACGTAAATTATGTATGTAAAGTATTTAAATATCTACATAATTATAAATATTAAATTATTTGAGTAATTATCGGTGTAACTATTTAATTATAAGTTGTGTAGATAATAATAATATCTTGTTTGTAATATAATTTAAATATTAGGTAAAGAAATATATTTAATTTAAATAATCGATTATAATATAATAATTACAATTAATATTTTATTTAAATATTTAATTATGATAATTAGAGTGGAATATAATTCACTACTTTATATATTAATTTAATTTATTTATATTAAGGGTATGAAAATCATTTTACCCCATTCTTCTTTTTTACTTTTTTCATTCCCAATGATCATTCTCTCCATCCAAACACTGTTTTTATTCATATTCCCTCCTTTTTTTTATTCATATTCCCATCTGTTTTCCCATTTCCTTCTTTTCCATTCCCATTCCTATTCAGTGATCCAAATGGGCCCTCAATGCATAATTCAAAATGCTACACTAAAATACATTGGAAATCCTACACTAAAATTCATATATAAATAATATACATCAAGCAATGAGGCTCTAACAAAAGAATGAACAAAATCCAAATCTACAACAGATCTAAGTGTCTAATGGGCTGAAACTAAATCACAAAGAAGAAAAACACACACGCAAACAAATGGTAAGTGGACAAGTAGAACGGAATATTAGCTCTAAAATAAAAAAGCCCTTATCAGTAATTACATCTAAAGAATCAAACATATTAAAAAGATATATATATTGGATCAATCTATTGTTAAACCAATCATCGATCCTGCTTCTCATAACAATAGGAAAACAAGATATAGGAGAACATTACAAGCTCATAAGCATAAGAAGCAACTAAACAATTAAGCTTTTAACCAGAATCACAACTATACTGACAGTAAGAAAAACCCACCTCAATCACTCATAGACAAGCACCGGATGGAGATGAGCTTCGCGTCCTCACCGCCAACACCACCACTCTACAATAGAGAGGAAGGATGAAATCTAGGCTTCCCATAAGAATAAATTCGATAGTTGTAGAGGAAGGTCGCGGCCATCTCACACTCATGTTGGGATAAGGCTGAATTAAAAGGAATTGGTTGCTAGGATCTTAGATTAAAAGTTAAGCTCAAATCAAATAATTAAAGATAAATATATGAGTATTTAAATATTTGTATAATTATATTTATATATATCTAACGGTTAGGATTTTTAAGAGGGTCGGGGTCCACAATCTCATCCCCTTTAAAACAAGTTAAGTTCTCTAAACTCTCACTTGTTTAGCAGAAAAGATTAGGGTATCTTTCCTGCACTTCAGACTCTAGCTCACCTCATGCTCTGACTGATTAGTCCATTAAACCTTAACATATGGAATGATTCACCTTCTTACAGCTTGTTCCTTGAAATCCACAATAATCATAGGTCACTCCTCATATGATATATCACAATTAAGCTCAAATTCGGTGAATTATATCACATGATTAAGATATGCAATGTACTTCCTTAGCATGGAGATGTGGAACACATACCCGAGAAAAGTAGGTGGAAGTGAAAGCCAATATGCCACTTCACTAATGCGCTCTAATATCTTAAGAGAACCAATTTATTGGGGATTAAGCTTGTCTCTAACACACAAATAGGTTACTCCTTTAGTGGGAGATACCCTTAAGAACACATGATCTCAAACACACCTTTTGCGAGTGTGTATCACAAGGTATCGAAGTAATAAAGTACCCAATGGGTCGGGTAGTTGAATCTACATGGAATGGAAGTATTAGTAATGACTACTTCTAACTTACCTAGTTAGAATCAAGAATATGATGAAATGAACTTAATCACGAGAAATATGAATGTCACAAGCAAACACAAAAGAGTAAAAATGAGGGAAGTCTCAATCAATGAAAATGAGTACCCGGCCAATGCTCCCTCTAGGATCTAACATGAAGCGCAAGATTTACAAGTGTTTCAAAACCGAGTTAATCAAGTCGAGGAAATCCAATAATAATCAGTCCCTACCTCTAGATCACTGATACTAGTACCCTACAAGGTCCCGGTGGAGAAATAGCTCAATCTCAACACCTTACACCGCATATGACCACAACAGACTTTAGGGATTCCTAACAGTACATCTGATTCCCAAGGATAGGCCTAATTCTACTTCAAGGTGAAAGATCCCTAACCCCCCACAAGGTCCTAGTGGACAAATCTCTCAATCTCACATCTCACACCAAATATGGTTGCATAAAGCCTAGGGAATATGGAGATAGAATGTATTAATCGGAAGGAAAATGGGGCACTCCACTATCTCATGACTCACCCTCTCAACCCTCTTCAATCTTGAGGTTCTAGCCCTAATGGAGACCTCTCTCTCAACAAAGTAAACAAATTATGCAACCTAATCAACCATAAGATCAATAAGGCAAGAAAGTAATAAGAAAGCAAAATTGAAACTCAATTAAACTTGGATTTAATAGAAAACACAAAGTAAATGAATACAAGAATAAGATCCTAGGGTTCACATGCCCAAATACCTACTAAGGTTTAGCCCTCCATGGGGCGAGTTACAAAATAAATATTGCAATGTAAATCAATGAAAACCATGGAATAAAACCCCCTTGAATTCATGATGATGGCTTTGATGGGTCGTTTAACGTCTTGAAGGACTCCTCTCCGAAGCTAGGTCGCCGATGGCTTCTTTAATGCTATGACGAAGAAAGAATCTATCAAAGTTGGTGAAGAACAGCCCTCAAATTCACAAAGACCTCCTCTCCAAACCCTAGCCACTTTGCCTCCCAAAAGCTGTGAGAAATCTCCCAAAGAATAGGGCAAAACGGCTATTTAAAATCAGCAACTCGAGCCTGTCACGTGCCTTGACCAGCCTGGGTCAACTTCCACCCACCCGGGTGGGCTGCGGATTTCTCCACCCGTCCAGGTGGAATTTTGACCCAGTTAGATGAATAATGTTTTACTACAGTAGATGTCCTTTGCATCCACCATTCCTGGGACAATGCAAGGCAAAAAATATCCTATAAAAAATCTATTACAAGAAATATACATACATACATATATATATATATATATAGCATTCAAAAGATAACACAAAAGAACATAATGTCAACTAGAATATAGAAGTTCAATAGTATTGACAATACTGCAAGAATTACCAATGTTAAACATTAAGTACACACTAGTGGATCCAATTAAAACAAGTTCGAATACAAGAATAAAGTCCGACCTAAAAACAAACTCTAGTGAAAAGATAAGATAGATGGATGGAGCTAAGAACAAAACACTAACGCACAATGACTCTGAAATGACCACTAAAAAAAAAGGAAATAGAGTGGGTGAGTAATATAGTTACTTAATGAGTGGTTAGCACAGTTTCTTAATGTTTATAAAAGAGAATAAATATTTTTCATCAACAGTTTTCCATAAATAGTATTATAACATGAATGAAATCGATAAATAGGTTTTACGTATAATGAATAGTTCCAAGTAAAAGTCTTAAGGGCCAAAATTCAACATCTATATGCAAAAATCAAGTTTGGTAAAAGGGTTGGCCACAAAATCGTCCCCAAACCAAACCACCGTAGGAATAAGGAATGAGACCACCAAGGCTAGTTATCCATTTCAAATATAAAATCAATCCCACCTTAGCATAGGCCTCTGAGATCCCTTGTGAGGTGACACACAGTATCTCAAAATCAGTGGGGAATCTACCCACTCCCAATTCAGGGTCCCCCGCGTCCCTTGAAAGGGTAACCTATGTCAGCCAGTCAACCACGCCGACTCTCACTAGGTTGGACCATGGAGTCCACTACTGCAATAGTTGAGTCATAGACTCACAGTCACCAATGTCCAAAAATACCAACACAAGTATAAATGATTGAAATCAACAATTACATAGAATTCATCTTTCAATATGTCACATAAAAGGTTTATACCTCATTCCCAATTCATTTTTGCAAACCCATTAGAACACTCATGATAAACTCATATCATAAAAATCCATTAAGAAGCCACCAATTCATTTTAACAATATAAAAAAATGGTTAATTAAAACATCATAAAATATGAAGTAAAGCCTTTTTCATCCAAATAATAAAACCACTTTAAAACATTAGTAAGGAAGGTATCCACTCACTTTGCTTAGATCCATAAGTCTAAGACTTAGAAGTTGTACTCTTCCCAGAGGTCATTGCCCTTGGTCAAGGGTTCCCCACCTAAGAGCAAAGCCAACTTAATGCAAATTCAACTAAAAACATGCATGAAGAGATATGCATATTCGAGCCCTATATGCAATGCATAAAGGATTTAAGTCGGTTACGAGGTATAAACCCTTGAATGAACATCTTACAAGCTCCATACGGGTTGTTTACGGCCGTAAGCCCTTGATAGAATGCCTTACAGGCATCCTTATGCACATAAGGTTGGCTATAAGCTTCGCAAAAAGGTTAGAAGGGTTTAAATGGGTATCCTTACACCCGTAAGGATCTAGAAGCATGAAAATTGGTCATGTAGGTGATAAGTGCACAAGAAAAGCAAGGGTTACAATCATACAAACTTATATTCAAGTTTTCTTTATATTTAACAAGGAAAAACTTGAATCTAATTAAGAAATTATCATTTAATGAATCCATAAAGTGTTTATAGATCCACAAAATCCTAGATCTAAAATACAATATCATTCAACAAGAAACTCCTCATAATTAACTCCAAAACTATAAACTCAAATAAAGAAATCATAAAATTTCAAATATCTCTTACCAAAGCATTGGGGAATTAGGAAGGTTGAGAGAGAAGATGCATTATGATGCTAAGATCAAGAGAATGATTATGAAGAAGACGAGATGACAATCTTACCTTGATTTTTCAATCAAAGAAGAGGGAAGAGATGGAGATTATTGCTCCAAGATTTCTCCAAAAGGAATTTGAAGAAGAAAAGAAGATTAATTGGGGAACTTAGGGCTAGGTTTAGAGATTTGGTGTTTTATATTACTAGAGAAAATTCCAAAAATGCCCCACTCTTTCATAAGATCATGACAAATCACTAAATTACCTTAATACACTTGGACAAGACCTAAGTTAGAAGTTGAGTATTACATTAGTGATGGTCCTAGTCATTTTTCTTGCCAAGAGCACCAGTCCAGGAAAAGGGGGTAAGGCTACTAAGGAAGGCCAAGCAGTTGCCTCTATCCAGGTCATCATCATTGATGAATAAAGCTCACACTGAGAAAGTTATCGAAGCTACTATTGCCTTGGAGTCAAGTAGAATCACCTTAAAGTTCCTATCTAACTTTAAGTTTGTTAGACTGCTAAGCCCATGTCCTAGCTATCTTGTGTTGCTTTTGTTCAATAAGGCTAGTAGTCACTATAGTGGCTTGTGTGTGTTAGTTGTGACTATACACTTGACAATGATGTATGCACTTTGTGTTTAAAGTTATTTTGGTCTATTTTCACTACTTTTGGAAGCATTTAAGGTCTTGGCCTCTTTGGAGTTACTTCTGTTGGATGATTGTGAAAAATTTTAGGTGATTCATTTGGGAATTTCTAGATTTTAGAAGCATTGTAAATTTGAGAATTGTTACAAGGGGTAAGATAGTGTCTTTCTTTTCCTGCTATAGTATTTGTACTGCAGCCACAAGAAAACTCTATAAGTTCCAGCAAGCTTATAAAAGAATAGAGAAAAAGGGAAAATAACTAAGTCATTTGCAAAAAAAATACAGGAAGAAAGAGTTGGAAAACCCCTAGGTGAGTGGGTTATGGTTGTTGCTATAAACCCTAGATGTCATTTTACTTTATAACCCCTTTGAACTGTCCCCTTGCAGGAAGTTGCATGCTCACATATATATATTTTTGGTAGTTTGAATTGTGGGACAGTTCTTGTTGGTTTGGTGGTTTATGGTTGGATCTTGTAGGATTGTATTTTATCTAATTTTCTTTGGACATGGCTATATATATAAGGAAAACTTGGATCACTATAAATGGACAATATTTTCTAGAATATTTAAGCTTTCTAGGTAATAGCTTAAGGTGAGAGATAAACATAGCACTTGATCGCTAGCCCTGAATTGCTTACTCTACCAGATGTCCTATTGTGATACTGCTTGGCTCTTTCTTTATACATTCTTGAATTCTCATAGGTTGTTAAGCTCCACCAATCCAATTCATTCAATTAGAGCTTCCTTTTTTCATCTGTAAGGTCAAGATTAAAGTTTAGGAATTTAGTCACCCAATACGATGTATGTTCAAGTTCTATTGGTAAATGACACATTTTTCCATACACCAGCCTATAAGGTGCGGTCCCTATCAATCTGTTTGGTTAATGCCTCCTATGATTCTTAATCGTCTTTTCTAAGATCCGTTTGAGCTCCTTATTTGAAACCACTATATTTGACCACTTGCTCAAGGATGGTAGGGTAGGCACTATTATGTGTGACTTGGTACATTCCAAGGATTTTTCTTGACATGTTCATTACAAAAATGAGTTCCTCTATCACTTATGATTGCTCTAGGTGTACCAAAATACAAGAATAATTTCTTTAGGAATTTGACCATTTCCCTAGAAGGGGGTAGTGGCCTTTTTTGGCCCCGCCCTGCACGAAATCGGCCCGCCCCAGCTTAACCCATCGGTCAGCTGACCTAGCGGGCCAGATCTGTAAGTAGTAACCGACCTGTACTGTAGCGGGGCCCGATTACAGGTCAACATTTTTATAACCTATGGCCTAGCAGGTTGGCCCATCAACCCCGCTGTTTATCATTTTGTTTAAGTATTTAGAAACTTTTTTCAAAAACTATGTGTTTTGTACCCAAGAGCTATGTTTAAAGAAAAATGAGTCCATCCACTTGAGCTAAAGAAACTTTGGTTGTAGGATTAGTAAAACTTATCTATAAATATATAAATAGCAATTAATGAATATCAGCTTTAAAACATTACTTTCCAATCCAAGGAGAATATCGATATCGATATAAACTTCAACATGAATTATGGTAAGGTAATAATAAATTGTTCTCCTAGATATTGAAATACAAGTTTTCATGAATGATTGGAAGCGTGCTTAAATTCGACAACAAAAAATAGAATTAAGAAGTCTTGAAGATAGTGATTTTTTTCGCTAACAACATGATGAGTTAGGCCCGATTTTAATAAAAATGAGACCGTAGGCAAAATCATGATAATTTTTAAAAATTAATTTTATTAAATAATAAATTATATAATAAAAATAAAAATATATCAATCATTATTAATAATTACAATAAATTAAATATTGATCATAAAAACATTTAGAGATTTGAAATCTATCTTTAATCCTTTGTTTAATTTCATGCAACGCATAGAAAAAACCTTAATGATAATATAAGATTATGTGGATAACATAATAGTAAATAAAAATTTTAAATGTTATTTTAAAAAAAATATATATGAATTGTACATGGCAACTTTGATTTAAATTAGGAGAAATATATGAATTTCAATTTCTCTTATATTATAAAGGTACACAAACAATTTAATTTAATTTAATTAGCTTTGATTAGGAAATAAATTAAGTGCAAGTTTTTTTATTTATTTTTTAGTTATTATAAATTATTTTGATTTGTCACAAAATTTACTAAGATTATTTTTATTTTTTATTTTTAAATTTATTTAACAAAATCAGTTAATTATTTTCTATTTTGTAAATTTTTTTTAAAATTAAAAAAATGCTCCACCGCTTGCCCAATGGCAGCTCCACACAAAAATGAACTTGTGCAGGCACTTTGAGTCTATTGCGCCTGCGGCCAGAGAGTGTGAGCCTGTGCTTAACACGCACTCTACACACATGAGCGTGTGGCCATCACACCCTCCATAAGCTATTATTATTTTTAATAACTATTTATTTTGAAAAAACTATTAAACAAACCCCAAATTGTTAGAAAAACAATAAAGTAAAGCCTGTAATAACTATTCATTTTGAAAAAACTATTAAACAAACCCCAACTTGTTTGAAAATCAATAATGTAAACTAACGTTAATTACAAAGCAGAATGGCGCCTTTTAATTATTTTACTAATATTTCATAGTCTACGACGGGATTGAGCATTATAAGGATGCTCAAATGATGACATGGCATGAGAAACGACGATGGCTGTAAAAGTGACTGGTGATGACGATGTGGCAAAGGATGAGGTCATATGATGAAGATCTAGGTGATTTTATGAAGATATCATGGGTCAAGACTTTATTGTTAGAGCATTCCTCTCAATGCCAACTTCGCTAATGATAAACTATTTGCAAGTGCATCAAACTATAGGATCTCTCAAGAAGCGAAGTTTTATTTTATAGATGATTATCTATCCTTTAGAAGATCCGGCAACATTATTCATATCTTTGATAGAGCTTCTTTTTAGAAAAATCTATTTGAAGAGAGAGGAATATTCTGTTGGCTAAGAGTTCAAGATCATGAAGCATTATATGAAGCTATTAAAAGACACAAGCAAACTGGTACGAAGCTATTAGAAAACACAAGATTTAGTTTGGTGTGAAGTCAAGTTTTTAAAGACACAAAACTAAATAAGGTAAAGACATTAAGCGAGATTATCAAGACCATATTTAGCATCACTAATCAAGAAAGATCCAAGAGCTATCTATGGCTGAACTATTCATGGAGACTAATCATGCGGAGATCGATAAGATATGATTAGAGATTTGATATCCAAGCATGGATGATTGAAGATCATGTTTTTGAAAATATTGAAGACTAAACTTGGATGAAGATGAGATCAAGTTTAGTAATAATATTTCATGTGCCAAAAGTTAAGATCATTTGGAAGACCAAACTTGGGCTGGTGTTTTGGAAAAAGAAGATCGTGAGATTCTTTCGGTCAGTTTTTTGGTGAGATAGTCACGCGGTGCCTTGGTGGGCACGCCCCTGGAGAGAGGGAGACCTACTAAAGTGACGTAGAGGAAGGAAGGAAATTTGTGTAGGAGGGAGCCCCTGCCCAGTCAACGCCATTATAGGCGATCAAGGAACCAAGAGATCAAGGTCACGACCGGTGCATCCTCACAAACTCAACATGTTCAATACAGGCTATAACTGGTGTTGCAACATCTAACTTTTGGAAGGTGTCCAAGTTAGGTGTTCGCTGAGAATCTTGGGGTTATGAATTTTTTGTATCGCCGGTGCGCTTCATATAAGAGATCCAAATCAAGATTTAGACGAGCCAACAAAGGAGAGACCTCTTGAGAGTTGAGGTAGCCGCTGGCAATCTTGAGGAGGATATTCTTTGTATTGAAAGAGTGAGGAGGTTGTACCTTGTTCCTATACCTCTTTAGTGGATTGTTTCCCAGCCCTGCCCCCAGATGTAGCAAGGTCAAATGAATCAAGCAATAATTCTGTTTGCCTCTTTATCTGCTTTGATTGTGTGTTAGTGTTTGATCTTTGAGTAAGTTTTTGAGTAAACTTAGCACATCACACCCCCACCGGAACCATCAATTTCAAATCATTTTTTTAAAATTTTTTTCATTCTTCTCTGTATATACCCCTCTACCACCAATAAATTTCATACCAAGCTTTTATTTTCTTAATTTTATAAAATTATGAAGTTTTTCTTCTAAATATTCCTAATCTCTCTTCTACTAAAAGCTCCTCGAATTGGAAATTACTAAGGTTGAATTTTTTTTTTATTTTGTATTCTTTAATAAATTTAAATTTGCATGCTAATAATTATTTTATTTAGTAAATTCATCTAACTACTTCAATTTTATTCAATTAGTTAGTAGTTAATTTAAGTCTATTTTACTTGTCATGATTAATTATTTTAATTTTCGGTTATTCTAGAGTAATATAATGCAATTTTTTATCCTATTTTCCTTGTTATTTTGATTTTAGTGTTAATTTACTTTTATTTACTAGATTTTTTTTAAATTTTATGTTTTATGTTTAATTAGCATTATTTAAACTTTTTGAAGTTATATACATTTGATGTTGTTTACTTATTTTGTTATTAAGCTAAATTTTCATTTTTTTCATATTTAATTAGCATTATTTAAAATTTTTAAAGTTGTACATATTTGATGTTGTTTACTTATTTTGTTATTAAGCTAAATATTCATTTTTTGCATATAACTACTCCCCATGACTCTATAGCCCTAGAAATATTTAATTTTGTGAATTTTATGTTCAATGTTATTTTATTTATTTGGTAAGTTTATTTTTTGTTATAATTATTTCGGAAGGTGTAATTTTAATAATTTTGTATTTACTATTTTAAAATTATTTCGTTTTGTTATTTAAATTTTCTTATAATTATTGCCATTGTTTTTTTATTATGTTTGTTATTTTATTTTTTATATAATTTTGTAATAATTTTATTTTAATTATTTTATTTACCTATTATTTTAGATTTTCATTGATTTTATTTTTATCAACTTTAGAATAATTAAAAATGGCATCACGTGGTGAAAGCTCAAAGGGAAAGAGTGTCGTTAGTTCGGCCTTGTTACCTACCCAA
This sequence comes from Dioscorea cayenensis subsp. rotundata, assembly GCF_009730915.1. Taxonomy (NCBI): domain Eukaryota; kingdom Viridiplantae; phylum Streptophyta; class Magnoliopsida; order Dioscoreales; family Dioscoreaceae; genus Dioscorea; species Dioscorea cayenensis. The sequence goes on from NC_052474.1 coordinate 12,274,653, forward strand.
GAGAGCAATGAATGGCAAGAATATGAAAGTCCGACCGAGGAGTTGACACTGTCTACTTTCCCTTCAAAGACTGAAGGAACAAATCCCACAGCAAAATCTACCCCTAGTGTAATTATTGTAATTCCAAATTTAAGCATAACAAGGGAGGAGGGTATGACACATTTACTACACATATGGAGGAAAAACACCTCGACAAGTTCGGACATCCTTAGACATAATCTCAAATCCGATTCACCTTCTTTATTTAATTAAGTTTTCTCAATCAAGATATAGGGATCAAATCACAGTGACAAATTTTGTGGAGCACTTGCCATTCAACTTTGCAGAGCGATGCTAAGTGAAAGAATGCATCAATGAGACATTGCAATGGGCATGCAAAAAGGTTTCAAGGAGGGCTATTCAAAGAACAATTTTCAAACAATACAAACACGGTAAAGAACAACTTTGTGAGTATTTTTTTCTATTCTACCTCTTCTATCTCTTTATCTTCTGATATATGGACCGATGTATTCTATGAAAATTCTTTTATGGGTATTATGGCATACTGGATTTATGACTCATGGAATATCCAAAAATGAGTCATTACTTTTAGGGTATTCAATGAGGCTAATACCATGATAATATTTATAAGATGATTCGTGGAATCATCGAAGAATATGGCATGACTTTTAAGATTTTTTCAATTTCGTTTGATAATGCTTATGCTTATACTGCCTCGATTAGACATTTAGAAGAATATTTGAGACCTACATGTGGGGCCAAATATTTTCATATTAAATGTGCTTGTCATGTATTGAACTTATGTGTGCAAACAGGCTAGACTCCCTAAAACAATTTGTAGGACCAATTAGGAATGTGGTATCATATATAGGAAGGAACATGACCCTCATGAAACAATGGGCTTGTTATAGTAGAGCAAACAACGTGGGGGCCAAAAATTTTCCGGAAAGATGTTAAGAATAGATGGAACTCTACTTATCGACTTCTTAATGGGGCATATCCTTATGAGACATTGTTGACTACTTTTGTTAATGAAGCTTTGCTTGGTTTTAGTTTATTTGAAAATCAATGGAGTATTGCTATTAGAGTTATGGATTTACTTTCTGTGTTTAATACATGTACAAATTTATTTTTGCTGGTTTATTTCCCACTGCACATTTATTTTTATATGGTGTTGTTGATGTTATTGAACAATTGTGGAAGTTTAGATTAGATGCTCAATTAGTTATGGGCCTTATGGAAATGAAGGCTAAGTGGTTGAGTTATTATAGAGATATACCTCCTATTGCTTTAGTTGCATTTGTTGTAGATCATCATAAGAAATTAGAAGATTTATCTACATATTTAGAAGTTTATTATAAGTTCTTAGGGTTTAATGGAGGTTAGGATTCCCAATCATGGGCCATGATTGAGTTAGAGACTCAATGGTATACGTTGGAGTCTGACATCTATATAGATATTAATTAGTGCAATTGTCAGCAATGTTAAGTCACAAATTTTTGAATTGTATGAGAGCTATAAATTGCACTCGTTATGGCCATGTAGTTCCACAAGTAACTACTGAGGTAGTAGGACAGTCCAGTGGTAATGGGGGAAAATCATTTCTGCAAAGGCAAGCAAAAAAGAAGCCTAGGGGTTCGCAGTGTATAGAGGTCGACCTGTACTTGAACACTAAACTAAATTCTATCACCAATAAACAAGAACTAAATAAAAAATTTCAAAAAAAAAATCTATATGATTTTCACAATTAGAACCCATTTGAAACAAAAACAATCCACTAAAAACGCCATGAAAATCCATAAGAAATTCTCAAAACCATTGAATTTTGAAACCAAATAGAATGAATCAAGATCAAAGAAAGATCATCTCGTGAGAAACATTTAAAGGATAGAAAAAAAAACAAAAGATGTACCTTATAATGAAGTCAAATAAGATTCACACTAGAGGAATATTCTAGAAACAGTGATGATGAATGTGAGCTCTCACAAAAAGGTGCATGGCATCAACTCCAAAAGCAATAGAGCTCCTCGGCGAGAACAAGATTTAGGGTTAGATCAATAGAAACACAAAAAAATTGAGTATAAATTCCCTCTCCTTTAATGATGGCGTAGTATCCTCAGTCATCTTTCAGATAAATGCTTAGTCGAGGCGTGGATCCTCAGTTGTCTTCCTATACAAAGGAGCGGTAAGGATCATATATCCTTCTCCGGTGCCTACAATGGTGGCGTTTTGGTGTGCATGGCGTTGATGATCCACAAGAATCGACGGTTGGGATGATGATGGCGGGTGAAAGAGTAAGGTACGGTTAATGTTTTTTTTTAAGTTTTGGATCAAGGTCCAAATTAGACCCGGAACCCTTTTTTTAAATTTAAGAAATAATATTTTAACAATTATATATATTTATATATTCCATGTAAGCTCCCATGGATGGAAAAACGAATGTCCGTCACAGCTAGGACTTGATTTCACCCACTAAAATGATAAAGGGACCTCTCAAGGACAAATAAAATGAGAGGGACTAAAGGGCCACATTTCAAATAATATAGGGATCAATTAGGGTATTCTACCTTTATTTTTTTAATAAAAAAGATAGGAACAAAGACCAAGATGCAATCTTTTGTCTTCTTGGTTTTGCCATCCGACCCATCTCTCTCCCTTCTCTCAAAATTTTTTTTAATAAATATATAAATGTATCTCATTTTTTTAAAAAGAGTGAGACTCCTTTTCTCCCATCTTTCTCATGCTCTTTTTTCTTTATTTTGGGCATGAGTTTTTTTAAGGAGGAGATGAAGATATAAGTGCTAAAGCTCATGAAGCTGCTTTTTGTGTTTTTTTTTTAAGAAGGCAAATCTCTAAATGAAGCTCTTCATCAATGGTTCTTTTATGTTGATTTTCTCTCTAGTGACCATCTCTCTCTTTTTCATTATTTTTAGTTATTTTATTTTTTTAATAGTTTCATGGATTTGTGAGGTATAGCCAAAGCTCACCAAGCTCTCCCTTTTTTATATATAAAAAAAGATAAATCTTAAAGTGAAGCTCTTCATAAATGGTTATTGCGTTGACCATCTCTCTTTTTCTTTATTTTTAGTTATTTTATTTTTTAATGATTTTTATGGATTTTTACAATTTTTCCTAGTTTTGTTTGTTAATTTTATAATTTTATAAGCGCTCTAAGTTAATTTTTCAGTGATTTTGAAATGATTTAAAAATTTTCTCTTAATTTTTAAAGTTTTACTTTATTTTTTTTTATATTTATCTGTTATTACTTTTAAAATTATATGGTATAAATTTTTTAAAAAGAAAAAAAAAAGAAAACTGGTGGACCAGCCAATGAACAATCGAGTTTTGGCCTGGCTCACCGATTATGTAGGTGGCTTGAACAAGGTCTAGGTCACCAAAAGATGACCCATAATCCATCGGGTATGCCGGGCCAACTCGGCCCACGGTCAGGCACTGTTGGCGGGCCAGATCCGGGTGGGACCAGGAGGGCTTGATTACCCGGCCTATGCTCTACACTACCCTTGTATCATTTGTAGTAACCTACTTGGACACATAATCCACAACAAACAAAATATACATATTCCTATTAGACCAATTATAGTTATTTTAAGATAATCACACTAACATTAACGTTACACTAATAATAGATTTTATATTAGAAAATATATATGATGTATGTATATACATATATATATATATATATATATATATATATAAATGCATATACAACTTTGTTTACAGTAAATTTAGTGTTTCTTTTTTAACTTCAAAAATAATATAAACACCAGGAAACAATTCTATGGCATATATAAATGTGTAAAAAATACTTTTACTAACTAGCAATTATTTATGTCAAAAATAAAAATTAACACAACATACTTATTCAATATAAAACACAGTTTTATTATTCTATTTCTTTTTTCAACATGATGAGTAGGCTAAAACATTTTTAAATCTTTTATTTCCCTTTGAATAGATTTTTATTTATTCAATGCAAAATAAAACACAAGCAGCCAAATATAAAAGGAAAATTCTCCAAAAGTTATAATTGTACTCAATCACAAAAACTCTAATCAATACAATTGTATTAAATATGTTTAATTGCTTCATCTTTATGATTTTAGTCTCTCTCTCTCTCTCTCTCACACACACACACACACACACATATATATATACACACACACATGAGAAATGCCATACATGCTGATTTTCTAGGCCGAAATGGCAGACCGAATGATGTGGTTGTCTATGTGGCAACCATGTCATCCATTTTCTCTCTCCTCTACGATGAACTGATTAAAGAAAAACAACTTTCCCAAACCTCTCCTTTTCTCAGACAGATTACCTTCTCCTCCTTCTTCTTCTTCTTTGAAGCCTCTCCTCTCCGAAGTGGCTCTTCATCTCCTCTCCAACTCTTCTCATCTTTAGTACTTTCTAGGCCCTGCCATTCAATTTCTACAGCTTTGTGTTTCATCTCTTGATTTATAAGCTTTTTTGTTGCTTAACTCCACTAGATCTTGTTCTTTGGACTCTTAATTTGTACATATTGTTAGGTTTCGCATCATTCTGAGCTTTGTTTTTTGAGCAAAATATGTTAGGGATTTGATCACCTAATTCCAAGTTTTCTAGGGTTCTCTTAACTGCGCTCATTTATTACTTATTTGTTTTTTTTTTTATGTTTCATTTCATTTGTTTGAATTTTCTTATGAGCATAATTTACTTATTCAAATTGAAGTCATTTCTAGTTTCAGGATCTCAAATTCTTATTATCAAAGATTTGAAAAAAACTGAAATATTGAGAGAATCAAGCCTTGAGTCATCGAATCTAATTCTTGGCATTGACTTCATAAAGAGAAATGAATCGTTAGGTCAGTAGTATTTCGAACACAAAAAGTTGATAGCCATTCTCTCACTTTCTACATTAACTTAGCACCTCTGATTCATGAATCTATTGACATAGTTGAAAGGAGCAATTAGCAATATCATGTCCTTGTGTTATTCACCGATTTATGGCATATTTGTAATCTAAATTTGGTTTTCTTCTCAGGTTACAAGGAAATCAAATGTACCATGAGGAGCGCTAAGCCCTCAGGAGCGTGCAATTGTAAATGCTATTAGTTATGCCAAGTAAAACTTTGAGCATGCCTAGTCCGTTGCATCTTTTTCGGCGATGTTATAAAGGTTTTTTTTTATTGTTTAGTCACTATCCTCTATCAATCATCATGGCGGGTGGCATCGATGGACCTTGGAGAGTTTACTTATAAATTTATTGTCTAGATTCTTGTTCAATTATGCTTTTAAAGCTTAATGATACTCGTTATGTATTCTTGTTCTCATTTTTATCCTTGTTATGTATTTTTATTATAGAAGCACAATTATTTAGTTTGAGTTTAATGGTCATAATATTATCTTTTCAGGTGAAGGATTAAACTTGGGTGGATTCAAGTTTGAGCTTGTCTCAGCAACTTTTTCATATTTAAGTTATAGGATTGGCCACAATACCTTGTTTGCTTTTTGTTTTGGTTTTTGTATTTTGGTTATGTTGTTGATTCAACCTCAAAATTTGTATATGAAGAGGACCAACATTACTCTTGATTAAAAAATCTCCTCGAAAGAATCTATGTATGGGTTTTGTCAATTGGAGTAGTCTATTGTTACTGTTACCATGCTATTAATCCAATATACAAAAAGTTATGCTTGCATAATAATTACTGGCAATAAACAAGTTATTTATACATAAGAAAATCTCTAGTGGAAAGCACACATTGAAAAGATTCATCCTTAATGTACCAAAACATAGAACATCCTTAATCTGCCAAAGCACACATAGAACATCCTTATAAATAACTGCCAAGACACCATCCTAAATTACTACCAAGACATAAAACATCCTTAATCTGCCAAAGCACACATAAAGCATCCTTACTCCTAACTACCAAAACACCATCTTGAATTACTCCATAATTGAATGTTCATCATTAGCAGATTTATCTTTAATCTTAATGCTAGGTATCAACATTCATCCTTAGTTTAAATGCATAGTTTCAACATTACAATGCTCTGTATTTCCTAGAAAAATTTAGCTACAAGAAACAAAATTATGATGAGAATTACATAATAACTTTGGCAACATCATCTAGATTCATCTTGTCAGCCTTTACTTTTGCCCCACTTTCTGCTTTGATCTGCAAATCATAGATGAAAAATGAATTAACTTAGAATGATGCAAATAATTTGATCTTATGTTGCTAACTTAATAGGAACCCCATCAACATATTTTAGCTATATAGACATCTGGCCAAAGATTACAAGAAAAAGTACAAAACACAGGTACAAAAAAAAAAATTTAGCTAGCATATAAAAAATAGGGCCAAGAAGTGCATAACTTAATAGAAACCACATCAACATTTTATTGCTTCTTTTCAGATGGCCTTATGTAAATGTCTGCATAAATAAAAAAAAATGGTGAAATTAGATGTTGTGAAAATGTCGAATGCCTAGAGAAGAGGAATTTTTAAACACCTGAATTAGAATTGCCATTGTCTTGCATGAAGCTAAATTTGATTCTTGATCAAATGAAGTAGATGTTCCAATTTCATTTGGAAGCATATTTACACTATCAATGGGTGTTGAATAGTATGATGGTTTACCCTGTAATCACAAAAACAAATGTGTGCAATATTGTATAAATAAAAAAAATGTAAGCATATCTACACTAAATTTGATTCTTGATCAAATGAAGTAGATGTTCCAATTTCATTTGGAAGCATATCTACACTATCAAGAGTTATTCTATATTTTTAAATTACCTATGATAAAGCATCAATGCCAACATTTTGCCAAGTGAAGTTACAAATATCTACATTGAACACACTTGAAAAACAATTGGAATTCACCAAGCACAACAAATTGTTATCCAATTATTAAAAACATCTTATGCAATACTAAGCAAATATAAATATAGAAGAATCAAACATTACCTCACTTTCTTGAGTACGAAGTTCAACTTGTGCTCCATTTTGCATTTTTACATTTCCTTGTGCTTGAGTTTTCTAAAGAAAATATTAAATTTAGGAAAAAAAAATGAAAACACTAAGAAGAATTATGTAAAAAACTAAGTACCTTTTTTTTATTTCTAATGATCATTTCTTCAACTTTTGATTTCTTTCTCTTTGACGGTGGACGGCCTTTACTATGAACTTTTAAAGGAGTTAGAAACCTTGAAGATGTTGCTTGGTGATGGTTATGATTCGTTTCCAACAACATTGGTGGTATAACTTGATTCAACTGTTTCTCACATAAATTTGCATTATCCATGAGCTTCTCAATTGCCTCATCCACACACCTCATTAAGAAGTCATATTTTTCAATAAATTCTACTCCAATTTTAGCAGCCTTAGAAAAGTGAGGGCATAATTTGTTGTAATGTACTTTTTGCTCATTAGTTTGTATATCTTCATAACAATTCTTCATATAAGTATGCCGGAGTTTGATATCCTTCCTCCAATGGGGTAAAATATATTAAGATGGAATCTCTTTCACATTCCTCTTACTTAAAACTTTGCATATATGTCTACAAATAATTCCTTTAAACTCAAATAAATAACATGTGCATCTAAGATCAAATTCAAGCTCATTTTGACAAACAGTAAAGCCCACTTGCCTTCTAACTCTACCATCTTTTCCTTTTAAAATATTTATCACCTGAAATAAACTTATTGTCCCTTCTGATTTGATAAATACACGATTAAAATATAGCATTCCTCTCAACTCATTTTGGAATAGCTTAAAAATTTGGTTTGTGTAGGCTTCTTGTAGTTGCTTCTCAGAGTGGCAATTAGTTAGCATCGGAAAGCTTGAGTTAAAAATAGCAAAATCAGATTTGTTCTCCTTCTCAGTCTTATTTTTTAATGCATTATCATATTGCTTCACAAATTGCTTCAAGGATGTTATTGGACCAACATAACCATCAAAGAAAGCATTTATGCTTTCATTTCTTTAAGTGGTAGATATTCCAGTCTAAAAAAACTCTTTTAACATAAACAGGAGCCCAACGATGTCGATTTGTGTACAAATAATTTAGTTATCCATTTTTTCCAATGTTGTAATCTTCTATCATCTTCAACCAAATGGTTTTAAATTTTTGAATATCTACTGCCTCATAAACAATACTCTTCAAAATCTTCTTTATTGTTTTGTACTCAGATAACCCTCCTAGATTTTCGGGAATTTTTTCATAATATGCCAAAGAAAAAGTCGGTGATGAGAATTTGGAAACACTGTCTTGATTGCACCTTGCACCTTGAATAATCATACATGATCTGTAATTATTGCCATTAGAGCCTTCCCCGACATGCATTCCAACCAAGTTGTACATAACTAAATGTAGGTTTTAGTATCTTCTTTTGACAACCCACATCCGAATAATATTGTTTGCCCATAATGGTTTTCTCCAACAAAACGAGCAAAAGGCATATTATATTTATTTGTTAAATATGTTGAGTCAAAAGATACAACATCACCAAAAGCTTCATATGCGGTTATAGACCTTGCTTCTGCCCAAAATATATTTCGTAGACGGCCTTCTTCATCAATATCAATCAAATGATAAAAATTAGAATTTCTCTGTTGCATACGTGAGAAATAATTCCCAAGTGCCTCCGCATCTCCAACTTCAAGCCTAAATTGCCTTGCTTTTGCAATATAATTCCAACAATCTTTTATAGTATAGGTTAAATTTTCATACCCACCACTTTCAATGCCTAAGTAATGGAAATTCTTGCTTAAGCCCATACCTGCTTGGTCATTTAATTCAAGCCTTCTTTTGACATACACATCCATTTTTTTTATCACACCTTTGGAAACGAGCTTTATGTGGACTAAGTGAGTGATTATGCTCCAAATTGACACTAGATATAGTAAAACACCCATCATTTCCAACGATAATATTAATCTTGGCATCACAATTTGTTTTCGTAGATAACCTTGGGTTGGAAGTACTTTTTGCAGTAGATATTCTTTTACCACCTCTCACACAAACGAGTGCGTAATATTTTAATTTTCCATCATCTCCACATCTTCTACTTTTTTTAGCAATATCGAAATCTTCTAGTCGAGCATATTCAACATAGAAATTGTAAACTTCTTCAGAATTAAACATCATCCCTGCCTTTTACCTTCTCTAACTCTACCAATTTCTCTTTCTCTTTGTTCAATATTTCTATATTAGAAGATTCAACTTCTTTCACATTCTTCACTTGTTCAGAAGACTCAAGTTCTAATTCTACCATAATGTTCTTGATTTGTATCTATAATAAACAAGTAACAACTACATCATGAGTAATTGTAAACCTTGAAAGATATTGGAATTAAAATTGTCTTAAGATTTGAATGGAAAATAAACTTTGTTATAAACTTTTGTAGCTTAAGAATCTTTTAGAGTGATTAGATTTTCATGATATAATGTGTAAATTACTAATTAAAAAGAAGAAATTAGTTAATAACAAAGGCTTTGTTTTTTTATAACAACATTTCTGAAATAAAATTTATTTAAATGAATTTTTTTTCCATAACAAACATCAATTTATAACAAATAGAATGCAAATAGTAAATATATTAAATCTAATACTAAATAAAATATTATCAGTGAACAAAAATTTTGTCTCTGCAAGTAATTAATAGAAAAAGATAAGGATAATGTAGTAAATATTCATAACAAATTTTCACAATAATGCTTCCGATACAATAATAAACAAAATATAATCAATAAAATCATCCCCATCACAAGCTAAACTTGAAAATTTATCTGTCTAAAGCAAACAAAGATATGAATAAAGATAAGATTAGGCAAAAACTTTGGCCAAATCACATGGCTATTATCTATACTAAGAAAGATGATTTAATACCTCAATCGATTGGTGTCAAGAGTGGCTTCAGAGATTTGGAACATGCTTCGGAGATGCTTCGTAGAGAAGACACTTCAAAGAGGAAGGCGTTTGAGAGGAGAGCTTCTATCCGACAAGGGGAGAGATAATGAGCAGCTTCAGAGATGCTTCGCAAAGGAGAAGCTTCGAAGAGGAAGATGTTTGAGAAGAGAGCTTCTGCCTGACGAGAGGAGAGAGATGAGGAGGGATTTGTTAGAGATGCTTCGCAGAGGAGAGGCTTCGAAGAAGAAGAAGGCATTTGAGAGGATCGCTTTTGTCCGAGAAGGGGGGAGATGAGAAGCGGCTTTGGAGAGGAGAGGCTTCGAAGAAGAAAAAGAAGAAGAAGAAGGCATTTTGTCCGAGGGGAGAGGTTTGGGAAAGTTGTTGTTTTTTTAATCAGTTCATCATAGAGGAGAGAGAATAAAGATGACATGTTGTCACATAGGCAACCACGTCATTTGGTATGGGATTTTAGCCTAGAAAATCGGCATGTATAGCATTTCTCTATGCACATACATAGAAATAAGGCAGTGGTGGAACCAAGAAATTTATTTAATAGGGTTAATGCATATATATAATATTATTATCTAAAATGCAATAAATATATATGGTTTCTTTCATACAGATTATTAATAATATGCATCCTACCAATATTTATAATAATAACTTTCTAGTAATATAATGAATATTAAATAGGGGCAGTATGTATAGAATGGAGCATCTTTCTTACTTGATAAGAAACATACTTACTATTTATATTTTTTAAATTTTTATGGGGGTCATTTGACCCACAACCACTAATTCAGCTTATTACCGATATATTGTGAACACTTAGTTTAAAAAATAAAATAAAACCCAACAATATTTAATTTGTATTATAAAATAATTGAAGTTATATTATGCATGAATGATTCAAACGACACAATAGTTTGACCACCTCAAGCATAAATTATTTGATAAGTCATTAGATTAAAAAATAAAAAAAATATATTATATAAATTTTTAAATCAATGATCTATACTATATATTAATTCTATCCCTTTTTGTTTTTAAAAAATGACACGTGGTGAACTTAAAATTAAGGGTTTAATGGTCCGCTGGAGAAGCAATCCTAACTCCTTCCAAATATTAAAAAAAAATTGAAAGCTCATTTTTCCACCATTATTGTCCGTATTCATGTCTCTTTTAATGTGAAAATATTAAAGAACTAATGCCCTGTGAAGAGGAGAAAACTTCTCCGACTTCTCCAACTGTACACGATAAATTCCAGACCTTCTTCCCCTCTCTCCCTTATTTTCACTTGATCCTCTTTTAGCTGTTAAAATAAAAACCAAGATCCACCCACGCCAGATCTCTGTTCGCACCAAATCTCCTCGCACAGGTTTCCTCGCCATCCCCTCTTCCTCCTCCGGTCACCTGTGTCGCATCGATCTCACCGTGTCGCACTAGATTTGTCGCCAAATTTGTCGCCGACCTACCTCTCAACCGATCCGGCTCGATCTGGTTTATTTGTCTTTATTATTATTTTTTAATTTTTTTAAATTTTGTTTTTGTTTTTCTTCACAGGTGTAGGACTTGAGCACTGATCTCACCACATCGCACTAGATCTGCCACCAGTCTGCCTCTCCACCAATCCGGCTTTGGTTTATTTATCTTTATTATTTTTAAAAAAAAATTTCTTCATAGGGGTAGGATATAAGAGGGAAAAAAACTAAAAAAAGGTACCATTTTCTTTCATTTTTTTTGTTTATTTTTCTTTCTCCCCATTAAATTATGATTTAATATTTTATTTTGTTGTTTTATTTTTTTTATACAGGCACTAGATTGGAGAGAAAGAATGATTTACTAGTTGGATTTTTTATACCTTATTTGTAGATACAGAGAATAATCAATGCCTTTACTTTTAAGCTTTCAAAATATATGACAATACAAAACAATATTATGTGAAACACTCTTCCACATCCCTTTAAAAATACACCTAAAGTATTGTAAAAATAAAGTTAAAAAGATTTTAAAAAATATATAATTAGATTAAATTTATAAGGTAAATTCTAATAATTAGTTAAATTAATTTGATTGTTGAAAGGCTAAGAATGTCCAATGGGAAGGAAAGGAAACTAAATAGAGGACCACTTATCTATGGACGTCCATAGATAAAAAATCTATGGACGTCCACAACAACTGGTAAATCATCATCTATCGGTTGTTATTTTATTATATTATTAACCCCGTATGCGGGGCTAGTGAGCTAACCATACCTACGAGGTTAGTAACGAACCCCATAGATTTGTTATCTATGATCGTCCGTAGATGATGTTTTGCCATATTAATTTATTTAGTTTCCTTTTCTTATTATAAGGCATTCTTAGCAATCAAAATTCAAATTATTTTTTCTAATTATTATAATTTACACTATCAATCTAATCTAATTATATGATTTTTTTTTTAATATAATATAATATTTTAAATTTCAAGGGCCAATGGTGATGCTAGGTGTCAACCTCGAGTAAAAGATTTGTTAATGAGATTATATATGTATATAAGAGCAAAACATCATCCGGGTAGTTTCACTGGTGGCCACAAATGTTTCATCATTATAACATTGTGGCCACAAATATTTTTTTTGTAACGTTGTGGCCACAAAACTATTCTCCGGTTGCATTGATGGCCACAAATGTCTTTTTTGTAACGTTGCGGCCACAAAATTATTCTTCGGTTGCATTGATGGCCACAAATGTCTTTTTTGTAACGTTGTGGCCACAAAATTATTCTTCGGTTGCATTAATGGCCACAAATGTCTTTTTTGTAACATTGTGGCCACAAAACTATTCTTCGGTTGCATTAATGGCCACAAATGTGATGATGTGGCCACAAAACACATGATCCATGTAGGAAACCTTTGTTGCGACATCATTATAATGATGAAACATTTGTAGCAACAACGTTAACATTTGTAGCCATCAGTGAATTAGAGAATAGTTTTGTGACCACAACGTTACAAAAAAAACATTTGTGCCCATAATGTTATAATGATGAAACATTTATGGCCACAAGTGAAACTACTCCAAACATCATCTATGGACATTCATAGATAACAAATCTATGGATATCTCACAACAGCCGTTAGATTGCCCATCTGATGGTTGTTGCCTCATTGCTAACCCCGTGGGTGTGGTTAGCTTACAAATCATACCTACGGGGTTAGCAAACCTCATTTACGGGGTTAGCAATATAATAAAACAACAACCGTTAGATGATGATCTAGCGGTTGTTGTAAACGTCCATAGATTTTTTTTATCTATGGGGGTTCATAGATAAGTCGTCCTCAATTAATATATATATATATATATATATATATATATATATATGTATATATATATATGTATATATATATATTATAACCCATATATATATTAATAGTTTTTTAGTAGTTTGTTAATTTTATTTTTCATACAATATTTACCGTCACATTTAAGCTTCCAAAATATATAATAATAATAAATAGTCTTATGTGTAGTGTTCTTTCACATCCTTTTAAAATATAAGTATTGTAATAATAAAGCTAAAATAAAAAAATATTTTAATTAGATTAAATTGATAACTTAAATTATAATATTTAAATTAATTTGAATGTTGAAATGCTAAGAATGTTCAATGGAAAGAAAAATAAACTAAATAAATTAATATATATATATATATATATTATAAAAATTATAATATATTAATGAAACATATAGAGCATGTTAATTATGATATAAAAATAATTATTTCCATATTGATAATTTAGTTTTTTTAATCATTAAATAATTCATGGTTATGAATCTTACTTCCTCTATTCCTTTTTATCTGTCATGGTTAACCGAAACTCATGTACCAAGAAACTTAGTTATTTCACAAAATTTTATAAAAAAATAGTTATCTTTCCAAAATTACCCTTAGTTTATATTTTCACATTTCTCTCTCATATTTAATTCCAAGAATAGAGTTGAATAGAGTGTTAAGGATAGTTTTGGAAAAAAAATAATAATAAATGCTTCTTGATGTTAGAAAATGACAAATAAAAAAGAACATGGATTTGTGACTAATAAAAAGGAACGGAGGGGGTATTATATTTTTATTTGATTGTCTATTAATAAAAGATAGAAACTTAAGCTTGATATATTTGTCTTCGGAATACATGATATGAAATGTCATCATGAGCCCAATGTGGCCTTTGCATGGACTAGCTTTAATTTATTTTTTTTAGGCTAGGTCTAGAGAATAGTATTTTTCATTAAAAAATAGGGAAGTGCAATGAATATGTCACACAATATTTTTTTAAAACTAGGGTTAATTCATGTTAATTGTATATTTGTTTGTCTTAACATCCTCTGGTTGGTTTTTCTACTTTATTTATTCCTCTTTCCATGTGCACCATGCCCTTTTCTCAATGCAAGTAAGGAATTGCATTCAAATCAATGGCTTTAGACTAGCTTTCAATCATGTAGTGTACACTGATTCACATGCAAACACATTGAACAAAATATTGCCAAGAATTTCAATGTCAATGCATTATACACCGATAAAGTTTAATAAATGTGTTAGGGTGTTTTAATATATGTTTAAAAAGTCAAAACCTATTTGAATCATTTAACGTAAAATTAAATGTGATAAAACAGTTTGAATTTTTTAATTTAAAAAAAAAATCTTTACAACTTTTGAGATTTTTCTAGAATGAAAGAATCAATGCAACGAACTTTAACAATAATAGGAAGGGAGGTATATATAGATTCTTTGTTAATTTTAATTTTGGGAAAATTACTGTTTACCCCTTGTGAATTTCAAATATTTCTAAACAGCCCCTCCAACTTTGCCAAACTCCAGACACCCCTTTCGTTATTGTTTAAGTTCCCTTTTACCCCCTACCGTTCATTTCAAATGGGTCCATGTTATGAAATTTCATTTTTGCCCTTGAAAATGGTGGGAAAAAAACCGCCTAATCACATCATGTGTTTGTTTTTTTGTCAAATCTTCTTCTTCTTCTTCTTCCTCTCCTCATTTGGTTTGTTCAATTTGAATTTTGCCGATTTTCTGATAAGGTGAGAATTTCTTCGATTCAAGTGCTAATTTTCATGGCGCTGACTTCTTGGAAATCGGTATTAGCTCAGCTGAGATATGTGAGCGATGGGATCTTGATGTTTTCCGTGTCAAGGTGAAGTTTATCACACCCGATGAATATAAACGGTTTGTCCAACAGAAAACAATGTCGACTTCCAGCGGATGTGTCACATGTACTCCATCTTCAAATGTGCCATAGTCGATCTTGTCGAGACAGACGATGTGCCATTGTCGAATTCTACTGAAAACAAGTTTTTCTCGTTGTAAGATTCTTCTCTTTTATGTTTATCTAGTTGTATAAGTTCATTACTGTTTGTTTAACTATGACATTCTCTGTTTAAATATATTATGTTTTCATTTAAACATTGTCTTCTTCGTTTAATATAATTGTCAGTATGTAACTATTTGAATTAACATTTAAATTGATAATTTACTATTTAAGAACTTTATGTCTCTGCTTAAAATATTTATCTTCTCCGTTTAAACTGAAGTGTTGATAGGTAACAGATGGCAAGTTTATGGTATCCCGTGCACAAGAATTAATGACGCCATTAAATATTCTTAAATTTAACATAAATATCGGAAGACCCCTTCCTCATTAATGAGAAAAGCTCGGTCCCCCGTGCATTTCCCTTTTTTTCTCGGATCTGAAGCGTCAACCGGCTTGTGGACTTCACACCATAATTGAGAAGGAAAACCCTTCCCCTGGACACCCCCTCCTCCTTCTCCTTCTCCTCCTCCTCCTCTGCTTCTTCTCGGATGAGTTTCTTCTTCATGTGCCGATGATTTTCGCTTTAGCCAGACCACATTTTTTAGATCAACAAGTTGAACTATCTTTTCTTGCCCAGGTCGAAATGCTCGCATAATTGCCTGAATACGGAGGATTCTCCAGCGGAGGATGACGGGGAAGCAATTAAGCGGGCGTTTCGACTTGGGCAAGATAAGAAAGTTTTCACTTATTGCTCCATTGCGGAGGATTCTCCAGAGGAGGATGATCGGGACACATCTTTTAAGATGGAGTTGATATTTATCACTTGAGATTTGTTCTTATCATTTAAAATCTTTTTCATACTGTGCAAATGATAAGTGCTTGTGCGATATGAATGCGAAGCGTTCATTACTTATGTTGAGCATTACTTTTCTCAGGTTTTTACACTAATATGTGTGTTTTTATGTTACTTTCGTGCAGGTAGGGTTGTGAGGCCAAGTATGAAGGAAAGAAGCCAATGTGGATTACAATGCAATGATTTTGGAGGAAATCTTGCTAAGGTTCAAACGCGAAGACATAGGTCGATGTGAGATGCTAGAGTGTGTGCCAACCTCCTCGTATTCGAGATGGCACATCCATTTGGAGGGGCACAAAGGCAGTCACACTCGAGCATTCCGACTTATGCACATAGAACAAGAGCTTCACCAACGTGCCTATCATTGAAGATGCAAGTGATCCACGACGTGAACGTGTGCCCGTTTGCGTTACTCCGATGAAAGTATGGATTCGGGAAGCTATTCAGGACGGATATTATAGCAAAGCACTGTAGCAACACGACAGAAAGTACTGTAGTAGCATTGCTCACAGCCGGCCAAGAAAATAGGAGTTCAGAGGATCCACACGAGCGTGTGGAAATTATCCACGCCCGTGTGGAAATTCCCCACGGGCGCGTGAAGCATCCACGCCCATGTAGTCGCCCGATTCCAACCCTATTTAAAGCCGAATTAGCCCCGATTTTAGTATTCTTTTCTCCATCTTTTCCACAACTTGGGAGAGGGCTTCGGCTAGGGTTACCAGGGGTATTGGCCAAGGTTTTGGAGAGGTTCTACGGCTCTGACATCATCATTCCTTAGGAAGAAGGTTGGTAGGGGAGCTTCCGTCGAGGCGTATCCTATACCGGACGAGGGAATCCTTGGACGAGTAGAGGACTTTCCACAAGACTATCGACACGATTGTCAAGGGGGTTTCTTTATGGATTCATTGCTTTTACATTCTATTTCTTTGATTGTACTTAGCTCCATGGAAAGCTAAACCCCAAGTGGGTACTCGGGTTTTGTGAACCCTAGGATGTAATTGTTTCTTTGAACCTCTTTATTATGCTTTCAATAAATTGATGTTTATTGTGAGTTCCAACCTTGAATGCTTGATTGTTTGAACATTTCCCCTAGAGTGACACTAGGGTTGAGAGTTCTAGTTGGTAACCTTGTGAGTGAGTGACACACCACGAGCGTTAGACGAAGTTAGGTTGGAGAGGGTTGAGAGGGTGAGTCGAGAGGTACAGGAGCGTCCCCTTTCCCCTCCGGCGTGATAGATTCCCCTCGAGTTCTTTGCGGTCATAATAGAGTGAATGGTCTAAGGGATGAACTTCCGTTGGGGCTTAGTTGCGCGTGCAACGGAGTGAAGCGTTGAGGTGATCTTAGTATCTAGGGCTCAATTGTGGTTAGGGACCTTCCACCTGGACCAAAGGGTTAGGTCTATAATAAGGAAGAGATTTATCACTTAGAATCCCTAGAGCTCATTGCAACTCTATGCGAGTACGAGGTGTTGAGATTGTTCGATTTCTCCTCCGGGACATGTATAGATTTAGGTATAGTTGACCTTAGATTTAGGACTATGTAATTAAGGATTTCCACGACTCACCATTGCATTGATTAGGAAGCATAATAGAGGGTTCTTGCACTTGAAATAATTTTCCTAGGCGGACCATTATCCGGGTACCCCATCTTTATCGATTGCCTTACCCCCTTCTTTACTTTTGCTCTCTTACTTGTTGCTTTTACTGTTGAGAATTGAATCATTGTCACACTCATTATCATTGATCTTTTACATAGCTAAGAATCAAATTAAGTATTTTTAGTCCCTACTCCCTATGGATTCGATACCCGCTCACCCGGGATTATTACTTCGACAAACCCGTGCACTTGCGGGATATACGCAAGGGGATCTTGTCAGCAAACATCATTGTCGGCGTTTAAATATCTCACTCTTCGTTTAAATATACTTTTTCCTATGTAATTATCAGTGTCTTTGTTTAACATTGTTTAAGTGTTCGTGATCTACATTGTACAGGTTCAAATTGATGCACATGTTATGCAACCAGCGTGAGCATTCGAAGGTAGAGATACTTGTTGAGGAAAGCCGAAATCTTCATGCTAGCCGTGGTGTCGATGATCTTAATAGACGAAAGAGGATTGAGTCGCAAGTATCTGAGGTCCGACTAGGCATTGTAAATGTTTAAATATTTAAATGAAACACACTTATTTGAGTGTCAACTTTTGATATTTAAATAGAGGGCATTGTAAATGTGTAAATTATCTTAAATCAAACAAACTTATTTGAGTGTCAACTTTTTATTTTTAAACAGAGACATTCTTTCTTAACGTTTTACTTAAACATTTTGTTTAAACATAGATAATGTTTTCAAGAGATAAACTTAGAAATCAAATAATGAAAATGATATTTAAACAACGTCGGGGGCGCATTCAATTTAAACAATAACATTAAACAGTTAAATAGTTAAACAGTGAACAAGCTGCTCAAGTGTTCTCTTGATGGAGGCTCTGTCAGTGAACACAATGTTAGTAAAAGCATTCAATTTAAACAATAACATATATTTTTAAACATTAAAATGATAGTATTTAAACGGTTTACATATGTGTTTAAATGATATAAAAAACTCATAAACAGTGGACCAATATTTCAAACACTAAATCACATTTGTTAAACATAAAATCTTCACATTTAAACAGAGACTTGTGGGACATCCTCCATCAGCCACTTGTGAGTCGCTTGTGCCCATGCATATCATCCTATGGCAGGTAGGTCATCGACATAGTCAACTATCCAGTTTTGAACCGAGTAGGATGTGTTTGGGAAGAGGATTGTACCTATGAGGCACACCATTAGGAGCTTGACAAATTTTTCTTCTTCTCCCCTCTGCTGATGAAGGCTCTGTGTCTCTTGTAGGTTTTGGAAAAAAATCCATCTTGAACACAATGTCAGTGAAAGCATGCAATTTAAACGATAACATATATTTTTAAATAGTTAAATGATAATATTTAAAGGTTTTACATATGTGTTTAAATGATATAAAATGGTTTTAAACAGTGGACTAATAGTTTAAACACTAAATCACATTTGTTAAACATAGTAGTTTGACATTTAAACAAAGACTCATGATAAGGTGAGAACTTTCCTTCGAGCGATGACAATATGGGAAGTGAAGAAGAACTTTGACCCAAGGATGCCGGCAGAAAAGAAAAGCTAAAGTGTTGGAAAGAGGAAAAAAAAGTATAACCGGCGCTAGTAATGATTGTCTCTAAGGATAAACCCTTTTCGGTCACTTCAAGTGGGTCCATGTTATGAAATACCTTTTTTACACTTGAAAATGGTGGAAAAAATACCACCCAATCACATCATGTCTGACCTTTATGCATACAATTGTGTACTTTTTTTTTGTTTTCCTTTCTGCTTGCTTTTTGTTAAACAAAGTTTAGAAGGTTGTTTACATCATCTTATTGTTATTCTTCTTATTTCTCTTCTTCTTCTTATTCTTATTCTTATTATTATTATTATTATTATTATTATTATTATTATTATTATTATTATCCTCATTTGGTTTGTTTGATTTAAGTTTTACCGTTATATTATGGAGAGTTTTTGTGATATTGCTAGATACAACGGGGAGGGAAGAGTGCTAATGTTCATGGCGCTGACTTCTTGGAAGTCGGTGTTAGCTGAGATATATAAGCGATGGGGTCTCGATGTTTCCCGTGTGAGGGTGAAGTTTATCACACCTGATGGTTATAAAATGGTTTGTCCAGTTAAAAATGATGTCGACTTCCAGCGGATGTGTCACGTGTACTCCATCTTCAAATGCGCTGTAGTCAATCTTGTTGTCGAGACAGACGATGTGCCATTGTTGAATCCTACTGAAAATGAGTTTTTCTCGTTGTAAGATTCTCCTTTGTTATGTTTATCTAGTTGTATAAGTTCATTAGTGTTTAACTTTTCTAATCTCTGTTTAAATATATTGCGTTTTCATTTAAACTTTATCTTCTTCGTTTAATTTATTTGGCATTGTGTATATATTTGTGTTAACGTTTAAATTTTAATTTTATCATTTAAACACATTTTGTCTCTGCTTAAAATATTGATATTTTTCATTTAAATTGAAGTGTTGGCAGGAATTCGGATTCTGCGAGCGCGCCCGGTCAACCCCATGGCGATCCTGACGGTGTGGGATGCCTTCCTCCTTGTCAGATCATTCTGAAGTGTTACCGTTGGATATCGGACAACGTTTTGAAGGCGTTGAACATTTCAGGGATGCACTTCGAAATTTTGCAATCAAACAGAATTTTGACTTTAAATTCATAAAGAATGAAAAACACCGGGTGACTGTGGAATGCGCTGCGTTGGTTATGAATGGCGCCTTCATGCATCAAAAGAATATAATAAAAATACTTTCAGAATAAAAACAATGAATCTGTCACACACTTGTGGTGGTGGACTAGGATCGGCCTCACATCCGAAAGCGTCCAAAAAATGGGTAAGCGCTTGAGTGATTCAGAAACTCAAAGACCGACCCTTGTACAAAGCCATCGACATTCAGAAGGACATGTTGCGGGAACATGGTGTCCACATTCCATACAAGCAGGCTTGGTTGGGATAAGAGTATGCCCGGGTGGTCCTCGACGGCAGCGACATCTCTAGCTACGATTTGTTGCTTTGGTACGTGGATAAGATGGTTGAGACAAATCTCGGCAGCATTGCGATTGTGGAAAGAAACGATGAGCATTTTAAACGTGCATTCTTTTATTTCAGAGCATGTATTGTGGGATTCAAGAGGGCTTGCAGGCCGTTGCTGTTTGTTGATGGTACCCACCTCCTTGGAAAGTATCGGGGTGCTCTACTGGATCCCATATTCAAAGATAGAAACAATGGTTTCTTCCACGTCGCCTCAGTATTATCGACAACGAGACTGATGCTAATTGGACTTGGTTCATATCCAAGTTATGTGATGCTTTATACGAGGAAGGACATTATCATGAGATAATTACATTCATGTGGGGCAGATCCAAGGGCCTTGTGAACGCTATTGCGAGCGTCTTCCCTTCTTCTCCACATGCATACTGTCTTCGTCACTTGGAGGCTAATTTTATGAAAGCCAACGTCAGATTTGGGAAGCCATTGAGAGAGGAGTGCTGGTCTATATACTTTCGTATTGCGTGGGCATCCACGGCTAAAGAATTCGATGATACCGTGAATGATCTGCAGGCCACATCACCCGAAGCCTATTATTGGTTGATTAATAAATCGGATATGGCACATTGGTCGAATTATCTGTTCAGAGGTGAACGTTGGGGTGAGATGTATTCAAATGTCACGGAGTCGTTCAATGTTTGTATTTAACTATCGACCTCATTGTTTAACTTATAATAATACTGTTTAACCAAATATGTTCTATCAATGTCTTTGCTTAAGCTTGTTTGAGATTTGTGTTCCACGTTGTACAAGTTCAAGTTGATGCGCATGTTATACAACCACCGTGAGCAAGCGAACAAATGGGAAACCTACTTATGCCCGGACATACATTCGAAGGAAGAGATACTTGTTGAGGATAGCCGAAATCTTCGTGTTGGTCATTGTGTCGATGATCGTTATGAAGTGATTGACCAGAGTCAGACAACTCGTGAGATCTTGCCATCAGAACATGCTCATGTCGCAGGTGGCAAGTATATGGTATCCCATGCAAACACGCTTGTGATGCAATAATACAGACAGAAACCAATGGTCATCGATTTATTAGCGGCTACTTCACCATCGATAATTACAAACTGGTGTATAAGGAAGCAATATTCCCCATACCCGACGATGACAAGCCTACGGACGACAATCGTGGACTGCGTCTGCGACCACCTGTGATGAGAAGGCAACCTGGGCATCCTAAACGAAAAAGGATCTAGTTGCATGTCTTTCAGGACTGCGAGTTACATTGCAGCCACTGCCACGGCTCCGGTCATAATCGCAGATCTTGCAATAAAATTGTCGCCGACTAGCCATTATAAATAAGCTGTTTTTGCACAAAGAAACTCTTATTCTTAACAGTTAACACATATATTTAAATAGAAACATTGTCAGTTTAAACAAACAATACTTATTTTAACAAGTGACTATATTATTTTAAACGGAAACATTGATATTTAAACAATGAAATTGTAATTTAAACAATGAAACTAAAAGTTAAAAAAAAAAAAAAGAGTCAAGTATATAAGTATAGAGACTAGTAAATTTACACTGACAAAATTTGTCATGTTCTTCGAAAAACAATGAATTGAATTTAAACTGGTTTACATTTGAAAACAAACAAAAACAAGGAATTCTATCAACCCGCTTTTGAAGACCCCCCTTTGTAAGTAATGTCGGCTGCCCTCCCCTCCTTAAGTATGCGGAAAACATACTTTAATCCTAGATAAGGGGCGTCCGTCTACTGTAGACGTAGCTTCTCATCGGCGAGTAATTGCTCGATAAACCGCATGACATAGACGGCGCAGTCAACACTTCCTTGTTTTTTTCGTGGGGTTTCAATATCGTGAACTAGTGGGTACTTTGCGGTCGCCGACTCGCCGAACTCCATATCGATACAAATGTCGAATAGCCTCCACTGTGGAGGTATACAAGTTGAGATTTGAATACTGATTATTTATCAAATACTACTAATCAAGCACAATTTATTAAAGAACTTACCATTTCTAACGCGTCTTTATCGTACTCCTCGCTTTGGCATGAAGAATAATGTATGTATTCTTGTTTGTTATTGTCAAGGACCACAACATGGAAGTGGACATTCATGATTATCGGAAGGATGATAATTTCAACATCATGCAAGTTGCGCGTGGCATCTCCGATTATAGCCATAGTGGTTTCGTGTGCATCTTCCTGCTTTGACATAAATAGCGCCAGTGGTCGTGTGATGGACGCACGCTTCTTATAAGGATATGGCACTATGCTTAGCAACTTTTGTATTATCCATACGAAAGCGTCCATCACATTGTCTGAGACCATCTCCTTCCCCTCAAGCAAAGTGGATAGTCTGGACCGTGTGGTGCTGAGAGAGTCATTCTTCCACACGACAGTTCTGCGGTTAAACGGTAACAGAGATACTTAAATTAGATTGTACCTATTTAACTGATATAGAAAATGTTTAAATTATATTGCAAATAATTAAACTGTATATATATAAATTAAAGGTTAATATATAAGTTTAAACAATAACATAAAAACTTCGAACTTACTTGTCCATAGGGTAGTTGAGGACGATCCTTATCAACTCCTGTTCATATTTGTTGAGGCGCGATTATCCAACGTATTTTTTCTTCTTCAGAATAAAGACTTTCCAAACTTCATCTAATTTTTGATTGGCAAGGATCATATCTCTCGTTGCCATTGCGGTGGCGTTCCCTTGCCCCTCGTCAACAGCTATTTTGGGATCATCATGCAGCACTGTTGTTGATGGTTGTCGGTGTTCAGCACCAGCAGCATCTTCCTTCGATGCGGGCACGACGACAGCATCAACTGGAGACATATCCTTACTTGTTTCTTGTTGTTGTGGGATTGTATCTGCCTTCGATGCGGCACTGTCGGCCATTGGTTCCACCGTGACTATGATTTCGTTGACGATAGAGTCAACGATCTTCTCAACAGTGGCTACGGCAACAGCATCAACGGGAGACACAACCTTAGCTGGTTCTTGTTCTTAGGGATTGTGTCCATTTTTAATGCAGCACTATCGGCCGCCGGTTCTACTGTG
This sequence comes from Dioscorea cayenensis subsp. rotundata, assembly GCF_009730915.1. NCBI lineage: Eukaryota > Viridiplantae > Streptophyta > Magnoliopsida > Dioscoreales > Dioscoreaceae > Dioscorea > Dioscorea cayenensis. The sequence goes on from NC_052474.1 coordinate 12,298,471, forward strand.
TCGGGGATTTCGTTAACAACAGAGTCAACGATCTTATCAACCGCGGTAATGGCAACATCATCTAGGATCTCCTCCACCGTGACGGCCATGTCATCAACTGTAACGACATTAGTTGCCGATGGTGCTACTGTTGTTTCATCGTCAGCCAGGGGTGGATACAGAGGCATTATTGTTTTCCTTTTTTTGCAAGTCTCTTCAAACGTGGCCGTCTTGGAATGGTCATCCCGATGAAGTCGTCTTCGTCAAATTTTGATGCCTCATCCTTCCCGGGTGCTTCATTTGTTTGGAGGGACGGCGCAGTCGATTGTGACCGTCCTTCCAATGCCTCAACCCGAGCGATAAGCCGAGGGAACTAGGTCATTAATATCTGGCACGCCTACAAAAGAGTTGTAGTGACATCGTCGCCTAGTGCCGTTGGGGTCGCCACGCGGGCGGGCCGCCACGATCGAGACTGCTCATTGTCGTGGTCGGGGTGTCGCAATCAAAGCGGGGTAGGGGAGGGCTTCTCCGCTCGAGGAATGTGCGGCGTGTTGAAATGGAAGTAGGAGAACAGCGCTGAGCGCCAGACGGAAGAGGTCGCCTCTCATCTTGCCTTTCGAGCAAGTGGTTCCGGGAGCAATAGCATCCACCCGTCCCGGTTGGCCCCGAACAAATATATCTTCATCGAGCATTCACGGAACCATCTCGAGAAACTAACATATGTAAACCAAACAATCTTAGCGAAATCATTCAGTTTAAACAATAAAAACTATATTTAAACATTATCGCATAAACGTAAACAGAGAACAAAATGTTTAAACTTTTAATAATACGTTTTAAAACGATAGAATAAACACGATTAAACGCTAAATAATATGTTTAACCATTAACGACTCATCAGTTAAAACACATTGTTCATGATTTATTACCTCTTTTCCTTCGAGACGACTAAACCTGGTTTCTATAGTCGCTGCTTCCTGAAAGTATTTTTCACCGTAGCACATCATCCTTAGGATCTTCTCTGAAACGGACTTTCTTTCCTGCTCCGTCGACTTGTAAAACTCGAGATGTTAAGCGCCATCGAAAGCAACCCCTTAATATACCCTGTGTTGGTCTTCTTCCCCGCGTATCTAGCTTGCACTTGAGCGGTTGTTTGTGGAATGTCCTCTATAAGCCACTTGTGCGTCGCTTGCACCCATGTGTATCGCCCAATGCCAATTAGATCATCGACATAATCAACGATCCAGTTCAGAACCAAGCATAAGGTATTTGGGAAGAGGATTGTTCCCATGAGGTACACCATTAGGAGTTTGGCAAAATTTTCTTCTTCTTCCCTCTGTCCAATGAGTTGCTCAAGAGTGCTCTTGATGGAGTCTCTGTGTCTCTCGTAGGTTTTTGATAAATACCTCTCTTCGAAAGCTGAGCGTGTTTTTTTCTTTTGAAATACGACTGCGTCTCCATCGCAACGCAGAACAAGAACGAAGGCCACATCTTCAGGCCTGAAACTCAGCAGGCTTTCCCAGATCCTGAATTTATTGGTGCGGCCATCGTACCTTTGCAATAGAGAATAAAAAAAGGCCCTCTCTTGGAATATAGCTTCCAGCTCAGTAAATGTGGCAAACGGTGTCCTTCGGATGATCTCCCAGTGTCGAGGGGTCACATGAACTTTAAATTCAGCCAAGGTCTCCACTACCGGTGTCAAGTAGCATCACCCATTAACTAGGTTGACCACCATAATCACAAGCCTGCGACAATAACAACACATTCAGGCAGCAGTATTCACAAATGTTTAAGCGGAAATATAATGTTTTAAACGGTAACCTCTCAATTCTTAAACAGAGATATCACTTGTTAAACAGAGACAATAATTAAACAATAACCTCTCATTTATTAAACGTAAACCTCATTTGTAAAACTGCAACCATATCAAATGAAAAGGGGAAACGTGCATTATAAACATTACACAAATCATAACAATCGAAAAAACTATTTCGATAGTGTATACAAACGAAAATGCAAAGCAAAACAAAACCCTAGCCGAGAAATCGGCCTGCAGACTAACAAAACCCCAGCCGAGAAATCGCCCTGCAGACTTCAATATCTTCCAATAAAAACAGAACCACAAAACAAAACTGAAAAATCTTTCTTTGTAACAGAATAGTTAACATAAAACCATAATCAATACTTTAGATTGCAAATTGATGAAATGCCGAATACTTGCGCTGGACTTCTCGTTCGAGACACCGATGGAAAGGGAAAAACTGAAATTACAGAGGATGTGCCAATAGAGACAACTTCGGAAAAGGAAAAGCTAAAGACGCGAGTTGAGAAAAAATAAGTATACGGCTCTAGTAAATTTGTCTCTTGGGGTTACCCTAAGAAAAACCCCTCACTTTCTCTCAAACCACCGAAATGGCTGCAGCACGACTTCCCATGCAAGAGCATTTTCGTTCATAAAATTTAAAAATCACTCTGTTAACCACCGTTACATGCTTTGGTGGTTTAAAAAACATAGAGTTTAAAAGGAAGCGGTTTTTAGGAATTGCAAAAATTAAAAGGGGTGTTTTTTAGCAATATTACAAACTTAGGGGTTGTCAATTTTCACTTTATATTATCTGATATTATCTTATGATTTTTAAAACTATTTATATGTATATATATATATATATATATATATATATATATATATATTTTTTGTTAGTTTTTATTTATTTTTAAATAAAATCTGAGTTTTTATTTAGATATTTTATTTGATTTTATATTTGGATTTTTAAGAATAATTTGTTAATTTTTTTAAAACATCTAGTTTAAACATATCATTTTTTTATAAGTAAAAAACCTAAAAAAAAATCTTCTACTTTATTATTCTTAGTTTTTTTTTCATTTATATGTTTATAATATTATGATAATTGAATTTATTTGCAGGTAAAATTTTTAGAAATGAAAAATCAAGAACCTATCGTTGTTAACTAAAGTAATGTCGAAGGACTTAATTGAAAAATTAAAGTTACCTCCAGCAAGTTATGAATGTGAGAAAAATGGCACAGATCATGCACCGATTTTTGTAACAAAGGTTAAATTTGAAGACTGACTTAAAAAAACATGATCAATATAGATTTAAGGTGTATTAAAACAAATAAACGGAAAAATGACGCAGATTTGCGTGTTATAAGACGTATTTAAAGAAAGAAAATTACATGGACTTAAATGTGAAATGGATTTATAGATTTACATATACCTGCACCGGACCGCCCTACGAGTATTATATAAAAGTGTCTTAAACATCAGAATGGGGCTAGAGAAGATAAACTTGTAATTTAAATATTTTATTAAAAATAATTGTTTTACTAAGTGAGGTCTCTTGCCACATGTCTATCTCAAAATCGACGGTCAAGATCGATCCCAAATCCCTCGAGACAAAACACCATCAACCCTAGAAAACCCCAACCCATCTTTCTCTTCACTTTGGATCTCCCGAACCCTAGAAAGCTTCAGCCATGGCGTCCTCGTACGACTACGAAGACTCCTCCTCCTCACGCTATGCCGCCTCGGACGCCGGTTACGATCCCTCCTTCGTCCCCGATTCCGTCAAAACCTTTGTTGCCCACCTTTATCGCCACATCCGCGAGAAGAACGTCTACGAGATCCACCAGATGTACGAGGGTGGCTTCCACCGTCTCAGCGATCGCATGTTCCGCGACACTCCTTGGCCTCCCGTCGAGGCCATCGCTCCCCTTTGTCGACAATGACCATGTCTTCTGCCTACTCTACCGTGAGATGTGGTTTCGTCATCTCTATGCTCGCCTCTCCCCTACTGCCCGCCAGCGGGTTGAATCCTGGGACAATTACTGTAGTCTCTTCGGCGTTGTTCTCCATGGGGTTGTGAATATGCAGCTGCCGAACCAGTGGTTGTGGGATATGGTGGATGAGTTCGTGTATCAGTTCCAATCTTATTGTCAGTATAGAGCGAAGCTTATGAACAAGACAGAGGAGGAACTCCAGTTGTTGAGACAGAATGATCAGGTATTTGCTTTCTGAGTTGTAAATGTCTCAGCTTTTGATTTGTTAGTGCAGTTACATTGTGTGCTTGTATTTTTTTGGAATTTTTTTCATATTTGGTAGTACTTTCTTATTGTTGTTTTTTTGTTATTGAAGTTTTAATTTTTCAATGTTGATGTTTATTTATGGTTGATGGTATTGTGTTCTGCTTAGAGTCAATGTGTTTGGTTGAAAGGTCTTTCTTCTAATCCATTAATTCGTTGAGTCTTTTCTTTAGACTTTGTCAGAATAGTTTGTGGTCTTTGATGACTCCAAGTTTCCATTTTTGCTTGAAAAGTTTTCATATAAGGGTATGACATTTTGTGCTCTAGGCAATACAATTGGGATGTGGTTTCAGGCAAACAGAAATATGGGATGGATTTGACATTGATTGGTTCAAATAGTTTCTTTTTGTTTGTGGTGTTGGTGTTTGTTGGTAATCAGTTTAATATCAATTAAGCAGTAACTTTAGTGATATATTATACAGATATGTAGCATAGTTGGGTTGAATGGCAGGAAACAATAGTTTGCTAGGTTTTGACAGAATGTAAATTACTTAAAACAGTTTATGTGCTTTGAGTGTTACCATATTTGAGTCATTATCTAGTGAGGTTTCTGTTCTCTTTTGTTCAGTGTGATGTTTATTGGAGCATTCCCTAATGCAATTCTCTACAATTTTTTGTTGAGAATTAACTAATTAACTTCTTCTATTTTGATAGATAATTTATGCGTGACACTGTCATTCTCATGGTGTCCACTTTGTTGTAGGCCTGGAATGTGTATGGTGTGCTCAATTACTTGCAAGCCCTTGTCGAGAAATCTATGATCATCCAGATCTTGGAACGTGAGAAGGAGGGTCTTGAACAGTTCACTTCTACTGATGGATATGATTATGAAGGAGGAAGCAATGTTCTGAAAATGCTTGGTTATTACAGCATGATTGGGTTACTAAGGGTTCACTGTCTTCTGGGGATTACCACACTGGCTTGAAGTGTTTATCACCGATTGACATTAGTCAGCAAGGTGTTTACACTATTGTGATTGGAAGCCATATTAGTGCCATATATCATTATGGGTTTGCAAACCTAATGTTGAGGAGGTATGTTGACTTGTTTGGTCTTATATTTTTTTTGTGGTATGAGTGCATCACAAATGTGATTTTATCAAATTTTGTTTCTATTAGAAGTTCTTGTCTAGAGTTCAATGAAAGTTTGGGATCCATTATAGTTATTTTATAACAGGTTTGGGCTTTTGCAATTTAAAATTGATTAGGTGGCTAATGTTGCCCCATCCCCTGACCAAAACTATTTTCTTGACTTTTCTAAGGTTTTAACTATCACTAATGCTGTGGATTGCATTAACGCCATTATCATTTTCCTTGATTTACTGACAATGTGTGCAGATGCAGCCTGCTGACACTATTATTTTTTATTTTATTTTATTATATTTTTATTTTATTTTTTTACAACAAGATCATAGTTGGCACCATAACTCCTCAGCTGCTACATTTGTCTTAGCTTTTTTCTCATGTAACCTGTGGAAATTATGAGTATAAATAAATAGGTCAATTTCCTTTTGAATCTTTCTGTGTTTATGAGCATCTTCACTTCTTGCTGTTATGCAATTAATCAAAATCCAAGACCCAAAACCTAGAGTTGACATGGCTGTCTTGTCTCCTGGTTTGTCTTGTGTTTTCTGCTCGTTCCCTATTTTTCTGTTTTCTTGTTATGTTCTTCATTTATTTTATTTATGCTTGTACATTTGTTGTCATTAATTCTGTTTATTGTTGACAATCTTATTTAAATTATTGAGTTACCCTTGTCTCTGAATAATCTGTTTAAGGTATGTTGATGCAACTCGAGAGTTTAATAAGATCCTGCTGTATATATTGAAGTTCAAACAGTATCATGAGAAGTCTCCTCAGTTTGATCAGATCCCTGAAAAAAAGAATGAACAGATGTATGCATTGCTGGCTATTTGTCTTTCTTTATGCCCACAAACAAAACTAATTGAGGAGAAGGTGAGTGCCCAATTGAAGGAGAAATATGGTGATAAGATGCTGAGAATGCAAAGATATGATGATGAAGCATATGCTGTGTATGATGAGCTTTTCTCATATGCATGCCCCAAATTTATTACCCCATCAGCTCCTCTTCTGGAAGAGCCTCTTATAAACCGCAATCAGGTAGGTTCTTCCTTTTCTCTTCAATTCTTCCGATATGCACGTCTATATAGTTTGTTGGAATGCTGGTGCTGTTGAACTCCTGTTGCTGTAGTGAATAAGCTTGCTGAGAAGTATCTGAGCAGCATATGATATGCATAAGATATTTTGATGCTAAGATACTTCTGGTCCATCCGTACACACTATTGTCACTTGTGTTGTGAAAATATCATATGCATCACTTCATATTGTTGTTTCATGTGCCAGTCATCAGTCACCTTGTTGTTGTAGAGGTAATGATTTTTAACACAAGCATTTGCTATTTGTTTCAATAGAAGTGTCCATCTCTCTTGAAGGTAATCGATTTTTGAACACGCCTTAGATTCTCCAAGCAACTTCATTAATTCTTACTCATTCTGCTGGTCACTTCAATTATTCTTACATATTCTCCTGATCACTTCAATTAATCAAATACATCTGTCAAATGCTTTAAAGTTGAAAGTTGATGTGTTAACATTTATCTCGGTTCACATTGAAGATATTCCTTGTGCAAAGTTGATTACTGACTTGGCTGTTATATTAGGATGTGAGCTTTGGATAATTATGTGCTGCAGCTTTTGTTTATTTGATAGCAGTATCAAAGTTATTTATCGTCTGACATCATCTAGCTGATATACATAACATTGCTTTTTTTGGCAGGATGCTTACAGGCTGCAATTGAAATTGTTCCTCTTAGAAGTGAAGCAACAACAATTGCTTTCTGGACTGCGGAGTTACTTGAAGCTGTACTCAACCATATCAATTGGGAAACTTGCGACATATATGGAATTAGATGAAGCAACCTTGAGGTCGATGTTGCATTTTCAATTTGTTAGATTTGTTGGACAAATTGTGTTTTATTATCAAGTATATGTTGCTGTTTGGAGCTTTGTCAAATGTCCTAACATTTTTTTTTTCAATATACACCTGTTAATGTGTGAAAGTTTTTTACTTTCTGTTGGTTTTTAGTTAAATAACTACGCCAAGCTTATTGGTTGGATTATTGTTTCTTCTGTTTACAGGTCCCTCTTGAGCACGTACAAGCATAAAATGCATGCGGTCAATAATGATGGAAGTATAATCTCCAATGCTGATATAAATTTTTACATCGATGAGGTATGTTGTTGTTTTAATTTTGAGAATGTTCAATGTAGCTGCTTATTTTTTGGCTTTATTTGAAGGCCTTGATGGAAGCATGTCATGAGAATCACTTTATGACCCAAATTTCTGATATACTTATTGGTGATTCTATACTTGCTGTTACTCCCTAAACAGGACATAATACATGTAGTGGATTCTAAATCAGAGAAGCGGTATGGTGATTACTTCTTGCGCCAAATTTTGACAGTAAGTTTTGCTATTTAACTTTGCCGTTGCAGCAATCACCTGCGCATACATTTTTGTATTTGCTAATGCGTTGTCTGATAATGTTTTTCAGTTTGAGGATATCATCTCTAAACTTGATAGAGTAAAGTTCGACTAAGCCATTGCTCATATCTGGGGTGATTTACTCTTGTCATAAGTCCTGTTATGGACTTGTTAAATTTTTCAGGCAGAGCTTACTCCCCACCTATGAGGATTTATATGGGAATGTTTTATCTTGGTCATGTGATTCACTTGGGGATCATCAGAGTTTGTGTTTTCTTTTTGCTTCAAGCTGACCTTTATGTTTGATGTAATACTAGAGGTTTGATAATTTATATTAGCGGTTGTTTTGTTTCTTTTGGATTGAATTCAGACAGAGCTGTTCTCTAATGTAATTCCCTTCTGTCCTCTCTATCAGACCATATCTAGTCTCGGGCAACAATTCTGAATTTCTTGTCTTAATTTTAGGGTGGGTTTGGTTTGGAAGTAGTACACCCAAGTGCCATTTCGGTAAAAGTGGAAGTGCCACCTCGTGGTAGTGAAAAGTGAATAGTTCAGTTGGAAGTCTTTATTTTGGTGGAAATGAAAGTGCCATTTTATTCTGGTGGAAATGAAAGTGCCGCTTTAGTGACAGTGAAAAGTTCAGTTGGACATCTTTAGTACCATCTGTTTAGTTGGATAGGGAAGTGCTAAATTACCGATTATTTTGGTTGGATGGTTTGAATTGAGGGTTCACTCCCCATTTTGATAAGGGTGAGATTATACTTTTATTTTTTTTATTGGGTTTAAAAATTTTTGGGCATGGCAATTTTTTAATAAAATAAGTGTACTTATTTGTGGATTTTAACCCAATCAATACAACGGCAAACATATTACCTTTTGAAGATGTTATTAAATATAATTTTAGCTGAAAATACTATTCAAGTAGATAATTGAGGAAGTGTTATTTATCTAAAATAATGCAATTGCTACCTTAATAGTTAAGTGTTTCCTGCGTCAAGTTAATCAAAAGAACATGGTACTTTAGGATTATATTTATTTAACGTAGATTTCACTTTGAAATTGTCATCTTTATTTTGTCGAGAATAGGTTAGGCTAGAATCTTTGAAATTAACAAATGTATTTTTCATATGACAACAAACTATGGAGCGCAGAACACAATGAATTGCATTAATAGGCGCAAATGTACCCTTCATTAATACACTGTTAAAAAGTTCAACAAAAATAAATAAATAAATAAATAAGATGGATTGCATAATTGAATGTGAACAACAAAATTTCCTTTGTACATGCAAAGGCAAAAGTGATTATAGCGCTACTCCCATCTCACGAGCAACTCCATCATCGATTGTATTGTATGGCTTAGGTTAACAAAAATTCAATGAAAGCTCAACACTGGCGAAAGTAAGGACTTTTTTAATTCTGATATGCTCATTGCATATACACTGCGCAGGAATTATAAACAGTATAATGTGCTCTAAAATCGGGTGGTCAAATTCACAGGATCAGTTTTACTAATATCTTTTCACCTTTTATTATCTAACTTATGAAAAGAGATTGATATTGCTAACCCTAATTATGAAAATCTAAAACCAAGGCGGAGAGAGATGATAACTTAGGGATAAAATCAGGGGATAAAGTGGTGGCTCAGGCTTACTCCTCTCAAGACATTTACAAACAGGGACGGAACCAGGAGTTTTTGGTAGGGGGGGCTGAGAGCAAAATATATATATATAAAAAAAAAATCATTCAACACAATAAATTTTTTCAATACAAAATAGTGGACAATGTAATAATTGATTAAAACAACTATAAAAAAATATAAAACGTTTATTTGTGCATACTCAAACTAGAATCGCCATCTAAAATCTACAAATAAATAAGTAAAAATCTTTAATTATAGACTATAAAAATAATAAACAAAAATACTAAATACTAGTTACTAACACCATTAAGATATCATTACACAACCATGATCATTAGAAATTTAGAAGAACCAAGTATATGAGTAACACAAATATTGTTTTTGCTTTGAACATGGTAGTGCTAAAGAAATTATCAATGATTATGTCTTATTGAAACCAATTTTGTTATGTCATTGTTATCATTTAGTACACCCCAATTTTGTTATGTATTAATGAATATAAATCCTTTGGTATTATACATTTTATTATGTAAAATTAACAATAAAATTTATTTAATTATACATATATACATTATATAATACATACTAATGTTTAATATTTGATATTCTCATCATTTCAACTCATTAAGGCATTTTATCAAACACATTGTAGGCATATCACAATTTAACCATTCATATTCTATTTTTTCAACAATAAAAATTTATACATTCATTCTTATTTAAATTAAGAAACAATACATGATAAAAGAAAAAAAAAACAAAATACTACCTATTATCTCCCATCAATATACAAAATTCCATAATAATAATATAATGAATATCCCTCCAAATATTCCACCAGGTCTCAATTTACTATTAAATAAATTTCACATACACTCTTTAGCAAATTATTAAAAAAAACAAGAATATATAGACACAATCAGTCAATCACACAGAGAGAAAGAGAGATAAATGTACAAATTAAGCTACCAAATAAAATAAAATAAAATAGAATGAAAAAAAGTAAGAGAAAAAGCTTTGATATTTTCTCTTCTTAAAATCTCCAAATTTATTATTTCAAAAAAAAAATCTTCAATTTTTTTTTGGGTTTTTGTTTTTTAAATACATACTAGTTCAATCAAAACCAAAAAAGGGCCTAGAGAGACCTCTTCTTCACTCCTCTGCCTCACTTTCTGAAGCTTCCTTCTTATTGTTGTGCTTCCTGCCGTACCTTTGGTTCCTCAAGAACTTCGGATCCATCCCCTTCGTCGAGATGTGCCTGTGACCTGCGGGGGCTTCTTGATCCCATTCTTGTGGGCCTTGTAGGACTGGTTATGCACCGTGTGATTCTTCGATTTCGCCATTGGTTACCACGAGATCCAATCAACGCACCAGCGAGAAGAGGCAGCGATGAAGGCCGGCGCTAGGGTTAGTTTTTTAAATACATACATCACAATCACATAGGAAAAACATAAAAGAGAACAATCATGGAAGGATTCCATATAAAAAAAACAAACAAACTAACTAAAAATCTTTTGACTTGGGAAATTTAAAAATTTATTCCCACAATGCCCTTAGTTTTGAAAAAAAGACAAACATGAAAACCTAACGCAATGGCAGCCATCGGATGGGGAATCAAACGGTTGGGAATACGCAATCGAGCACCGAACAAGGTCATTCTTGTTGCAGGCGGCGCAGCTCCGGAAGCCACCTTTCTCTGAGTACCGCTTGTGAGACCAGCTACACACCAAGGGAGGGGCTGGTCCTTTGGCTGGTTCCTGCTTCGGGCCTGGGGGGGCTGCCGGGCCTACGGCCATCGTGTGAGGAGGGGCTGGTTCTGCAGCTTTCGCCGGCTGGATAAAGAGATCGCTGGAGCCGAGGGGGGGCTGAAGCCCCCGCTAGCCCCCCCTTGGTTCCGTCCCTGTTTACAAAGACTTCCTATATTCGCTATTGGTAGAGCACTCTTGGATTGTAGAGATTCTTAGAGTAGTTGATTCCTTTAGTCCAGATAATCAATCTTAATCCCATATGATAATTATGCATTACCCTATGATTGCATGACACTTCGCAAATCCCTCTATTAGGTTTTACCCTAATCGAGAGAGTTCGACACCATACATCATAGAAGTGCACTCAACCTCTAAAGATCTTGACACCATACCTCCTATCTCTAGGTATGCACTCAACATCCGAGGAGCTAGACACCATACATCCTAGCTTTAAGACTGTACTCAACCCCAAGTTTCTATATATGGCCTAACATGATGGATTTCTCAATCATCATCACGGCAATCGAATATGCAATTAAGTCTTTCGCATAATGTAAATTACAAGCATGAAGCAATATAGAAGATTCACAAAAATACTCATAGCCAATATATAAAAACAAGAAAATCAAATACAATAAGTCTTGGGATTCATGGGCCGAGGCACCGAATGGCGGTTTAACCTCTCATGTTCAACAATAGCATGATACAATCCAAGATTAAAGACAAGAAAGAAATCATAATGAAAACTCAGGCCGGACCTCAAGGGAAGCTTCAAGGATGGAAAAGGCCGATTCATCAAACGCTCACCTCCAGATCTTGAGGAAAGCTTTAATCTCCCCTTGATTGATGGTCTTTGGCACTCTCTTCCAAAACCCTAGCCATTTCCTTTATTCTCCAACAAAAAGTCCTCTCAATAGTCTAACTTTTGGGCTTAAATATGCAGATTTGACTTATGCACAGTCGTGCACTTTAATGGAGAATTTCGGGGCCCGAACCACGCGAAAAATCCATCTTTAGAGATTTGCACAGGTGAAGCATGGCCTGAAGCATGACTGTGTAAGGAGTTGGTTTAGTGAAGAGGAGAAAAGAGGTAGTGTTGGCTCAATGAATTTTGAATTCCCAGTTCTTGTGATCTGCACAGCTTGAGCACGGCTTAAGCACTATTGTGTATGTCTCTGGACTACTCTTTTCCTTCTTGTTTAGCTCTCATGCATTCTCATTCTTTTTCCCTCAAAACTTGTCTTCCTGCTCATTAATGCACAAAATACCCAAAGTAGTACTAAAATATAAAAATCATGCTAGAAGAGAAGCAAAATGTATGTAAAATGTATGTAAATCATGTATATAATATGCACTCATTAGCTTCTAATATCAACTCACATGCAAAAGCCAATAACAAAATAATTAAAACCCCAAAAAAATACAGACAAAAAAAGGAAACACTACATGTAGGTAGACAAATGAATCTAGAAACCATCTCAGTAAACAACAATCAACTTTGAATATCAATGATAATAAAAGATGAACCAAATAGGCTACAAGGTAGCATTTCCTGCCTCCCAATTACCTTGCCTCACATAGCATATGGAATTGCTTAAAAAAAAAGGCTACTCCAATTAAGAAGTGGTAGCTTCCCAACTCAATTGAGTTGTTCCTTGGCTACAAAAGAAGGGGTTCCTCCACCCTAACCATTGTCCCGCTAGTGCAACCAAGAGTTGTATGAAGCCTCACACTACATGCTTGTTTCAAAACACAAGTACAAAATTAATAAATCGAAAACCTTGGAATACCACAACATGTGTCAAATATCTAAATGAATTAGTCTTGGGGAAAAACAACTAGATAATCCGTTGACATGGACATGATTCACTACAAGCAAATAAACCTCACACAATTAAACTTGGAGCAATTAAACCTATAATAATAAAACCCGGAGCAAACCATGATTAGATCCACATGTGCTACCAAAAAGAGCAAGTGCAAATGTAAACAAGACCAAAATCAAATGTAAACTAAAATAGCAAACATATTGCAATACAAGTTAGCGCCAAAAACCATGACATACTCAGCTTACACACACAACATATGCATAATTAAAAAACATATGAACTCATGGATTACGTATATGCACATTAGTTGCGTAACAAGAGAAATGAATGCCCAAGTTTGCATGATTAGTCTGTAAAATAGATGCACACAATAAAATACAACTAAAAATATCTAGATATAAAAGTCAAGCAAGACGACATGCAACGGTAATGACATCAAAATAGGAAAACACAATATTACGAAGAGGTGACACAAACACAACATACAGGTAGGGAAAAACAAAACATAATATCGCACAATAGCAAAAGAATAAGTGAACAGGTAACATAACAAAACATGAGTAGCTACTTCCATATACAAGTCCACATAACCACTTGTACATAAACCAAAAATGCATGAAATGCATAACCTTATAGAGTTCAAGCATGTAGGAAAATAAAGATGCATTAAGTGTGAAATGTAGAAATACATGTAGTCCAGAAGTGCAGAAATGCATTAAATACATAAGGAAAAATGAAAAGATGATAAGAAAATCAGCATCCAGTCCAGGATGACCAAGAACGCAACAACATGGAAAGAGGTGATTCATTCCATTAGAGTGAGAAATTGTTCATTCCAAAGTTGTTTGAGAGCCATCATCCTCACCATGAACCTTCTAGCTTGACTTTCACACTCCTGCAAATAATCAAATACATCAACTAGCACTTTTTCCTCAAAGCCCTCTACTTATCCTCTCATATAAGGTCTCCGTCCAATGAATGGAGTTCTTAATTGTAGAAGCTATTTTACAAACCACAAGGAGATCACTCATCATTAAAGGGTTTTTAGTGATCTTGCTTATATGTTGGGTCATTTGGGAAGAAGTAGCTGGGCTACTAGTATTGGTGGTGTAGAGTTAGTGGTCACCATTCTTCTCACTAACAGGTTCTACATAGACTGGTTGAACATTATCATTATTGTTTTCTTCATTTTCAAACCGGTCCCCAAAATTTGAAAATATAGACTTCATGTACAAGCCAATTGCATTATCACCACCCCTCCTCCTCCCCACAACATTATCCTAAGACCTTTATAATGTTCTATTGGTTTGTTGATGAATTGCATCTCAGCTAGTGTGCCTACATCTCAATAAAGAATTGTAGAAGTTATAGTTTAGACAACAATTACATGTAGATCATGCTTTGCAAACTTACATACATACCTCAATGAATGTGAGTGCTACAATTGGGTCAAGAATGATTGTTTTGGTCGTGCCATCCCAGCCGAACCCGCCGAGCTCTCTTGCCTTTTAATTTCAACATAATGTGCCTTGAATGTTTTGTAGTGATTCTCTACATTTTCACAGCTGAAACCAATCTTGAATCTTGTGTTCATGTGACAACAACTAACACAAATGTTGAGTGCTTAAAAGACTTTTAACAATTGAGACATTTCCCTAGCTACTTGCTCCATTTTGCTTGGTTTTCTAATGAAAAATAAATGAAGCCATTTGTGTAAATCAAATTTAGCATAAGTACTAAAAAGACATACAATGGTAAATAAGAAAAAAAACATGTTATAGTGTAGAGAGCATGGATTTATAATGCATAGCAAGTTAAAAATAAAAATAAAAATACATGCTGCAAGGGTTACACAAAACCTCTATAGCGAATCCACATGTGAATCGCTACTTTATTCTAGCTCCACCATTTGTCTATATTCTTCTTCCTGTGAACTTCATTCAAAATCTTGTTGTTCTGATCAACACTAGCTATGTAGTTATGAATGATGCAACTCAAGAACTAATCTTACTTGTGCCTTAAATGAAAAGAAAGGGTGTAAGGTGAGAATTTTGAATCTATTTTTAAGAGTGGAAAATGCTCTCTTGACTCATGAGCACAACATTGAATGCCTAAGGTTAAAGAGTTCCTTGGGATTTGTTGGTGGTCTTCCACTATGTTCTTTTAAGTAGTATCTAACACCTCGATATTGTGCTACAAGGCCATTCATTGTAGTGTAACCAGCGTCTACCAAATAATGTTTCCCTATAAGGAAAGACAATCATCAAATAGGACTACTTTTAAGGTTATATGATCTAAAATATAATTTTCTTACCTTCTATTAACATCAAACCATCAGGCTCTCGTTGTGATATTGCATCACGCAAGCCTGTAAAGTCATTTACCTATTTTACTCAACCCGGCAACATATGTGAATTTCAAATTAGGATTCACCATTGTGAGAATATTTTGGGTTAGGCCCTTTCGACCACGAAAGTAAGGTAATTCTTGTGGAGGGACGACACATCAATCTGCGTCCTATCCAATATACCTATGTAATCCTATACGACAAGCATAAATGAATGAATTTGCATTAGTGCTTTGAGAGTTTTATTAGAATCTTTTTTTTTTTGGTCGATTGAATCCTTACTTTAAAATATGTGTACCAAGTTGTGCTAGACTCAATTTCAGGATGGCAGGAGCTGCTCGTGCCCACGAGGGGAGAGGGGGTGAATGAAGTTATCACCTATGGCACATATAGCTCAGGCAACATTGTTAACATACCAACTAATTGTTTTCCCAGAGCGAAGAAACTTAACTGGCATGATCCAATTCTTGGTGTTGTGACCAACTATGTGCAGGAATATTTCCAATTGTTCCTCTATAATATGTGTATGCTGCCTACGAACAGGTGCTTGTTATGCATAATAGATGGCAAATGCATGAAAGGCATAGGTCCATCCTAAGGTAATTGACACTATAGTCTCGGCCACTCTTTAAAATACATTCCATGTGTTTCTTCCTAATTATGTCTTGGAATATTGAAGGTTCCCTATGTCTTGCATCCCGAGTTAGGTGCATCTCTTTAATTAAAAAGACAATAATTACAACAATTGTAGTGAATGTTGCTGCCAAAAGTCTCACTCGCTCATTTAAAGCCTAATTATCCATCTACATGATTTGGTAATGAAATATTGTTTTAATTAAACTTGCTATCAAATTGCTATGTATGTGGCCCTATTGTAGTGTTTGCCATTCATAATTTATTGAAAACATGCCATCTAATACATGCAGGAAGTAAGAAGCATGTTAAAGGAGATGCAACATAAGCAAACCTAATGTGAAATGTGAAACTGATCAGACATAAGGTAGACTATGTTATCCATTATCTTGAGAAAAATTCCAAAAATAAAGAAACTATAAGAACAATAGGATTAATAGATCATAGCACTTAGCAATACAATTTAGTAGTACAAGTTAAGCAATACATATTTGTAGCTTATTAATAAATCATAGCACTATCCACAATAAGCCTGATATATGTACATGGTAGATGAAAAGTGAAGAAGCCAATGACATAAACAAATAGATGTAGTCTAGTAGAAAAACAAAAATATAAGACAAAACATACCACAAAATAATATTATGAAGGGGTGACACATAACGTCTTATAGTCAGGCAACACCACAAAAAATTTCAATCCAATCTTAACAAAATTAATATGGAAGTATGCTGTCGAATAGGTCAGCATAAAAACTGAGGCACCATTGCACAACAAAGCATTCATGTTAACAATATAAAGCCTTGATAATACAAGAGGGTAACAATTCAATGAGGGAAAATAATACGAAAAAGTATATGTATATGTCCATTAGAAGAAACCATGACAACAGCAAAAGGCTAGAAAAACATGACAAAAAAGAAAATAAGAGAGTAAACATTTCAAAACAAACCAAAGAATCTAATGTGGAAACACTGCAGGTTAGCATAAAAAATGAGGACCCATTGCACAACATATAAAAAATGTCAACAACAAAAACCACCATAACACAATAGAAACAAAATTTTAAGGAGAGAAAATAAATCCCATCTATAGTAGTACATATATATACAAACACACACATATATACATCAAATGCATGATAACAAGAAGAAAAGACCCAATAAGAAGAGACCATGATAAGCAGGCCAGAAAATTCATAAAGTATGACAATGATATATGAGACCATGAACACAAGGGGAAAAATTTACAAAGCAAAAAGTTTAAAACAAACCAAAGAAAATAATGTGGAAGCACATGTGGAAAACAAATTGCATGTAACATTAGCAAAACATTTCACATATTCAAAAACCAAATGACTTTAATTTGTACAAAATGAGTTTTAGTTCTGTGAGCTACTTCTAATATCGAATAAGAGAATCTGATAATAGGTAATCTTGTTGTGGCAATCATTGTTAATGCATTCTCACTAACTAGTAGGATATATATTGATTAAGTAAAATGACAAGGAAAATCAAAGAAATTGAGGAAGAAGTATATTGAACAACTCTTTGTACCTGTGGGATTGAAAATACACACCCTGGCGTCGTGTCGGTGAAGAGACACCAGGTGATATATATCGAATCACAAAAATTATTATTATTATTCTTATTTTTATCTTTGTGGGTTCTTCTTTTCCTAATAGAGGCAAGCCTCTATTATTAATTACCCCAGACTGAAATCTTAGGAACCTCCGATTAAGAGCTCAAGTATAAGTAAAGGTAAGAAAATTTGCAAATTATAAATTTTTATTTACTACATATATATATATATATATATATATATTCATTACATTCTTTTTTTTTCAATATATAACTTTCTTTATATATATATTATATATAGTTGTCAGTCATTTCGTCTTTCACATCGCGTTGCATGCTTCTATGCCGCTTTTGAAATGCATATTTCTCATTGCCTTGAAATTTATATATTTATTTTTAGAAATTATCGCTGCTCGAAATAAAGCTTTCTGCCATTGCTTTGGATTGGATTGATGCATCCATTTTTACATAGCTCGAATGTGAGACATCTTAAATGGCGTTAATATTTTGAGTAAGCTCCAAAGTTGCAAAGCATGTGCAACACATCAATGTAGTCCAGGAATGTGAAGGAATCAATCGATTCATGCATCCTCACGCATAACTACTTTAATACATCATTTATATATACATATATATATATATATATATATATATATATATATATATGCATGCACGCACTGGCATGCTTTTTAATTCACAGCTTCAAACATTCAAACAATATTTGCATTAATAGCCATCTAAAGCCATACATGCCATGCATGGTTAGCTAGTGGTGGGTCCCTCTTATACATGATGATACTGGGTTACATTTCTTTCTTCAAATAAGAGATCCACGTAAGTATGCATGCACAAAATGACATGCTCTTGTTTTTTTTTTCTTTTAGTTTATTTCATGGGCTTTTCATGGTTTTAAATATATATATATATATATATATGAATGGGCAATGGTGGGACCACCCTTTAAAAAAAAATTCTTCTCTTTAATGAATAATAGCCCGTGAGCATATATGCATGCTTCTCATTTTCTTTGCAGGTGTCTCTTTCATGGTGGGCCCATGCCTTTTTTTTTTTTAATTCTATGAGTTATAAGAGTGAGGATGCATGCATTTGATCACTTTGGTATGCCATTATATATATTTAATTAAGAGAAAACATGGACATAAGTCATAGCTTGGCTTTCATTGAATCAAAGAAGGGCCCGCTTGATAAAGTTTATGAGTCTTACATCCTCTTTGCAAAGCTTCATCCGACTGGGTAGAGCCCACTTTCCTTAAATAATGTCTGATATTGATCTATATTCTTTTTTATGAGTATAATAAGAAATCATGATATTGTTGGGCCTTGTTTCAGATTGGAGGTCATACTTTCAATGCTTTGTTGATCGTATATATAGCTAGTGCCATGCAAAGGTGGCGACACATAGATGACTATGGCAACGATGTTCACATGAATTATGGTCGTCGTGTCATGCATGGAGCTTCACTTAAACTAGTCTTCAGTCAATGTTCCAACTTTCCTTCAATCAACACACTAACATAAATCCCTTCTATGAAATGTCTGGTTGCAAGAAACAAGCATTGAAGAGACTTTATTCAAATATATATTTCAACATACATATATGCGCATCCTCCACTAATATTTATATAGTTCCATTGCAAACAATAAGCAGTCAGTGCATGCATAGTGCTTCTCATTTTCTCATTTATTTGTGTACATGTGTCTCTTTCATGGTGGGCCTTGCTTTTTTTTTTTTTTAATTTGAATCCATGGATATCTTGATTGTGAGAGAGACGGCCACTAAAGTGTTTGTATGGTTGGGTATGTACATACTTGCATGCACGCATGTAATTACAATTATTTATTTATTATTTTTACCAAATCAGAGGTATGCTTCTTCATGATATATATAGTAAGGCCACAAAATATGCATTGAAGAAGAGCATCTTAATGGCAAAGACCAAGGCAACATTCATGGTATCACTTGGGCTGGGAGACATCCATGAATGTTATGAAATACATTCTCTCATTATTTACTTCCTCCCACAGTGTCCGGATACACTCGTCACTTTGCTCAAACCTGTCCAGGGATTTGCAGTGGAGGAATCTCAGGTCTTTGGCAACCTTATGAAATGCTTCCTCCTTTACTGCAACGACCACTATCACCATCGTCGTTGCTATGAACTCCGTCACTTTCGAGTTGTAAACCCTCACGTGAGGGCTTCCTTTTAGTCCACCAGGTTCGGCAAGCCAAGAGTCTTTAATTTGGTATGAGTGTTGACATAAGACGCCGCTAAGGCAGCAATCTCCACTGACGGCCGAAGCAATATATAGTCTGATGGAGCTCGAGCAGCCTCAAAATGTGGGTTGAGCAAGCAAAGCCCGGTTTGAGTCCATCTCCGGTTTATCCTTCATCGCAGCCTTAATTAGTCCACTTATAGAGAACTCCGATGACCACGGGTTGCATTAGCTATCTCCTCCGCCTGATCGTCTTCAGGCAATGGATCCGTGGGTTGTCTTCCTTCCGTCAGACGCCTTCGCAGTTTGGAGGGTCAGAGGATATGGAAGGGGAGCACCTCTGTCTTCTATTGTCTTCTTTAAAATTTTTTTTTAGCTCGTCTTTTTCTTCCGTCTTCTCTCTTCTTTTCTTCTTTCTCTTTGATGGAGAAATGTCATTTACTGCTATCTCCGGTGGCTTCGATATTCTCTCAAAGGCAGCAGAGAGCTTCCTTCCTCCATCTCACAGAGACGCGACGGCGGCAGCATGTGGCGATGGTGACATCAGATACGGCAACGGCAGCGGCAGCGGCAGCAGGCAGCGACAACAATAATAACAAGCAGTGATGGTTTTAAGCAACAACAGCAACGGCGGCAATAGCAGTGAAGGCAGCATGCAGCAACAGAAATGACGGCAATAGCAGTGAAGGCAGCAGCAACAACTTTTCTTCTTATGTGTGTATATATATAGATGTTTGAAAGGGGAGAAAATGAAGTGGACCTTCTCCTTCTTCTCTCTCGCTTGTTCTTCCTTCTTCTTCTTTCTTCACCGTCCTCTTCAGATCTTCTTCCCCCTTTTAAAACATTTCTGGCAACTGCAACCGCTGGCATCATGGGGCAACCACACAACCACGCCACCACGTTCTCATGAACCGCCCCACGTCTCCCTCTCTCTTAAACACACACACACACACACACACATATATATATATATATATATATATATATATTACATTATATATTTTTTTTTTGTTATATTATATACGTATATATTATATTTATTTTATTTATTTCTATTTTATTATTTTATTTTATTATTTTAGTTATTATATTTATTACCATTATTATATATATTATCTTTTCATCTGATTTTATTTCTGTATATTTATTAGATATGTATTTTATTTTATTATTAATATTTTATTATTATTTTTAAGATATATATATATATTGTATTATTATTTGTTTTACTTGATTTGCTTAATTGATTTGTTGTTATCTATATATCTATATCTATATATATTATTTTATTTAATATATATATATATATATATATATATAATTTATTTTATTTTATTATATTTATTATCATTATGACTATTATTTTATTTGATTTGATTGATTTTTTTTTTAATTTATTATCGGGTTTTATTTTATGTTAATTATATATTTATATATATATTACTTATTTTTGTTTTTAATTTATCTTATTATATATATTTATTATTTATTTATTTTTCTTTTACGATTTGATTTATTTTATTTTATTTTATTTTGTATTTTATCTTATTTAATTTAATTTAATTTTTTTTTTGTTAATTTAAATTTTATTTTTATTATATATATATATATATATATATATATATATTTGCCCGTGATTCAGTATTCGCGGTTGATCTTGGTATTGTGGTCGCGATCAAGATCGCCTGCTATAAAGCTAGTCTTGAAATTTGGACTGCCTCGAGATCGGTCTCTCTTTGCTTTCATCCGGAGATTTGAATATTTAGATCGGCTCGAGATCGGTGCTCTCGGCTGATCTCGCATTTGAATATTTAAGATTGCCTTGAAATATGTTTTTTCTCTGATCTTGATATTTAGTATATTTTGTATATTTTGGATCGCTCGAGATCCCAGTGCTCTCGTGAGATCTTGATATTTGGATATTTTGTATATTTTGGATCGCCTTGAGATCTGTGCTCTTAGCTGATCCGGATATTTGAATATTTTTAGATTACTCCTGAAACTCAGTGCTCTCGCAAATCTTGATATTTTGAGTCACTTTGGATCACCCCGAGATCGGTGCCTCGGTACCGATCTTAGCATTTGATATTTAAGATTGCCTTGAAATATGTTTTCTCACTGATTTTGATATTTGTATATTTTAGTATATTTTTGGATCGCGCCGAGATCCGTGCTCTCGACGAGATCTTGATATTTGGATATTTTCAGATATTTTTGGATCGCCTGGGATCCGTGCTCTTAGGCGATCCCGGATATTTGAATATTTTTGAGATTCACTCGAAATCGTCTCTCAGCAGAATCTTGATATTTTGAAAGTATTTTAGGACCCACTCGAGATCCGTGCTCCCGAGCGATCTTGAGATTTGGATATTTTAAATATTTTGTTTAAATTAGGAGATACATTTAATTTATTTATTATCATTTTTTATATAAACAGTACCCAAGTATCATAAGAACCATCAAGAGTAGAAGTCATTTAATTCCTTTTGGAAGTAAAATTCTATTCAAATAAAATCAAAGTGCAACAAGCCAAGAACAAGGAAACAAGAAAATTTAGCATGAAGTTATTTTCTTATAAAATGTGAAACAATCTCTCTCTCTCTCTCTTTTCAAATGGATGCTACAAATAAAAACCTTTGACATCAGCTAGTATCAATCAGAGACCAACATTCATTGTGGTCTAACTGTCTCATGACAATACACACACAAAATCAGATATGGTACAAAAAAAATGAGGATCAATTGCACAACAGAGTCAGAATTGTTAACATCACCAATAGGTACATTGCACAATAACAACAAAAGAAACCATGATAACCAGAAAAAAATTCACTGATAAAAAATTTCAAAATAAACAAAAAGAAATAGCACAAGAGGTAAGCATACAAAATGAGGATCCATTGCATAACAAGAGAAATTTATGAGAAATACAAATCTATTTCAGAATATCAATAGAAAACCAATGAAGATAGACTATGCATTGCAATAGCTTGACTTAAAAAGAAACCAAGACAGAGGAAAAATTTAAAACCAAGCCAAACAAAATATTGTGGCAGCATGTTGTTCAGTAGATCATCAGAAAAATAAAGATATGTTGCATAATAAGGTAAAAGTACATCATAAACCATGATAATAATAATAAAAAAAAACTCATGCATGGGAAAAATTCAGAGAGATTCTAACAATAGCTATATATACACATCACGTATGAAAAGCATGATATTAAAAGAAAACCATGTTACAGAAGAACATAACAACATATCAACACATATCAACATCATAGGAAAAAATGTGGTGGATCCATTCTATCGCATAGATCAACATTAGAAAAATAAATACATCAAAATGATACAAAACTAGTAAAACAAGCTATCAAACAAATCAACATCACAATTTAGGGAAAAAGACAAAGCAAATCAACAAAAATAACTGCATGTGGGAGAAGAGGAGAATGATCTATACAACAACAAAGCTACCAAGAGACAATTGCCTGAAGAGAGACACAAAAACAACAAGAAATTTAGGTGACAAAGACCTAAAAGTAAGAAATAAAATAAGCTAAAAATAAATCAATGAAATACTACTGTCAAACTAATCAATGTTGCAAACCTCAAGGGGGAAAAACCTATAACAAACCAGATTAAGGCAAAATATCTTGCTTTAGGAAAGGACGGGGATGATCTTGTTATAGCAAAGCAAGCTTGGGCTATTTTCCTATAAGGAGATGGAAGGCAACAATCAAATTAGGTGACCAAGTCATGAAATCCTAAAAGAAAAAAAAAAGAAACATAGAAACAATACAGATTGAAGAGTAATCATGCTACCAAATAGATTTGAAAAGAACCCCATAGGGCGAATTAGGTGACCTTAAAACATTGAAGCCACCACAAGGCATATGCTTAGAAATAGCTGGATTACAAGGCAACTAGGGCTTGAAAATCATGAAAACATAAATAATAAAATAATAATGCAAAGTGAAGAGTATGCCAGACGGATCATCAACACAAATAAAACCAGGTTAGGGGAAGAAATGAACCTATTGAGAAGAAAGGAAAGAGCAGGGAACAACAAAATTAAGGTCGATGGTAAAGATGATGATGTTGCAACAAAGAAACCATAGACAAGGGAATGAGCGACAACAACCATGGAGAAGAGGGCCTACTAGAGAAGAGAGTGAGAATCGAAAGAGGCCAAAACCCTAGCAATGGGAGAAAAGTTAGAAGTGGGGTGACTGATCATTGAGGCCATGTGATACCACGCGGTACAACAGTGCATACTGTAGCTCGAGAAGTTGAAGACCCGAAATAGACTTCGTATCCTCTGAAGTCAAAAAGGGAAGTGAGGGGTATTTGAAATGTCAGATCAAACACTTCGGATCAAAATAGAAGTAAAACAAACACCCTAAAAGTGTTCTTCAAACTTCCTTAACAACTTCCCCCTCAAATGAAGTGAAACAAACACCCCCTTAGCATTTTAATTATGGTAAAAATTTGACAATATTATCCATGGCAAAATGAAAGTAATGTGACAGAGTATCTGTATGACAGTAATTTCATTATCCTGCATAAACCAGTGCCTTGAGATCACTTAAGTGTGTGGATGAGGGATTGTGTGTGTGTTCACGCATACGCGTGTGGTCATAAGAGCTACCACTACAGCTAGTTTACTAAACCCAAAGAAATAACATTACAAACCAAAAACTCAAACACCATTGAACAAACAAACAAACTTAAAAATAAAAAGCCTTGTTGAGCAACCCTCTCAAAACTTATCTTGGGAGGCTCTACAGCTGTGATAGAAATGGAGCTCACCTCCACACTTAGTTATCAATCCGCCTATAGGTAGCAGCCCAAATGTGAGTCACTTGTAGAGTTCTCCAACAAAAGCTGTGTAAAAGATGTCACTCGTTACTTGCACACCCAAACATTACCGCCAATTACCATTCTTACAATACGCAGCACAACATGGGAACACAATAAGCGGAGATCGATGTCTCACCCATGTCTCTATCGCGCAACACATCACGCAGAATTCCTGGACCCTCTTCACTAGACTCGTGAACCGAATGCACTTAGAAAAGAACATGTATCCAAACGAGGTGCATGTCTCCATGCGGAATTGATAACACTCCTTTCCATTTTGCACTTAGGAAACACTACGTAAGCCTTTTCACATGATCAAAAGCTCTGCAACCACACTCATTAGAAAATCAGGTGAAAGCACCACATCTGGCTATGCGTTAAAGATGTTATGATGTAGTGGTTTAAAAGTCAAAAGTGGAGAAGAAATACCTTCCAACCCACTTTCTTGAATCTAAACCTTAGCAAAGAAGATGTGTTTCGCTCAATCAGTCATCAAACTTCCCTCAACACTTTGAGTTTTAAACAGATATTAAAATATGATTAATATTCTTTGCTAACAGCGTCATTAAAACACATATTTCTGTAGGACCTGAATTTATGGCATGCGAAAATTAGAAAGCTGATTCTCCATGCATGTTAACCATGAAAACAAATTAGGTAGCTTTTTAGTTTTCAAACCTTTCCTGCAACTCTTCCATCTAAGATCCTATCGTAT
>NC_052474.1:12324646-12401093 GCF_009730915.1 Dioscorea cayenensis subsp. rotundata
GATAGATTTAGCATTATCTAGATATTGTCCAGGATATCAAGAATGGGGATTTTGGAACATTTGGGATGAAACGATGGGTTCAAGGAATTACCACATGGTGCTTGGTGAATCTATTCAATTGATGATCCCGCTTTTGGCCAACTTATTTGAGGTTTTGAGTATGCACACCAAGACTACCACATCTACAACATCTTGTGATGACTCGGTTGACATTTTGAGCATGGACATTTCTTTACTTCTTAGTTTATTTCTTTGTTTTACTTTTGATGCAAGTGTATGTTTGGTTTTAATAAGTTAGAGGGGATTCTCAACAACTCCTGTGCAGAACTCTTACTACTCCTTATCTAGTATTTGTGTCTATGACTACTCCCTAGTATTTTACTTTTTGAAATCTTAATTCTGTCGAATCGATGATGCCCCTTTTATTCTTGGCAGCATTAAGGGAGCTGAGTGAGCCTCAACATTCCATTGAAGCCGGTCCCATACTGAAAAAGCTTGCAACACCTTTTTGTTCTCGTCACCTCGTAGTGCATAAGATTAACCGGGAAGTTTGTTCCACCCTCTCCATTGTCTTCATTTCATGTCCCTATGCGTTGATGATTAGTGTACATTGGGGACAACTGTACAACACTAGGTGGGTACGGGTACAGTGTACGTATTAGGTCAATGTTTGCATGCTATTGTTACTATGATGGCTTGTTCTATTATTGTAAGGCTCTTTATAGCATGGATTAATGATTGATTTGAGTTACATATTTGTTGTTGTACCTATTGAATCATGTTTCACCTCTAGTATTATCTTGTGCAATCAATCTTGTATTGATGACTTGAAATAGCCAACATGACTACTCTATCTCTGATCGCTTAACACACAACTTGGTACTCGGCCTTAGAATTCTAAGTTCTTTCTTTAAATGAACTCTAAGAACTTCTAAGTGTTGTTGACCTAGCCTCAGTTTTGTGGCATGTAGAGTAGTCTCAAGAAACAATGTAGTGTGAATGTGATGTGGAGAAAGAGAAAAAGAAAAATGAGTCTATGTCAAGATTCCTCTACTAATGAAGCATGAATGCATCTATGTAGATCTAATCGAGTAGTTGGGTGCGTCTGTAGCCCAACCAACATGTCATCCTCCGAAAAGATTTCTTTGAGTAGTCTATGTTAGCGGGACTTGAAAAAAAAAATAAAAAGAAAACAATCAAATGAAATGAAAATAAAAACCCTAGTGATCTGGCCACCTATAAAGGCTTTGAGAAGAAAAAGGGATTTAGTTCAAGTTCAGGACTTAGAAGGATCTTACTTGCTCATTGAAGTAGAACTTAGCATTTTAAGACTTAGTACTCTTTGCATATGGAGTGATTAGCATCTAGAGCTATACTGATTGAAGTCTAAAGAGGCTAGACCGTGTCGTAGTAGATGAAATACTAGATTCACACACATGGCAATCGACATATAAGAGGTGAGACGTGATCTTTCTTTTGGCTTAATGTTTGTAAATCATTATCTATATATCATTTTCCAATGCTTTGTAGAGTCTTGTAAATTATTTGTGCTCGGAGGTAATACATTTAGCCACTTATCATTATCTTTGGTTTTCATGATGTGTTTGCTTGGGGACAAGCAAATGCTTTAGTGTGGGATATTTGATAAGTATCTCAAATGTACGTAGTTTAGTATATGTATTCCATACTCTAGCATGTATTTTATATAGTAATTGATGGACATTTTTGTGCTTAATCCTGTGTTATTTGCTTATGGCACAAAAACGCCACTGGAGGACATGAAGAAACAATCGGGCTAAAAAGAGAAGAAAACCAAAGTTGTGGTATTGTAGCATATCCACCGTAGTATATATATACTATAGTTGAGAGTATCGTAGGTTAGTACTCGTAGGCCGTTGATGTAGCAAAATCACGTAGCCGCCATCGAAGCGCCCGGAGAGTTTTTAAAAGTCTCAAAATTGAACCGTGTGTACGGCCTCCATGCCGCCGGATGCATATACATCGTAGCAGTGGAACTAGATGAGTTGTTTGAGGCATACTAGCTCAATGAGATGCTCACGATCTAGTGTAGTTACTATTTGGGAGCTTTGCACCTTGTCTCATTTCCCCAAGTGGCTCAATGAGGTCCCTCATCGACAAGATAACAAAACCCTCAATGAGGTCCCTGATGAGACTGATACCACCCATGTAGAGGCCACTCGTGAGAGATGTTGAGGGTATATGATGGTATCTTGAAGGCCATTTGACTGACTTTAGGGAGGACCTGAGCCATTACTTGGGAGAGAAAAAGGAGAACAAGACATCATTCTTGGGAGTGTTTCTGGCTTGAGGCTTGAGAGACATGCCGCTGAACTTCAAGGGAGAGCTTCATCATCAAGGAGGGGGAGCATTCCGCCTTCCTTAAGTTAGAGGAATCGCTATTCGGCCAAGACTTCATCCTCATCATCATTCGGACTAGGGAGTGTCATTTATACATTTACTTTTTATTTTTGTTGTGTTTGAGATACTTGTTTCAGGCTGATGGTTATCGATCTAGACCTCAAGGCCACCGGATGTAGGTGAACCTTGGGATGTTCGCCATGTATTTTCGGATGCTACACATATTTGGAATGTATTGGTGATTTATGGTTTTGATCCATCGTGTTTCACGCCTAGAACTATTATATGGAGAAACCTTGAGTTCTTTATTTGAGTTGTGCACGTGGACGTGACCTACCCCGTACTAGATCGTTAATGAGCTAGAAAGGCACTTCACCAACATACCGAGAAATTGGATGTAGGTAACTCTCTCCAAACCACCAGTGATAAACTTAGGTTAGCTGTATCCTCGTTGAGTGATCTCCATTCACTTAATGCAATCATAGGAATATGATTAAGGAGAGATCTTTTCGTCATCATTTGTACGGATTAGGGCTTTAACAATGCAGAAATTGAGTTGAACTATGCTGTTGAGATCCGCTAGCCTAAATCACCTTGCTATTTTATTCTTATGCATCCATACATCATGATGATCCCCTCATGGGGATCCCTCATCCCTAGGCCTCATTTTTTATTATCATTGCTTTTCGGATCTCCTTGCTTTGCCTTTAGAATTGTTATACTTGCTGCTCATTTACATTCTTGCATGTATTAGAGTAATATACCATGCTTGTTGTAAGGTTAGATAATAGGTACTGGAGGAGTAATAGGGAGCCTCAGCCTCCCATGGAATACGATCATTGGGTCCTCACTCAAGGTATTACTTGGCAACCCCGTACACTTGCGGACGCACTCCACTACCTCTCGACTCACCCTCTGAACCCTCTCCAATCTATCTTTGTCTAACTCTCATGGTGTGTCACTCACTCACAAGGATTACCAACAAGAACTCTCAACCCTAGTGTTACTCTAAGGGAGTATTCATACAATCAAGCATTTAAGATTAGAACTCAAATAAAACATCAATCAATTGAAAGCATAATAAAGAGGTTCAATGAAACGAATACATCCTAGGGTTCACAAATAACTAAGTACCCACTAGGGGGTCTAGCTCTCCATGGAGCTAATTACAATCAATAAAATCAAATATAAAAACAAAGAATCCATAGAAAACACCCTCGATAGTATTGGCGATGGTCTTGTGTTGAGTCCTCTACTCGTCCAAGGGTCCCTTTGTCCGACCTAGGATACACCTCGCCGGATCGGTGCAAACGAAAGCTCTCCCGCTAACCTTCTTCCAAACAGAGCACGATGTCAGAGCTATAGAACTTCTCCCAATCCCAAGCTAATACCTCTCAAAACCCTAGCCGCCGTCCTCTCTCAAGTTGGGGAAAAGATGGAAAAAAGGATCATGAAATCAGGGCTGAAATCGGCCTTAAATAGGGCTGAAATCAGGAATCCACATGCCCATGTGGGCATCCCTGTGGATTTTTCGCACAAGCGTGTGGAATTTCCACATGCCCGTATGGATTCTCTATTTTCATCCTTCTTCGAGCAGCTATGAATAGTACTGTCTGCACACGTTTACGTCATAGATCGCTTTGCTTCTTCAATAACGGACATGTTGGTGGGGATCTTGCTATACATGCACAAGCCAGAATACTTGAATGTGATTTCCCTTGTGCCCCTCCAAATCATTTTGCTAACTTGAATACGAGGAGGTTGGCACACATTTCCGCATTTCTAACCCGACTTATATCTTTGTGTTTGAACCTTCTAAAGATTTCCTCCAAATGGTGCATTTACGATCCACATTGGCTTCTTTCTCTAATAATCGGCCTCACAACCCTATCTGCATGAAAGTAACATAAATACACACATATTAGCGTTAAAACCCAATAAAAATAATGATCATCATAAGGAAAGAACACGTTACATTCTTATCACACAAGCACTTATCAAACTCGCCCACACTTAAGCTTCCGCTTGTCCTCAAGCTAAAATTAAAACATTATGTGCATAGATGATGGAAATATTGGAAGTGCTTGGCCTTAGGTTCACCAAAGAATACAAAGAAAGCATTCTACACGCAAGGGAAATTTCAACAGTAAATACGAAAAAAATCAATGCTCTAGCTAAGAACTTGAATCAAAAAGGACAACAAACTAAAAATCGTGTAAGTGTGTGAACTCACTCAAAACAACCCAAAATATACTCCTCAAAGTTCTAAGTACAAGGGACTTATTTATCCACAAACAGTAGCAAAATTTCAAAGATGGTAGTAGCTTCACACATCCTCTAAAGTAGCCCTTTCCAAAGCGGCCGCTAAGGTGGCTTTCACACTTTCGAGGTGGTAGCTATTTCTACCGGAGTGGTAGCTTTCACTCATCCTATGAGATAGCTCTTTCTCTCATTGGGGCATAACTAGTATCAGACCTATAAGAGTAGCTTCATACTTCATAGGTCGTAGCTCTTTCCACCCAACAAGCACAAATAAACAATAAAACTATTCTGTTCTTTTTTTTTCATTGAACCATTTTTTTTCACAAATAACAAAAGAAATAACAATAACTAGTCCCTTTAATATCGAACAGGAGTTTCCAAAAGAGTTTAAAGAGTGAGTAGTGCAACAAGTGTCAATCGGGCAAAAATTCCTACAAATTCTATCAAAAAACTAGAGCATGAAGACATTCAATGTTAAAAATTCTCCTAAACTCAAGAATACAATCTTTGTAACTAAGGTGAACCTCCATTGGTTATGTGAGCATGTATATCAATCAAAACTAGAATAAAAGATATGTGCACTATGAAACTTCCCCCCACACTTAAGTTGTACATTGTCCCCAATGTACACTTGCAAGCTCACTCATAATGTATATCAATCAAGAACAAATGTGGGAGAAATAATCAAAACAATACTCCCCTGACTCCTAGTGTTGCATTTGATGGAGCTAAATCCTTCGGAGTTATGTTCCAACGGGTTGTGAAGCACACACGACCAAGTGTCGAAGCACCATTAGTCGTGCCTATGACAAGTCTCAATTCCCATGATGACAAGACCATCTGCATGCTTACACAAGGGGGTTTAGTGAAGCTCAATAAAACAAAAACAACAACTCGAGTATATAAAAGATAAGGCAATGAATACAACTCGAGACAACAAAATGAAAATAAACTCAGAAGGGAAGTCGTTTCTGAGTATACAAGTCCAAAATTAAATGCAAAAAGTAATAAAAAACACATAAACAAAATAAATCAAATGTCAGTGCCAGATGGTGCTTATGGAGGTGGTGATGATGATGCCGGAGGGGCCTGAGGAATCCTCGGCCATAAGACAAATGACGAAGAGACATCTCGCTCTAAAATCTACTGTAACGTGTCGAAACGTGCCATGAACTCTGTATACTATGTGGCCTGCACAGCTCGAATCTCAGCAATCTCTGCTCAAACCTCAGCAACCTCTGTCCGTAGCATCCCCACAGCACTCTTGAGCCTCTCAAAGCGATCATGGGCTTGAGATGGTAAAAACATGCGTAGTGGGGGTGGGTCCTCTGCCACCAGAGATGCCTCGGTCTCCATTAGTACTGGTTGAGGCTCGAGAGCAGGCTGAGAAGCCTCGGCATCATCACTCTCATCCTCAACTATCTATGGAGCTGATAGAACCAAATCAAAAACTCATGTCCGAACCCTGCAGACCATACCCATCAATCTCATCATCTCCGTGCCTCGTGGGTGCAGTGTACTGCCTTCTCGGCCCCGCGAATCGCGTCCAAGAGACCCATGCCCAATACTAGTCTCGTAATGTAGGGGCCCGAGATGATCGCTCTCAATCTGGCGTACTGCCCTTGATGTCGAATGTACTCTGCGATGATGTACCCTAGATGAATTGGTATGCGTTGCACCATCAAATACAAGTGCAGAAGCTCCTGTCGGCTCCCAACATCAGTGCTATCACCACGGCCATTAACCACCCTGCTCAGAATGGTGTGTAAATATCAGTACGCAGGTAGGGAAAAGCACGTGGCCTTGGTCACCATTGGCTCATACTTGCCTTGACCACACAATGCTCGGTAAGCTCTCTACGGGGTCAACGCTCTAGGGTAATCTATCGGTAACTGGGAATACTCCTCAGTGTCTGGGAATACCTCCTCATACAAGCCAAGCCGAACTGAAAACTGAGTGATGCTCATTCTATGGCAGTGTCCAAATGCTATGAACTGAATGGCATCGAGGTTGTCGAATCTCGCATAAGATCTTTCGAACTCGAATGACGATAAGACCTCAAGTGTAAGCTCACGAATAGCTGGCTCCCTAGTCAACAGTAACTGCCTTCATCCACCCACCGAAAGAGATTCTCGACCTCATCTAAGAACTCATTTCCCTGCTGTAAATCTCTCAATATGCTCGTGTCCAGGAATCGAGTCTGTCCAAACTAAATTCTCGACAGATGCTCAAAACGAGCCTGATGCTCGGGGATAGTGAATCTCATGCTCTCAGACTTGGGGAATGACTCATGTGGCCATTTCTCGGACTAGTTGAGATTAGAAACCTAAATCAGTGAAAAAACCAAATAAAAATCCTTCCAAATCGACAATGAGTGGTCGGGAAATGACGTGAAAGTGCTCTCAGATGAATAGAAAATCTTAGGATAAAAAGGAACGGTGATCCTTTAA
This sequence comes from Dioscorea cayenensis subsp. rotundata, assembly GCF_009730915.1. Classification (NCBI taxonomy): domain Eukaryota; kingdom Viridiplantae; phylum Streptophyta; class Magnoliopsida; order Dioscoreales; family Dioscoreaceae; genus Dioscorea; species Dioscorea cayenensis. The sequence continues at coordinate 12,331,738 of NC_052474.1, forward strand.
AAATAACTCGCGCCTCTTGGTGTTCTATACATCCGCACACCCATGTGAAAATTACCCATGCTCGTGTACCTCCACAAGACAGCTTCACAGTGGTAGACGCACGCCCCTGTGCGCTCTCAGGATGACACTCAATCTCTCTGAACGCAACCACACAGGCGTGGGGGAAATACCCATGCCCGTGCGCTTGTCACAAATTTGCCCACAGGGGCGAGTCCACGCCCCTCTGTGCTCTTAAGATAATTTACTAAGTCTCTGCAGGAAAACACACGCCCGTGTGGAAATTACCCATGGGCGTGCGGAAATCACAAGGTCGCTCACAAGGGTGAGTCCACGCCCCTATGCCATCTCTAGATGAGCTCTGAAGGAAAATGCACGCCAGTGCGGAAATTTCAGAAGGGCGTGTGTTTTCTCGAGACATTTAGAAAACTTTGCAGGCTCTGCAAAAAATTCCTAAACATAGATATACACTCAGAGCTTGCCTAATAATGCAATTTTAACCAGAGAAAACATGAAAAACACACTCAAACGACCAAGATTCTTCTCCACACATGATTAGGCACATGATAACACCATAATATCCACAAGAAAATCATAGCAAAAGAATCCAAGAATCAAGACACCAACACTTAAAGCCTTATTCATGCATATACTAACTAAAAACTAGAAAAACATTAAAAACTTGGGTTGCCTTGCAAGGAGCACTTGTTGTCACTAAGCTTGATATACCTTGTCTTACCTTATGAGGGTTCATAGATGAAGGTTCCCTCTTACTTATAGCTTGAAAGTATGATGAACAGAGTCTCTTGAAGGTAGAGGGGGAGTTGTCGGGCTTGGGACCACCTAGCAATGGTACATCCAATTTGTTCAGTTCACGCATATCTCCAACAACCTTGGAGCATTTCCGGTGTCATCTCCTCAGCCTCTTCATCATTTAGAGCACCTTCTCTAGGATCCCCGTCATAGATGGTACTTCTTTAGTCAAACCAAGAATCATAACTTCTTTATTTTCAACGTCTTGGGCGAACAAATCCTCATACGGGTCCAGATTGAACATTTCCTGCATGTATTCATCAACAATCTCATCAGTAGTGTCTAGGAAATATAAAGCATCATCGAAATCAAGAGAATGTCGCATGGCTTCGACAAGGCGGTATGTGAGCTTGTCATCTCCAACTCTTAATGTTAGCTCCCCGCCTTCCATGTCAATCAATGCCTTGGAAGTCTGCAAGAATGGTCTCCCACATATCAAAGATACATCCGAATCCTCATCAACATCTAGTACTACAAAGTCAACCTGAAAATTGTACTTGTCCACCTTGACAAGCACATCTTTGATGATACCCATCGGATGTCTCACCATTTGATCTGCCAATTGCAAAGTCATCCGAGTGAGTCTAGGCTCGGCCAAGCCTAGCTTATGAAAGAAGGTGTATGGCATGATGTTGATACTGGCCCCTGAGTCCGCAAATGCCATTTCTTCACCCAAATTGCCATTGTTACATGGAATGATGAAGCTTCCCGAGTCTTTCTTCTTGTTTGGCAAGTTCTCTTGCAACACCACCGAGCAAGAAGCATCTAAGATCACTGAAGCACTCTCCTCCAAATTCCTCTTGTTAGTCAACAAGTCCTTCAGGAATTTTGCATACTTAGGCATTTGGGTCAATGCCTCAACAAAAGGAATATTGATGTGGAGTTGCTTGATCAAACTCAAGAATTCCTTGTATTGTTCATCCCCTTGGTCCTTCTTCAATCTAGAGGGATAAGGGATTCTTGGCTTGAAAGGTGGGGGTGCCATCTCCTTCTTTTTGCTTGCTTCCTCCTCAACCTCTATTACCTCGGGTGCGTGTTCATTGGGCCTCTCACTCGGAAGCCTATCTTCAACCTTACGACCAATCCTCTGAGTGATCGCCTTCATATGCTCTCTAGGATTAGTCTCAGTATTACTCGGGAAGCTTCCTTGTGGCCTTTCCGATAGAGACTTCGCAATCTGCCCCACTTGATTTTCAAGATTATGCAAAGAGGTGGTGTGGTTGCGAAGTGTAGCCTCGACTGATTGAAACCTTGTATCTGATGATTGCACAAACCTAGTCAAGGCCTTCTCTAAACCGGTCATTGAGGTCTCCAAACTTGAAACTCGGTTTTCCATGTTTGGGCTTGTTGTTGTTGGAAACCTAGTGGCCCCATGGCCTTTTGTGGACCTTGGTTGATCCACAAAAAATTGGGATGATTCTTCCAACCCAGATTGTAGGTGTTGCTATATGGATTCCCTTGGTTCCTCATTGCATTACCCATAAAATCAATATTCTCAACCGAAGATGAATCACCAATAGAGATCGCACAATCGGAGGGAGCAAGTCCTCCACCACACCCTGTGAAAGTAGTCATGGCCTCCACTCTATTCGAGGTTAGAAGATCTAACTTCTTACTCAATGATTCCACTTGAGCTGCCAATGAAGTTACCATGTTTATTTCATGGAGCCCGGCTACCTTTTTCTTCTCCCTAGCATTCCATTGGTACCTATTTAACCCATTTCTTTAATTAGTTGACAGGGCTCAACGGGGGTCTTGCTACCTAAGGTATCTCCTGCTGTCACATCCAAGAGTTGCCTTGTACTCAGATTGAACCCGTTATAAAAGGTTTGAACAATCATCCACTATGGGAATCTGTGTTGCGGGCACTTTCTCAGGAGATCCTTGAACCTTTCCCACGTCTTAAATAGAAACTCCAATTCCGACTGTACAAAGGACAAGATCTCATTCCTAAGCTTTACAGATTTTCTTGGAGGGAAATAATGGGCCAGAAAAGCTTCTACCATCTCCTCCCATGTGGTAATCGATGCTCTAGGTAATGAGTGTAGCCATCGCTTCGCTCTCCCCTTTAAGGAAAAATGGGAAGGTTCTCAACTTGATGGCATCATCCATCACCCCGCTTATCTTAAGCATATCACACACTCAAGAAAGTTCTCTATATGACTCGCTTTGGATCCTCATCGGCCAAAACCATTGAAACTGCATGGATTGCTGCAACATGTGGATGAAAGACGGCTTTAGCTTGAAGTTCTGAGCTGTAATCAGGGGATGCACAATACTCAATTGTGTCCCTAATAGTGAATGTCTGGCATAATCGGATAATGTCCGTTGTTGCTCGTTCTGTTGTGCCATGTTTTTAGATTCTTCTACTTCCAAACCAGCTAGATTAGATGGTTCTTGTACAGGTTCTTTCCCTTTTCTTCTAAGTGTGCGTTCAAGCTCGGGATCTTCTTTAATCAATATTGAGGGGTTCCCTCAGGACATAACCTGGAGCTGCACCGAAAAGAAAGAAAAAGAAATCAGAACGATGATAGAATAAGAAGAAATGAACTAGAATGAATGAATGAATAACTAAGAAAACAAAGTGCAAAGTATCTCTAAATGCCTACTCCCCGGTAACGGCGCCAAAAACTTGACAACGCCCCTTGCGTTTGTCCCGCAAGTGCACGGGTTTGTCGAAGTAATAAAATCCCAGATGAGTGAGGTATCATATCCACAGGGAGTAGGAAATAAAAACACTTAAATTGTTTCTTAACTAAGTGAAAGATGAACAGTGATATGTGTGACAAGATGTGAAATAGCGAAAGTAAAAGAACAAGAAATAGAGCACAAGTAAAAGACAAGGTAAGGCAATCGATATAAATGGGGTACCCGGATATTGTTCCTCTTAGGATAATCGTTTCAAGTGCAAGAACCCTCTATTATACTTTATAACTGATGCAATAATGAGTCCTGGAGATCCTTAAATACATGGTCCCAAATCTAAGGTCAACCATGCCTAACTCTATACATGTCGTGGAGAAGAAATTGAATAACTTCTTAACCTCGCACTCGTATAGAATTACAATGAGTTCTAGGGATTCCAAGTGATAAATCCTCTTCCTAGATGTAGACCTAACCCTTTGGTCCAGGTGGAAGGTCCATAGCACCAATTAAGTCCTAGGTGCTAAAATCACTTCAACGCTTCACTCTGTTGCACCCGCAACTAAGCCCCAACGGAGGGTCATCCTTTAGCCCATTCACTCTACTATGACAACAAAGAACTTGAGGAAGTGGAGATAGAATACATCATACTAGAGGGGAAAAGAGACACTCCTCTACCTCTCGACTCACCCTCTCAACCCTCTCCAATCTATCTTTGTCTAACTCTCGTGGTGTGTTACTCACTCACAAGGATTACCAACAAAAACTCTCAACCCTAGTGTCACTCTAAGGGAATATTCATACAATCAAGCATTCAAGATGGAAACTCAAATAAAACATCAATTAATTGAAAGCATAATAAAAAGGTTCAATGAAACGAATACATCCTAGGGTTCACATATACCGAAGTACCCATTAGGGGGTCTAGCTCTCCATGGAGCTAATTACAATCAATGAAATCAAATGTAAAAGCAAATAATCCATAGAAAACCCCCTTGATAGTGCTGTCGATTATCTTGTAGAGAGTCCTCTACTCATCCAAGGGTCCCTTTGTCGGGCATTGGATACACCTCGTTGGATCGGTGCTGACGAAAGCTCTCCCACTAACCTTCTTCCAAACAGAGCGCGATGTCGGAGCTTTAGAACCTCTCCCAATCCCTAGCCGATACCTCTCAAACCCTAGCCTCCGTCCTCTCTCAAGTTAGGGAAAATATGGAAAAAAGGATCCTGAAATCAGGGTTGAAATCTGCCTCAAATAGGGTTGAAATCGGGAAATCCTCATGCTCATGTGGGCGCCTCGTGATTTTTTTCGTCAGGGCGGGGAATCTCCACGCCCTGTGGATTCTCTATTTTCATCCTTCTTCAGCCGGCTGTGAACACTCCTGAATCCATGCTTTCATCGAGATAACGTAAACGGGCACACATTTACGTCATAGATCTCTTTGCTTCTTCAATAACGGACATGTTGGTGGAGATCTTGCTATATATGCACTAGGCAGAATACTTGAATGTGACTATCCTTGTGCCCCTCCAATCATTGTGCTAACTAGAATACGATTAGGTTGGCACACATTCCCGCATTTTGAATCTGACCTATGTCTTCATGTTTGAACATTCTCAAGATTTCCTCCAAATGGTGCATTTTCGATCCACATTGGCTTCTTTCTCTAATACTCGGCCTCACAACCCTGTCTGCATGAAAGTAACATAAATACACACATATTAGCATTAAATCCCAATAAAAGAAATGCTCATCATAAGGAAAGAACACTTCGCATTCTTATCACACAAGCACTTATCATCTTGTAAACCTTAGGATGATATTGTTTCTTTGATTTTTCTATTATGTTTCTTTAATTGATGTCTTTAATTGAGTTCCAATCTTGAATGCTTGTTAAATGGGTTTTTCCTTAGTGTGAAACTAGGGGTTGAGAGCCTACACTAGTCATCGCTAGTGAGTGAGTGACACACCATAAGGGTTAGACAAAGAAAGATTGGAGAGGGTCGAGAGGGTGAGTCGAGAGGCAGCGAACATCCCCTTTCCCCTTCGGTGTGATTGATCCTACCTCCGTGTTCCAAGAGATCTTTATGATCACAATAGAGTGAAGTGCTAAGAGAGAAACTCGTTGGGAGCTTAGTTGAAAGGTGCAACAAAGTAAAAGCGTTGAAGTAATCCCTCGCGTCGGGGCTTAATTGTGACTAAGGGTCTTTCGCCTGGACCATAGGTTTAGATCAATGTTAGGGAATAGGGTTTATCACTTGGAGTCCCTAGTGCCTTAAGCAACTTTGCACAGTGTGAGGTATTGAGACTGAGTGATTTCTCTACTAGGGCATAGTGTAGGGTTAGTCATGCCTGACCTTTGGTTTGGGACCATGTATTTTAGGATTACCAGGACACATTGATGAAGTAGTCGTGCGACAAGCTTAAAAGCTAGCATGTGACTTCCCGGCCACAAGTGCACGAGTCATCAAGTAATAACCTCTTGTGCGAACACAAGAGGGTCGTATTCCCAAGGCCCGAGACATACTATTAATTCCTTTTGGGGGTCACTGTTTAATCGATTAAAACAGGGTTATTGTTTACAAATATAAAGCTATGAAAATAAGACAAACAAAGAAAGTGAACTAATCTACCCACACAATCCTGAACATAAGTAAGAGCAAAGAAACCAATTATAAAGGTAGGCCTCCGGCGAGGATTCCCCTGGAGAAGACTAAGTACAGATGATAATTACAACTAAGGCATAAGGTTGGCTTGGTTTTTGTCAGCTAGACTCAGATGTCGACTACCCTGGAACCTCCGTGAAGTAGCCCTAATCCAGTATGGGTTCCTCTGTCCGGAAGATACCCCTTCGATGTCATTGGGGCAGGAAGTCTTGATTAGGGTTATTCTAATGCGGTTTTTGGCTAAAATAACCCTAACCGCGTGGGAGGCTACTAACACCCGGAACCTCCGTTGTATTAATACAATGAATCCCTCTTTAATCATCACAAGACCTAATACATGCTAGCATCCCACCAAACAAGTATCATTCATAGTTAATTCTATGAAATCCATCCATTGTAGAACGAACAAGATAATGATAGATTAAAACCAACAACACAAGCCACAAATTCAACTACAAAATAGAAGTATCATCTATACAAAGTCTCCTCCTAAGGTTCACCGAAAGCCCAGTGGCCTTTGGAGTCTAGTTTGACATATTAAAAGAAGAAAGCTCAGAATACATATAAAACATGGCAACAAGAATGAAAGAACTCCCTCTTTGAATATCAACTAGAAGGTGATGATGAGAGCAAGCCGGATAAATGCCATTAAGCTCCTTGACGTTCACCTTGATTCTCCCTTTCTTCTCTCCTTCAAATGCTCCCTAAAATGGCCTCCTTTGGTGAAGAATCTAACAAGGTGTGCATGTAGGAAAATGGTGGTAAAGTCCCCTTTCAAAACCTTAACAATGGGTATAAATAACTATGGAGGTGTGCGGGCCATTGTGCGGGCTAAAACAAGGTCGCACAGCTCAAAACGAGAGAAAACTTGAGTCTATGCGGGATGTGTGCGGCCGCACATAAGCCGGCACAACCTTCTAGCCACTCTATGCGGTTATGTGTGTGGGCCGCAGACCAGGCCCGACAGGCTTCTGCCTGTGCTGTGTGTCTACTGCGCGGCCAGCATACTTCTGTACGGCCTATGCACAACCCACATACAGACTGCATCTTCAACCTGATTTGCACTCAGACTCATTTCTTCATTCATCATCTCCGAAATGGCTCCACAATCATTTGTTTTCTCTAATACGATCTTTTGATGTCCTGAAATAAAATAAGCACATCAAATACAGAAATTGACATCAAGAGATAATATAAATTATATAAAAATGTTCATGAGTTGTAGGAGTGAAAATGATATATTTAGGCACTTATCAAATACTCCCCCACTTGAGCATTTGCTTATCCCCAAGTAAACAAACATTAAAAATATGAGAGGCTGATAAGTGACTAAATACACAATCCCAGGCTAGCAAGTAAATGCATCATAGCAAAGGTAAAACTCAAAACAATAAGCAATGACTACTCCATATGCTCTATGCAGTCAACGGCAAAGTCATGATGTGTGTGTGAGTGACCCTCCAGTTTCGAGACCCTGTAGGCTAGGTTAGATGAGCAACACCTCGAGGACCACTTCTTGTAGAAATCACGCCACTAGGTGGAGTTTGGTTTTGACACGATAGAGGACTTCCTAGTGAGTCCCCAAAGGTCTTTTTCTCTTACTGAAAAACAAACTTTCTGGGTCCTTTTTCAATTATATTTATTTTTTTGGACTAACATGAACTTACAAATCCTTTTACCTGGAGCTTTACAAGTTCATTGATAAGTGCTTGTGCGATATGAATGCGAAGCGTTCATTCCTTATGTTGAGCATTACTTTTCTCGTGTTTTTTTACACTAATATGTGTGTTTTTATGTTACTTTCGCGCAGGTAGGGTTGTGAGGCCAAGTATGAAGGAAAGAAGCCAATGTGGATTACAATGCACCGATTTTGGAGGAAATCTTGCTAAGGTTGAAACGCGAAGACATAGGTTAATGTGAGATGCTAGAGTGTGTGCCAACCTCCTCGTATTCGAGTTGGCACATCCTTTTGAAGGGGCACAAAGGCAGTCACACTCGAGCATTCCGACTTATGCACATAGAACAAGAGCTTCACCAACGTGCCTATCATTGAAGATGCAAGTGATCCATGACGTGAACGTGTGCCCGTTTGCGTTACTCCGATGAAAGTATGGATTCGGGAAGCAATTCAGGCCGGATACTGTACCAACACGGTAGAAAGTATTGTAGCAGCATTGTTCACAACCGGCCGAAAAAATAGGAGTTCAGAGGATCCACACGGGTGGGTGGAAATTATCCACGCCCGTGTGGAAATTCCCAACGGGGGCGTGAAGCATCCACGCCCATGTAGTCACCCGATTCCAACCCTATTTAAAGCCGAATCAGCCTCGATTTTAGTATTCTTTTCTCCATCTTTTCCCCAACTTGAGAGAGGGCTTCGGCTAGGGTTTCGAGGGGTATTGGCCAAGGTTTTTGAGAGGTTCTAGGGCTCCGACATGGTCATTCCTTAGGAAGAAGGTTAGTAGGGGAGCTTCCGTCGAGGCGTATCCTATCTCGGACGAGGGAATCCTTGGACAACGAGTGGAGGACTTTCCACAAGACCATCGACACGACTATCGAGGGGGTTTCTTTATGGATTCATTGCTTTTACATTCTATTTCTTTGATTGTACTTAGCTCCATCGAGACCTACACCCCTAGTGGGTGCTCTGGTATTGTGAACCCTTGGATGTATTTGTTTCTTTGAACCTCTTTATTATGCTTTCAATAAATTGATGTTTATTGTGAGTTCCAACCTTGAATGCTTGATTGTATGAAAATTTCCCCTAGAGTGACACTAGGGTTGAGAGTTCTTGCTGGTAACCTTGTGAGTGATTGACACACCACGAGCGTTATACAAAGCTAGGTTGGAGAGGGTTGAGAGGGTGAGTAGAGAGGTACAGGAGCGTCCCTTTTCCCCTCTGGTGTAATAGATTCTATCTCCATTCCTCGACTTCTTTGCGGTCCTAATAGAGTGAATGGTCTAAGGGATGAACTTCCACTGGGGCTTAGTTGCGCGTGCAACGGAGTGAAGCGGTGAGGTGATCTTAGTATCTAGGGCTTAATTGTGGTTAGGGACCTTCCACCTGGACCAAAGGGTTAGTTCTATAATAAGGAAGAGATTTATCACTTGGAATCCCTAGAGCTCATTGCAACTCTATGCAAGTGCGAGATGTTGGGATTTTTCGATTTCTCCTCCGGGACATGTATAGAGTTAGGCATAGTTGACCTTAGATTTGGGACTATGTAATTAAGGATTTCAATGACTCACCATCGCATTGATTAGGAAGCATAATAGAGGGTTCTTGCACTTGAAACAATTATCCTAGGCGGAGCATTATCCAGGTATCCCATCTTTATCGATTGCCTTACCCCCTTCTTTACTTTTGGTTTCTTACTTGTTGCTTTTACTGTTGAGAATTGAATCATTGTCACACTCATGATCATTGATCTTTTACATAGCTAAGAATCGAATTAAGTATTTTTTATTCCCTACTCCCTGTGGATTTGATACCCGCTCACCCGAGATTATTACTTTGACAAACCCGTGCACTTGCGGGATATACACAAGGAGAGCTTATCATTCATATAAATGTGCTCATGCCTATATACAACATTTGGCTATCTCTGGTGCATGTGTAATCAGTACATGAACTCCCGGCCGATACTTGCATATCATCCCCATCTGTCTCATCATATATATGCCCAGGGTAGTAGGTATGATCATCTTCTCAGCCTCTCTAATTACATCTATGAGACCCATACCCATGATGAGTCTCATAATGTAGGGACTGGTAAAGAGGATGCCGATCCTGGCATACTATCCATGTTATCTCAAATACTAATCCATAATATGTCCCAGATGTAACGGCTCGCTCTCTACCATGGAGTATAAGTATAGAAGCTCCTGTCTGCTCAAAACCTCCAGTACTGTCACCACGGGCATTCATGAATCTGCTCATAATGGCGTTAATGTATCTGTACCTCAGCCGAAATAAACAAGTAGCCTTCGACACCCCGTGCTCGTACTGCCCCTGTCGACATAGCGCTTTGTACGTATGCTGCTTTGTCCAGCTACCTCGGTAGTTATGGGCAAATGATCATACTCCTCAGTATCTATGAATGCCTCATCATGCAACCCAAGTCTGACTGAAAACTGCGTAACGCTAATACTATAATGATGTTCAAATGCGCAGAATTGTATGGTGTCGACGCTATCGAACTTGGAATAGGAGCGGTCAAATTCAAAGGAAGCGAGCACCTCTAATGTAAGCATGTGGATAGTCGACTCTTTGATCAATAGTAAATGCTCATACTAGATTCAATGGAATAAAATCAAGTATGGCAAAGAAAAGAGAGAAAAAGGGTTTATCGACAAAATGAAGTTGAAAACCTTGAAATCGGCCGGGAAACTCGAACAAAAACTCTCTAAATTGATGCGTTCTTAATGTGTTTGGGAGTGAGAAGATGAAAAAAATGCTCAGAGGTTTTAAAGAAAACCTGCACCTCTTGGTGTTCTTTACATCCACACGGACGTTTGAAAATTACACACGCCCGTGTGACTCTCCACAAGAGAGCCTCACAGGGGCAGACACACACCCCTGTGTGCTATCGAGATAGCACACTTTGACTCTGAACGCATCCAAATGGCCGTGTGGATATTCTCCACGCCTGTGTACCCAACCCACAGGGGCATCCACAAGCCCATGTGGCTTCTATATCTACTAGAGAATTTCTCTAAGTGTTTCTGATTGCTTCCCCGCAAGTGTACGGGATCGCCAAGTAATACCTCGTGTGAAGACACGAGGATCGTATTCCATGGGGCTAAGGATCTCCTATTACTCCTTGTTGAGCTATTATCTAGCCTAAGATCTCAAGTGATGGATTTTACTCTACTAAATGTAATTAAAGCTAAAACGATATTTGCCAACAAATTAGAGAGAACAAGCAATGAGCAAGCAAGGGAATCAATGAAATGCAAAGGACTATGGATGTTGATCCCCTTGAGGGGTTATCTTGCAACATGGATGATGATCTAAAGATGCAAGGGTAAAATGGACCATGAGATTCCAAGATTAGAACAACCCCAATTTCTCGGCGATTGAACCCTAATCCCATACGAACATAGATAGGAATTTCTCCCAAATCCATATCCTTACGATTGCATTAAGAATGAGGAAATCTCACTTAGGAGTAGACCTACTATCTTTCAGCTTAAACCTAGCAATGGAGTGCTACCAACAGCCGATCTCTCGGCGTATAGGCACAAGTATCCCGTTTCAAACTCTCCTAGATCGAGTACACGTGAGTAGGTATCATCTACACATACAATTCATAATAGAATTATGGATTTCTCCATACATGTAATTCTAAGCATCAAAGCATGAAAGATTGAATCTCAAACAACCATCAAATTAAATGAAGAACAACATCCCAAGTTCATACACAAGATTATCCCTAGGGTTCATCCAAATCTAAACACAAAAATAAGTTAATCCCTCATGATAAGGGACACTTACACAATATACAAGGAAGACAAAAACATAAAAGAAGTAATCAAAACCCCCTCTAGGTCATGATCTTCCTGAATGGATGAAGCTTTGAATGGTGATGCAATAGTGGCTTAGATCTTCACTCCAACTCTTCTCCTTTGCTCCTCTCCCTCTTGGTGATGATGTGCACTCGTTTCCCACAAGGAACGTCACCGGAAGATGGCTGGAAGGCCTCAACAATGTATGGTGGCGGCAGCCCAAGAGGCCAAGAAGAAGTCCCCCACATTTGCCCGAGAAATGAGCATTTATACCGCCCAAAATTGCCTCCATACAGATGGTATACCGACTCAATGAGGACCTCATTGAGGTAGTATACTGGCTCAATGAGGACCTCATTGAGGCTGTTTAGGATAGGCAAAAGTGCACTCTTGCACTCATAATAGTATCCATACTGGCTCAATGAGCACCTTAATGAGCCAGTATGCATTCAAGCAAACTATTATCTTCTTTGGCTACAGTATTCATCCCGGGGTCATTCCAGGGCAGTATTAAGGCAGTATGCCTTGGATCAATTCCTGACTCAAAAACACCCCATGTGCTACAGAGAAAGCTACAGTAATTTGCTGTATTACCGGTGCTACAATACCACTGCTACAATACTTCATCTACAGTATCTGTTCCCGTGAATATGCTGCAGTACCGTGACCTGGTTTTCTTCTATTTTTCGTCCAAATTGCATCTTCGTGTCCTCCATGGCATTTCTGTTCCCTGAGAAACAAATAATACATGATTAAGCACAAAACATGCATCAATCCGTGTAAAAATACATGCTGACAGTATAAAATACATATACTAAAATACATACATTTAGACACTTATCATACTTCAAACAACAGAACTTTCTATTCTATATTTTCAACCATTCCCATGATTGTGTCAAATAATTCAAAGAATTAAAACAAATTAGAATGATGACAGAATAAGATAATGTGGGATAGAATAAATGATGAATAGCTAAAATAGCAAAGTGCAAAGTATTTCTAAAACGCTATTCCCTTGCAACGGCGCCAAAAACTTGACACACCTCTTGCGTGTGACCCACAAGTGCATGAGTTTGTCAAAGTAATAATACCCCGGTGAGTGGATAGTCGAATCCACAGGGAATAGTGATCAGAAACACAAAAATTGCTATTTAACTAAGGTGAAGATGAACTAATAGGTGTGTTGACAAAATCAAAATGAAAAGAACGAAAGAAAATAAGAAAGAGCGGCGTAATAAAATGAGAGGAAAGACAATCGACGATAAATGGGGCACTTGCACATTGCTCCACCTAGGACTGTTGTTTCAAGTGCAAGACCAATCATTATACTTCCTAACTAATGTCTAATGAGTCGTGGAGATCCTTAAACAAATGGTCACAAAACAAACCCTACACTATGCCCCGGTGGAGAAATCTCTTAGTCTCGACACCTCACACTGTGCTAGGTTGCTTTAGCTTCTAGGGATTCCAAGTGATAAACCCTATTCCTTAATATTGATCTAACCCTTTGGTCCTGAGAAAGATCCCTAATCCTAATTACGCCTCAGATACTAATGATTACTTCAACGCTTTACTCTGTTAATCGCACAACTAAGCCCCAGCGGAGTTCATCTCTTAGTACATCACTCTATTGTGATCACAAAGAACTCTTGGAATGTGGAGGTAGGGTGAATCGTTCAGTAGGGGAAAAGGGATGATCCGCTACCTCTCGACTCACCCTCTCAACCCTCTCTAATCTATCATTGTCTAACCCTCATAGTGTGTCACTCATCCACAAGGATTAGCAAGATGGATTCTTAACCCTTGTGTCACTCTAAGGGAAAATCAACACAACAAGCATTTAAGATTGGAAGTCAATTAAAAACATCAATTAAGGAAAGCATAATAAAAGCTCAAAAAACCAATATCATCCAATGGTTTACAAGTCCAAGCACCAACTAAGGGTATAGCTCTCCATAAAGCAAAATAGAATTAACAATGAAGTCAAAAGTAAAGAGATGCAATCCAAGAATAAAGGCCTCTTGGTGTTCATGTCGATGGTCTTGTCGAGTAGCTTCGGCCTCTTTTAAGGTTCCCTCATCAAGCATAGGGCACACCTCGGCCTCTTCCAACGGAACGAGGTGCCAAAGGCCATAGAACCATTCCAAAAACCTTGCTAAAGGCTCTCTAAACTCTAGCAATAAACATCTCCAAAGTTGGGGAAAAAATGGAGAAAAGATGGAAAGAAGATCCTCAAATCAGTACAAGTCACGGCTTTACAAAGGGCTGGAATTGGGAATCCACACAGGCTTTCCACACGCTTGTGTGAATCTATAGGAACAGTAACTGCTACAGTGCTTTACTGTAACAACCTACTCTAGTACTCCTCCAAAATACTCCCGAGTCCACACATTTCATAGAGGCAACAAAAAGGGGCACACGTATATGTTGTAGATCGCGTTGCATCTTCCAGTAAAAGCACATTTGACGAGAATCTTGCTAGCCTTACACAAGTCAGAACATGACACATCCGCATATGCGTGTAAACGGCAAGTGCACTGGTGTCGAAGTAGGGAATAAAGACACTTAAGTTATTTCTTAACTAATGTGGAAGATGAATAGTGATAAGTGTGACAAAATATGAAATAACAAAAATAAAAGCAACAAGATAGAGAGCAGAAGTAAAGGAGAACGTAAGGCAATCGATAAAGATGGGGTACCCGGATATTGATCCGCCGAGGATAATCGTTTTAAGTGCAAGAACCCTCTATTATACTTCCTAATTGATGCAACAATGAGTCATTGAAATCCTTAATTACATGATCCCAAATCTAAGGTCAACAATGCCTAACTCTATACATGTCCCGGAGGATAGATTGAATAACCTCTCAACCTTGCACTCACATAGAATTGCAATAAGCTCTAAGGATTCCAAGTGATAAATCCTATTCCTATGTATAGACCTAACCTTTTGGTCCAGGTGGAATATCCCTAGCCACAATTAAGCAGTAGGTGCTAAAATCACTTCAGCGCTTCACTCAGTTGCACTCGCAACTAAGCCCCAACGGAAGGTCATCCCTTAGCCCATTCACTCTACTATGGCCGCAAAGAACTCTTGGAACATGGAGGTAGGATAGATTACACCGGAGGGGAAAGGGGACGCTCCGCTACCTCTCGACTCACCCTCTCAACCCTCTCCAATCAAGCTTTGTCTAACTCTCATGGTGTGTCACTCACTCACAAGAGTTACCAACAAGAACTCTCAACCCTAGTGTCACTCTAGGGGAGTATTCATACAATCAAGTTTGCAAGATTGGAACTCACAATAAACATCAATTAATTGAAAGCATAATAAAGAGATTCAATGAAACGAATACATCCTAGGGTTCACAAATACCCAAGTACGCACTAGGTGTTTAGCTCTCCATGGAACTAGATAAAATCATTGAAATCGAATGTAAAAACAAAGCATGCATACAAAACCCCCTTGTTAGTCATGGCGATGGTCTTGTAGAGAGTCCTCTACTCGTCGCAAGGGTCCCTTTGTCAGGCCTAGGATACACCACGCCGGATTGGTGCCGACAAAAGCTCTCCCACTAACCTTCTTCCAAATGGCACGCGATGTCAGATTCATAGAACCCCTCCAAAGCCCTAGCCAATATCTCTCAAAACCTAGTTACTACCCTCTCTCAAGTTGGGGAAAAGATGGAGAAAAGAATGCCGAAATCGGGGCTGAAATCGGCTTTTAACGGGTTGGAATCTGGAATCCACACGCCCATGTGGGCACCCCTATGGATTTTTCACATGGGTGTGTGGAATTTCCACACAGCTGTGTGGATTCTTTATTTTCTTGTTTTCTCGACCGGCTGTAAATAGTGCTACTGCAGTATTTTTGCTACAGTGTTTTCTACAATACCATTATGACCCTCTACATCGTGGATCGCAAACGAGCACACATTTACATCATGGATTGCCTTGCTTCTTTAATAACGGACATACTGGTGGAGATCTTGTTCAATATGCACAAGTCGGAATGCTTGAATGTGACTGCCCTTGTGCCCATCCAAATAGTTGTGCTAACTCGAGTACTAGGAGGTTGGCACACATTCCTGCATCTGGAACCCGACCTATGTCTTCGCGTTTGAACCTTAGCAAGATTTCCTCCAAAGTAGTGCATTACGACCCACATTGGCTTCTTTCTCTCATAATCGGCCTCACAACCCTACCTGCATGAAAGTAACATAAATACACCCATATTAGCATTAAACCTGAGAAAAGTAATGCTCAACACAAGGAAAGAACACTTCATATTCTTATCGCACAAGCACTTATCAGAACACATTAGTGTGACTACCTTTGTTCCCCTCTATTTTACATATTCCATCAAGAATAATGGAGGTTGGCACATATTCATATGTCTTCAAGCACAACTTACATCTTCTCATGTGTCCACTTTAAGATTCCATCAACATAATGCATTCGCAATCTACATTGGCTCCTTTCTTCTCTATTTCACACAACCCTATATGAGCAAAAGAACACAAAAACATATGTATTAGTGATAAAGCCTGATAAAATTAATGCTCATCATAAGAAAAGAATACTTCATATTCTTAGTACACAAGCACTATATGATATGTTTGATGGAGCTATATTCACTGAGAGTTGAGTTGCAATGGGTTGTGGCGCGCACACGGCCATAAGACCTTGTCGATGAATAGTTCCTCAAATTCCATACTCATAAGACCATCTGCATGAATACACAAGGGGGTTCAGTGAAGCTCAACAAAAATAAAAAAACTCAAGTACATAAAGGTAAAGCAATGAAATACAACTTGAAATAAAAATAAAACATGAATTCAGAAGGAAGATCCTTTATGAGTGATACAAGTCCAAAATAAAATGCAGAAATGAAATACAAAATATAAAAACAAAGAAAAGTAGAGACGTATCAAGCATCGGTATCAGGCTCAGTCACCTCTTTTGCTGCTTGTGCTAGTGCTGGCGAAATACGTGGATCGACTGGCGCTGGAACCGGTAATGGTGGTGTTGTGGATGCCTGAGTGGTCCTGGGTCTCATAATGAATGGTGAGGCAGTGTCTTGCACGAGGATCTACTATATTATATAGAGACACGCCATAACCTCTGTGTGGTTCGTGGCCTGCGTCGCGCAAACCTCAGCAATCTTAGTTCGGAGCACTCCTACAACACTCTCGAGCCTCTTAAAATGATCATAGGGTCAAGATGGGGAGAACATGCGCACTGGTGACGGGTCTTGTGCTGTAAGAGGTGCCTCGGTCTAGAAGTTTTACCACCTCTGCCTTGACAACGTCCTACATGTTTGGGTTCAATCTTCTCTAAGGTTAAATCACCAACTTGTAATTATCGTCCATCAGGATCTTATGAGTGCAAAATGAGGGATTGATGCCTGTTATATCATAGATCTTCCAAGCAATGGTAGATTTATGTTTTCTTAACATGCTCACCAGCTTGTCCTTCTGATCCGGAGAGAGAATTGAAGCCACAAACATCGAGAGCTATAATTCTTCCACTAGAAAGGCATATTCCAAATGTGCCGGTAAAGTTTTAAGCTCTAACTGGGATGGTTCCTCAATTGATGGTCGCAATCTTCTTTCCTTCAATCTGTCAATTACCTCAAAATTGTCCGACCCTTATTCAAGATCATTCCCTACCACTTCTGATTGTGCATGTGGATCTAAATGGTCTTCAATGACAATGACATCCTCTATCTCACAGATTTCCTTACCTGAAGTTGACACGCCCAACTAGAAAAGTTCTTGTCTTTGTTCACGATAGCGCAAATCAATCTGAGCAAGGATCCTCTCCAATCTTACTTCCAAATGAGTGCTCATAGATGCCAATGCAGACTTTTCAAACTTATTCAGTACACTATCTAACTCGCAACTCTGGTTCCAAATTATGTTAATGTAATCAACAACTGATCCCTTCACTGGGTGGTTAATGGTAAATTGCTCTTGTAGGGAATAATATGAAGTGGATTGTACTGCAAACAACTGAACTTTCTATTCTATATTTTCAACCATTCCCATGATTGTGTCAAATAATTCGGGTATGTTGATCATTTTTCCTAAAATGAAAGAACAAAAACATATTAAAATGTTGACGGATAGAATAAATGATGAATAGCTAAAATAGCAAAGTGCAAAGTATTTCTAAAACGCCTATTCCCCTACAACTACTCCAAAAACTTGAGACACCTCTTGGTGTGACCCGCAAGTGCACTGGTTTGTCAAAGTAATAATACCAAGGTGAGTGGGTAGTCTAATCCATAGGGAATAGTGATCAGAAACATGAAGATTGCTATTTAACTAAGGTGAAGATGAATTAATAGGTGTGTGGACAAAATCAAAATGAAAAGAACTAAAGAAAATAAGGAAGAGATGCGTAATAAAATGAGAGGAAAGGCAATCAATGATAAATGGGGCACTTGGACATAGTTTGAGTTTCTTCCCTAATTAGAGAATTCCCCACATTTAATGCGATTATAGGAGAATTTGGTTAGAAGAAATTCCATATCAATACTTGCATTGGATTACGGGATCAATTACCAAGACCATCAGGTTGACCTATCCCAAGATTCTCTTAGTTTAAACCAATAGTTGATTATTAGTCTTAGCATCCTTCTCACTTTAGTAGCCCCAGGGGAATCCACATCCGTGACTATTTTTACCCCTCGATTTTCACCCTCTTTTAACTCAACTATAGACTCCATCCTTGAGTTCTTTTGACAAGATCCCCTTGCGTATATCCTGCAAGTACATGGGTTCGTCGAAGTAATAATTCCGGATGAGCGGGTATCGAATCCACAGGGAGTAGGGATTAAAAACACTCAATCCGCTTCTTAGCTATGTGAAAGATCAATAGTGATAAGTATGACAATGATTCAATTCTCAAAAGTAAAAAGAACAAGTAAGAGAGCACGAGTGAAAGAGGAGGTAAGGCAATCGATAAAGATGGGGTACTCGGATAATGCTCCGCCTAGGACAATTGTTGCAAGTGCAAGAACCCTCTATTATGCTTCCTAATCAATGAAATGGTGAGTCGTGGAAATCCTTGAATACATAGTCCCAAATCTAAGGTCTACTATGCCTTACTCTATACATATCCCGGAGGAGAGATTAGATAACCTCTCAACCTCGCACTCGAATAGAGTTGCAATGAGCTTTAGGGATTCTAAGTGATAAATCTTTTCCTAATTATAGACCTAACCCTTTGGTCCAGGTGGAAGGTCCCTAACCACGATTAAGCCCTAGATACTAAGATCACCTTAACGCTTCACTCCGTTGCATGCGCAACTAATCCCCAGCGGAGGGTCATCCCTTAGACCATTCACTCTATTATGGCCGTAAAGAACTCGAGGAACGGAGGTAGAATCTATCACGCCAGAGGGGAAAGGGGATGCTCCTGTACCTCTCGACTCACCCTCTCAACCCTCTCCAACCTAGCTTTGTCTAACGCTCGTGGTGTGTCACTCACTCACAAGGTTACCAACAAGAACTCTCAACCCTAGTGTCACTCTAGGGGAAATGTTCATACAATCAAGCATTCAAGGTTGGAACTCACAACAAACATCAATTAATTGAAAAGCATAATAAAGAGATTCAATGAAACAAATACATCCTAGGGTTCACAAATACCCAAGTACCCACTAGTGGTTTAGCTCTCCATGGAGCTAAGTACAATCAAAGAAATAGAATGTAAAAGCAATGAATCCATAGAGAAACCCCCTCGATAGTCGTGTCGATGGTCTTGTGGAAAGTCCTCTACTCGTCGTCCAAGGATTCCCATGTCCGGTATAGGATACGCCTCGACGCAAGCTCCCCTACCAGGAATGACGATGTTTATGCCGTTGAACGCTACAGTGATTTGCTACAGTAACCTACTACAGTACTCTGCAAAAAAAATACTCCCGAGTCCACTTTTCATCGAGGTAACATAAACGGGCACACGTTTATGCCGTGGATCACTTTGCTTTTTCAATGACAGATAAGTTGATGGAGATCTTGTTCTTGTGCATAAGTCAGAATGCTTGAGTGTGATGCCCTTGTGCCCCTCCAAATGGTTATGCAAACTCAAATACGGTGAGGTTGGCACACACTCTAGCATCTCGCACCCAACTTATATCTTCGAGTTTGAACTTTAACAAGATTTCCTCCAAAATCGGTGCATTGTGATCCACATTGGCTTCTTTCCTTCATAATTGGTTTCACAACCCTACCTGCATAAAAGTAACATGAAAACACACATATTAGTGTAAAAACCCGAGAAAAGTAATGCTCAACATAAGGAAAGAACACTTCGGATTCATATCGCACAAGCACTTATCATCTTTCTATTTCTTTTGTAGTTTAGAGCACTCACTCAAACCTGTGCTTGCATGAGAGATATTACTTGATGGCACTATGCACTTTTGGGTATTCACAACTGATCAATTCCACATGGGAAGTATGGTTTTAGACGGTAACCATTTACTTTCAATGCCCATTTTTCTTGGTTAGATATCCCAATGGCACCATGGGGAAACACTTGCAAAACTGTGAAAGATCCATACCATCTGGACTTTAGCTTTCCCGGGAAAAATTTCACCCTAGAATTGAAAAAGAGTACTTTATCCCCTTTTTTGAAATGCTTAACTTTCTTGATATGTCAGTCATGGTACACTTTTACTTTTTCTTTATAGTGCACAGAGTTTTATAAGCCATAGTGTGCTATTCATCCAACTCATTTAATTGAAACTTCCTCTTATAACTGGTTATTGAAGGATCAAAATTCTACCATTTGATGGCCATAAACACTCTGTGTTCTAGCTCAAAAGCCAAATAACAAGCTTTTGCATAGACCAACCTATATGGAGTTGCCCCGATAGGTGTTTTGTAGGATTTTCTATATGCGAAGAATGCATCATGTAGATGATTTTCCCAATCTCTCCAATGATGACTCACTGTTTTCTCGAAGATTTGTTTCAATTCATGGTTCGATACTTCATCCTGACTGAGTGTTTAGGGGTAATGTGGGGTTGAAGTTCAGTGAGAAACTCCATGACACTTTAAGGTTTTCTCAAACTAGTAGTTACAAAAATGAGTGCCTTGGTCACTTATGATCACTCTTGGTATACCGAACCTTGAAAACAACTTTTTTCATAAATGTTACCACTACTATTGCATCACTAGTGGGAAGTACTTTTCCTTCTACTCACATGGAAACTGATAAGTGCTTGAGTAGACATATTTTTCTATATGTTTTACATGAATTGATCATTATTTTTTACCATGGTTTATGTCTCATAAAGTGTATTAGGTGTTCCTTTGAGCAAATAGGTTATGAATGACTTGAAGGAAGAAAAGGAAGCAAAGATAGGTTATGAAGGCCTATTTTGGGAGTTCTTGTGCAACATAAAGTTTTTTGGATACAAGAGAAGTTCATATACATCGGGGTGTGTGCCAAAATCCAAGAGAATCCAAGCTAAACTTTGAGTTAGAAGGGAACAAAGGCAGTCACACTTCCATATACCTATTTGTGCGAAGAATACAAAAGCTTCCCAATGATAATTCGATGATGAGAAACCTCATATCCTACCACGTGGATGTGTGCCTGACCATGTGGCCCCAAGAGAAAAGTGTGTGAACCTTGTTTATGATGAGTACCGCAGCAAAATATAGTAATAGTACTGTAGCATAACACTGTTCATTAGACCGCATGAAAATTCCAAGCGGTCACATGGAAATTTCTGCAGGCCAAGTGGGAGCATGGAAACTCATAAGGTCGTATGGAGGCACATGACAGACATGATTTTTAACAATAAATAACCCTTTTGCCCTATTCTTTGGAGACCTTTTGCTAGCGTTTGAAAGGAGAAGTGGCTAGGGTTTTGAGGAGAGGTCTTTTGCGAATTTGGCAGTGTTCTTCACCAACTTTGATAGATCTTTTCTTCATGATAGCATCAAGGGAGCCTTATGCAACCTAGCTTCAAAGAGGGATCTTTCAAGACATTGAGCGACCCATCAAGGCCATCATCATGAATTCAAGGGGGTTTTAATCCATGGTTTCATTGCTTTTGATTGCATTATTCTTTGCTTTGTAATTTGCCCCATGGACGACTAAACCCTAGTAGGTATTTTGGCATGTGAACACTAGGATCATATCTTTGTATTGATTTACATTATGTTTTCTATTAAATCTGACTTTAATTGAATTTTAATCTTATTTTCTCATTACTTGCATGTCATATTAATCCTTGTGATTGATTTGTATTGCATGATATGTTGCCTTGGTGAGAGAGAGGTCTCCATTAGTGTTAGAACTCCAAGATTGAAGAGAGTTGAGAAGGTGAGTCATGAGATAGTGGAGTGTCCCCTTTCCCCTCCAATGAGTGCTTCCTATCTCCGTATTCCATAGGCTTTATGCGACCATATTTGGTGTGAGGTATGAGATTGAGAGATTTCTCCTCCGGGACCTTGTAGGGGGTTAGGGATCTTTCACTTAGAAGTAGGGTTAGATCTATCTTTAGGAATCGGTTGTACTCTTAGGAATCCCTAAAGTCCATTGCGGTCATATGTGGTGTGAGGTGTGAGATTGAGCGATTTCTCCACTTGAACCTCGTAGGGGACTAGTATCGGTGGTCTGGGGGTAGGGTAAGTGTTGCACTTCATGTTAGATCTTAGGCGGAGCATTACTCGGGTACCTCATCTTTATTGATTGAGACTCCCCTTATCTTTACTTTTCCTTGTTTGCTTGCAATATTCATATTCTTGTGATTGATTTCACTTCACCAAAATCTTAATTCTAACTAGATAACTGAAAAGTGGTTACTACTAATACTTCCATTCCCCATGGTTTCGACTACCCGATTCATTGGGTACTTTATTACTTCGAACCCATGCACTTGTGGTACATGCATGGAAAAGGTGTTGGGGGTACCAATCCTCTCCTCCCCTCGAATCGAACGCATGCAAACGGTATGGTCTGGTGAAGAGTGCCCCTGTCTGCAAATAATTACTTAAATGGCAGAGGTAGTCAGCTACAATATAACCAAGATGAAGGGGCTCTCTTCGAGTCATGAAATAGAGATAAAGAAGATCTAAATAGCTAAGTGCGCCTGTACCATCACCACAACCTATCACCGACCTACTAAGAACAACATATATATATACCTGTTTGATGGTCATTCAAGTAAATAGCCTTTCGGTTGGCCGAGACTAAACTGGTAGCCACCACATAAGTTACGAAATACTAAGCTCGGAGTAAGGCTACGAGGATAATTAGTGGGAAGCTGTGCATACTCCTCTGTGCCTACGTAATCCTCATCATACATACCCAGCATGACTACAAATTGACTCAAAGACATACCACGGGGCTTACCAAAAGCTCATAAATAAATAGTGTCCTTCTTGTTGAAATCCGTGTCTTACCCCATGGTATGTCTTTGACTCAATTTTGGCAAAGAGAATGAAGAAAGGACCTACCATGGGGCAAGACATTATGATAAAAGGAGAATGAAGAAATAACCTCAAGCGTAATGTCTTACTGGATGGGATCACAAATGGTAAGAAGTCAATCCCAACCTCCCACATCAACAAGCTCTCTAACCTCATCAGCAAATCAGATCTCCCCAAGTGCGGCCCAATCAATGAACTCTGACTATCCAAATTTTAACTTTTGGAGACGCTCAAACCTCTGCTGATATTTAGGTTCAGTAAATTGTATTTCTGGTGGTGGGGTTAGTTCCCTATCTTGGCAAGCACATTTTTTAGCAACTTTCTTGGTACTAGGTGCCATACCGGCGTGAATCGGAGAAGAAAATTTGGTGGAAAGGCATGCAAAACACTCCTAGATCTCCAAGAAGTTGAAGAAAAATAGTTTGGAAGTCCAAAAGATGGAACTCTTGAAGGTGGAGAAATGAGAAGTTGAAGGCTTTTGGGGATGAATAAGATGAATAGTGACCCTTCATATTCTTATATGGCACATGGGGGTGTTGAAATTCCACACCCCCATCTGGAACTGTACATGGGTGCATGGAAATTCCATGCTCCCTTGTACATACAGTCCACAAGATATGAATTCTCCAAATTAACTCTAATTCTTCGACTTTAATAATGAATTACACTCTAAACTATGCCATACACATGAAAAACAATTTAAATCACCAAAACTTTTTCATGAAAAGTCCAATACCAACAAAAATTAATCATGGCACATACTCATGAAATTTATTACTGCAAAAATAATAATCTAAACTACAAATCAAATAAAAACTTGGGTTGCCTCCCAAGAAACACTTATTTCACATCACTATTTTGACGTACATGTCCTTACCTCATGGTGGCTCTCGGAAATAGGAAATTTCCTTCTTTTCGGATTACATTACTCCTTTGAAGTAAGGTTTCAATCTATGCCCATTTACATTGAATTTTTTTTTCTCCAGATAAGGGATCTCAAAAGCACCGTGAGGACATACCTAAGTGACTTCATAAGGATCTGACCCTCTTGACTTCAATTTTACTAGAAACAACTTCAAGCAAGAGTTAAAGAGTAGCACTTGGTGGCCCACCTTGAAGTCCTTGTGCAGTTTAATATGCTTAGCATGCCATTGATGCATTCTTTCCTTGTAGATTCTTGCACTTCCATAGGCTCTCAATCTCCACTTATCTAATTCATTCAATTGGTGCTTCCTTTGATCACCAGCCAACCCAAGACTGAAATTCATCACCTTAATCACCCATTATGTCTTGTGTTCAAGCTCCACCGGTAAATTGCATGCTTTTCCATAAACCAAATTATACGGCGCAGTTCCCACTGTAGTCTTATGCACTATCCGATATTCCCAAAATGTGTCATCTAGCTTTTTCGACCAATCTTTCCAATTATGCTTCACCGATTTTGATAGAATTCCTTTTAGTTCCCGGTTGGTTACTTCAACTTGCCAACTTGTTTGTGGATGACACAGTGTAGCAGGGCGATGAATCACACTATATGTTTTTAGAATTTCTCAAGTTGGGAGTTGCAAAAATGAGTTCCTCTATCATTTATAATGATCCTCTGTGTCCCAAAACGAGTGAACACCCTTTTGTGGAATTTTACTATAGCTCTAGCATTGTTTGTAGTGAGAGCTTGAGCCTCAACCCACTACCATACATAATCCACGGTGACAAGAATGTAGTAGTTTCCATTGGAATTGGAAAATGACCCCATGAAGTGAATGCCCCAAACATCAAATACCTCACAAAACTGAATTTGATTCTACGGCATCTCATCACGTCTAAAGAGATTTCCTACTTGTCAATATTTATCCCAGCTTTGCACAAATTGATGAGCATCCTGAAATAGAGTTACCAATAAAAACCTGTAGCCAATACTTTTTCAGCTATCCTTCCTGAAGCATAATAGCCCCCAACTAACCCCGAATGACAATGAGCTAGAATGCCCCATCCTTCTTCTCGTGAAACATATCTTTACTAATAAGTGCTTATGTATTAGTAATATGAAGTATTCTTTCCTTACATTGAGCATTACGTTTCTCAAAATTTATCACTTATTCTTGTGTATATGTGTTCTTTTGTACATCTAGGGTTGCAGAGACAATTGTAAAAAAAATGAACCAAAAGAAGATCATGGATGCATTTGTTAATGAAGTCTTGGAGTGAACAAACGTGAAGACACAAGTTGTGCTGAAAGACATTTGGGTGTGTGCCAACCTCCATTATGCTCAAGCGATTATGCAATTCGGAGAGACACAAAAGCAGTCACACTCATATGTTCTGACTTATGTAATGCTAGCAAGATCATTCATTAATGTGGTTTTGATGAAGAGACAAAGCAATCTACTGTATGGACGTGTGCCCATTCATGTGACCTTGATGGAAGGTGTGGATTCGGGAGTATTTTGGTGAAGCACTGTAGCAAATCACTGTAGCAGCTATTGTTTACAGCTCACAAGAAATCAACTTTGGGAAATTCACACAGGCATTTGGAAATTCCACACACCTATGTGGATGCTCGATTTCAGCCCCTATAAAAGCCGATATTTTAGACGTTTTAAGGGATCCTTTTCCAATCTTTTTCCCTACTTTTCCCCATCTTTGGAGGCGCTCATGGATAGGGTTTGGAGAGGCTTTAGGTAGGTCTTTGGAGTGTTTCTACGGTCTTTGACATAGTGTTCCTTCTGAAGATAGTTATTAGGGGAGTCTTCGTCGGCATTGATTTGGCGAGATGTGCTCTAGGCTTGACGAGGGAACCCTTGGAGAAGACAAGGCGACTCCCCAAGACCATTGATACGGACTATGAGTGGGTTTTTCTTATGGATTGCATGCTTTTACATTCGATTTAATTGTCAATTGTATCTTGCTCCATGGAGAGATAAACCCCTAGTGGGTGCTTGGACTTGTAAGCCCAAGGATGATTTTCTTTCTTTGACCTTTATTTTTCTTCATTAATTGAGTTCCATCCTTGAATGTTTGTTGCATTGATTTTTCTTTAGAGTGACAGTAGGGTTGAGAATATATCTTGGTAATCCTTGTGGATGAGTGACACACCATGAGGGTTAGACAAAGCAAGGTTGGAGAGGATCGAGAGGGTGACTCAAGAGGTAGTGTAACGTCTCCTTTCCCTTCCAATGTGATTTATTCTGCCTCCATATTCGAAGAGTTCTTTGTATTCATGATAGAGTGAAGTGCTAAGAGACAAACCCTGCTTGGGCTTAGTTGCACAAGCAACTGAGTGAAGTGTTGAAATAATCCTTCGTACTGGGGCCTAATTCTAACTAGGGGTTTTTCGCCTGGACCAAAGTGTTAGATCTATACTAGGGAATAGTGTTTATCACTTGGAATCCACAGAGCTTCTTACAACCCCACACAGTGTCAGGTGTCGAGAGTATCCCTTTTCGCCAGAACATAGTGTGAGGGTTAGTCACGGTTGACCTTAGGTTTGGGACCATGTGTCTTAGGATTTCCACAACTCATTAGACATTAATTATGAGGTATAATGAAGAGTCTTGCACTTGAAATAATAGTCCTAGGGTAAGTAATGTCCGGGTGCCCCATTTTCTATCGATTGCCTCTCCTTATTCACATTTCATCTCTTTCTTCTTTTCTGTATTTTCATTTGCATTGATATTGTTCACACAACTCTTGAATCATCTTCACTATAGTTAAATAGCAATATTTATGTTTCTGAGCACTATTCCCAGTGATATAACTACCAACTCACCAGAGTACTTTATTACTTTGACAACCCGTGCACTTGCTATACACACACAAGGGCTGTGTTATTCACACTATGTGGTCTGCACACATTTTGAAAAGGTATGGATCCTCCCAAGAGAAATGCTTTAAATCAGTAAAGAACTTCTTCTTTTGTTGGAATGTGAGTCTCTTATCAAGGACTCTCCCAGAGAGGTAATTTATAATGTCGACAAACCATGGGATGTCAAATTCTAAAATTTCCTGCATACTATACAAGTATTCCTTTGAAAATGAATCATTAATTTCTATTTTCCATGACTCGTTTTCTTCCAAACATTTAATGTGAGAAATATAATCTCCAGCCACATTTTCAGACCCTCTCTTGTCTTTGATTTCCACATCAAATTCCTGCAATAATAATACCCAATGAATCAACTTTGGCTTGGTATCAGCCTTGTTCATTAGATATGAATGGTCTATGAAGACAACTTCTTGTGATAAAATATGGTATGATCTGAATTTGTCAAATGCAAACACCATAGCCAGCAATTCCTTTTCAGTGATGTGTAGTTCTCTTGGGCACTTGTCAAACTCTTACTTACATAATAAATTGGCTGAAAGTGCTTATCTTTCCTTTGCCCCAAAATAGCCCCCATGGCATAATTACTAGCATCACACATGAGTTGAAAAGGGAGACTCCAATCTAGTGAGATAAGGATAGGTGCTTGTGTGCGTTTTTCTTTTAACAAGTTGAAAGGAATAAAACAATCCTCATTAAATTCAAATGGGGCATCTTTTTCCAACAACTTGGTCAATGGTTGAGTTATCTTAGATAAGTCACAGATGAATCAATGACATACCCTTTTGCGTGTCTACCGCAAGTGCTCGAGTTTGTCAAAGTAATAATACCCCGGTGAGTGGGTAGTCGAATCCATAAGGAATAGTGCTTAGAAACACAAAGATTGAAATTTAAGGTCAATCATTACTAACCATACACTATGCCCCAATGGAGAAATCTCTCAGCCTCGACACCTCAAACTGTGCTAGGTCGCTTTAGCCTCTAGGGATTCCAAGTGATAAACCCTATTCCCTAATATAGATCAAACCCTTTGGTCCATGTCCCACAATTAAGCCCGAGATACTAACGATTACTTCAACGCTTCACTCTGTTGCTTGTGTAACTAAGCCCCAACGGAGTTCGTCACTTAGCACTTCACTCTATTGTGACCGCAAAGAACTCTTAGAAAGGGGACGTTCCGCTACCTCTCGACTCACCCTCTCAATCCTCTCTGATTTAGCATTGTCTAACCCTCATGGTGTGTCAATTATCCACAAGGATTACCAAAGTGGATTTTCAACCCTAGTGTTACTCTAAGGGAAAATCAACTTAACAAGCATTCAAGATTGGAACTCAATTAAAACATCAATTAATGAAAGCATAATAAGAGGTTAATGAAACAATATCATCCTTGGGTTTACAAGCCCAAGTACCCACTAGGGGTTTAGCTCTCTATGGAGCAAATTTTAATCAATAATGAAATCAAAAGTAAAATATGCAATCCATGAATAAAACCCCCTTACTCTTCGCGTCGATTGTCATGTGGAGTGACTGCGTCTTCTCCAAAGGTCCCCTCGTCAAGCCTAGGGCACACCTCGCTGGATCGGTGGATTTTCAACCCTAGTGTTACTCTAAGGGAAAATCAACTTAACAAGCATTCAATATTGGAACTCAATTAAAACATCAATTAATGAAAGCATAATAAGAGGTTAAAGAAACAATATCATCCTTGGGTTTACAAGCCCAAGTACCCACAAGGGATTTAGCTCTCTATGGAGCAAAATACAATCAATAATGAAATCAAAAGTAAAATATGCAATTCATGAATAAAACCCCCTTACTCTTCGTATCGATGGTCATGTGGAGTGACTGCGTCTTCTCCAAAGGTCCCCTCGTCAAGCCTAGGGCACACCATGCTGGGTCGGTGCCGATGAAAGCTCCACTAATAACTCTTTTCTGAAAGAAACGTGGTGTCAAAGGCCGTAAACCTCTCCAAAAGCCTAACCAAAGCCTCTCCAAACCCTAGCGGTGGGCACCTCCAAAGGTGAGAAAAGATAGCCCAAAAGATGGAATGAAGGATCTCCAAATTAGGCTGAAATCATGACTTAAATAGGGCTAGAATCAGGCATTCACACGGGCATGTGGAATTTCCACACGCCCGTGTGAATCTCCAGGAAATCGATTTTCTGCGGCATGTGAACAATAACTACTACAGTAAATTACTACAGTATTTTGCTACAACACCCTTGCTATAGTACTCCACAGAAATACTCCCAAATCCACACTTTCCATAGAGGTGACATAAACGGGCACACGTCCATGTTGTAGATCGTGTTGCATCTTCAAATAAAAGCATATTTGATGACAATCTTGATAGCATTGCACAAGTCTGAACACATGAGTGTGACTGCCTTTATGCCTTTCCAATTTGTATATTCACTTGAGCACAAGGGAGGTTGGCACACACTCACATGTCTTTGAGCACAACTTGTGTCTTCACATTTGTTCACTCCAATATTCCATCAACAAAGTGCAAATACAATGTACTTGGGCTTCTTTCTTCCATACTTGTCTCCACAACCATACATGCACAAAAGAACACAAATACACATGTATTAGCCATAAAATCTAAGAAACGTAATGCTTATCGTAAGGAAAGAATATTTCGTATTACTAATACACAAGCATTTATCAATCAACAAAAGAACCTCGCAGCCCCAAGAAACTCTGAATTGCCTTGACATTTGTTATAGGAGGTAATTTCTTAATGGTTTCAATTTTCGCCTGATCAACATCAATCCCCTGGCTTAAGATTTTGTGACCAAGGACAATCCCCTCTTAAGCCATATAGTGGCACTTCTCCCAATTTAAAACCAAGTTTGTCTCTTCACATCATATGAGCACTTTCTCAAGGATCTTCAAGCATGTATCAAAAGTGTTTCGGAATACTGAAAAGTCATCCATGAAAACCTCCATCACATCTTCTAAGAAGTCATCAAAAATGGATGTCATACATCTTTGGAAAGTATCCAGTGCATTCCAATGTCTGAACGACATTTTTCTATATGCAAAAGTACCAAAAGGGCAAGTAAAGATTGTTTTCTCTTGATCTTCGTGGGTGATTGGAATTTGGAAGTATCCCACCATACCATCTAGAAAGCAATAGAATTTGTTGCCAGCTAGACATTTCAGCATTTGATCAGTGAATGGCAATGTAAAATGATCCTTCCTTGTAGCATCATTCAATCTCTAATAGTCAATACAAACACGACATCTTGTCACCGTTCCTATAGGAATTAGCTCGTTGTGCTCATTTTTCACCACTATCATACCATCCTTTTTTGGTACCACTTGTGTTGGGCTCACCTAAGCACTATCCGAGATATGGTAAATAATTTATGCATCAAGAAGTTTCATCACCTCTGCTTTCACTACCTCCTTCATGTTTGAATTTAATCTTTGTTGAGGTTGAATAACAGTTTTGTAATTGTCTTCCACCAGAATCTTGTGAGTACAAAAGGATGGGTTGATTCCCTTAATATCTGAACTTTTCAAGGCTATGGTTGTTTTATGCAATTTCAACATAGTGATCAGCTATTCCTTTTTTCTTAGTAAAGAGGTTTGAAGAAATGATAACCGATAATTTTGATCCCTCGGCTAGGAAATCATACTCCAAATATTCCTATAGTGCTTTCATTTCTATCTCAGAAAGTTCTTCCACCGAAGGTCGTAGCCGATTTGCTCATTTTGATTCGATTTCCTCAAATCCCTTGGAGGTGTCTTCTATTTTATTTTTAAATACCTCTTGCACTAATTTATCTATCTCTAACACATCTACACTATCCAAAACCCTTGGAGGTGTCTTCTATTTTACTCAAGGCTATGACTGCCTCCTTTACACCCATGAATATGGCCGTGAAGCCAATGCGAGAACACTTTATAAGAGCAGTTAGGACTTCTTCATGAGTGTTTTTTTTGCCACCATTTCTCCAACATCATCTTCTATGGCTTCAAAGGGTTGGAGAAGGAGGATCTAAGGAGCAAGATCAAGCGGGAGAAGAAGGTCGCTATAAAGGAGCTTGCTGGCGTGGTTCAACGAGTTCTCATCACCACCTTCTAGTCGATGAATATAAGGGAGTTTGTTTATAATTTTGTGCATACTTGCTTTGTATCTTGAGATCTATCTTTTATTCATGTTAAACTAGACTCCTAAGTTCACCGGGCCTACAGGGAACCTTGAGATAAACTTGCTTATATGGATGTTGTGATTTACTTCTGGTGGTTTTGGTTTGGTTTGTAGTTCTTGCTATATTTTCTTTGATGTTTTGAATTGGATGAGAACTCTGTGGTCCAAATTCTAGGTTGTACTTGGATGCGCGGGATGTGCCCTTGTATTAGACTCACATAGCTTGAAAGGGACACATGTACCAATACACTGATGGGTTCATGTATTTGGCACCGCTCTAACCATTAAGGATGAACCTATATATTGTGTTTGACTTTAATTAGAGATTTCCCTAAGCATAATGCAATCATGGGAGGATTTTGGGCTAAAGAGATTTTGACACAATACTTGTATGGGATTAGGTATTATCATCATGACCATTAGGCTAACCTACTTCAGGATGTCTCTTGGCCCAATACCTCCATTACCTATGTAATTCTATCATCCTTCTAGCTTTAGTAGTCATGAGGGATCCTCGGTCGGGGACCTTGCTTTTTCATTGTTAATTGCATCCTTAATGTGTTTATGTGGTGTGCCTTATTCAGATTGTTTATTGTTTTGCCTTTTGCTAGTTGTCTTAAGTTCTTTTAACTTATATTGGGTAGACTAGACAGTGCCGTCTAGGGGGAAATAATAGTTGCTCTTGGCACCCTAGGGAATACAACCCTCTTGTGCTTGCGCGAGAAGTATTACTTGATGACTCGTGCGCTTATGGGAACTCATCATATGTAACACAAATAAAACCAATTTAACCATAAAAGGGCATGATTTATCAAAATGTATATGAATAGTACAGAGTATATATGTATAAAATACATACATTTAGGCGATTATTAAGGTATTACTTGATGACCCGAGCACTTGTGGTATTAATGGACTTATTGTAATATTATTTGAACATTTGCATAGTTATTTTCGCACAACCTAAAGGTTTTGGCAACCATCATTAACTCAGTAAAAAAATTCTGCCTTGCTTGCTGTTATTGACTTAGCTAAGAAATTAAGCTTCGCCGGGCATGCTAACCATCCACACTAACTCATCCGAGAAATGCTACCTAGCAATCCATGCCAGCTAATCATCATTGACTAAGTTGAGAATTCTTCCTACTCGGTCGGGCCAACTAGTCTTCAAAGACTTAGCCGAGAAATTCAGCCGAACCAGTCGTGCTACCTAGCCATCATGAACTCAACCGAAAAAATATGCCTAGTCGGTCGTGCCAGTAAGCCATCATTAACTCATCCGAGAAATTCTGACTCGCTGGTCATGCCAGCCAGTTATCACTAAGTCATTTGAGAAATTCTTCGTAATCGGGATGGCAACAGACCAACTATCATGGACTGTGCTAACAAATTCTACCTAGCTGACTAGGCCAAGGAGCCATTACTGACTCAACTGAGAAAGTTTGAAAACCTAGTCAAGCCAACTAGCCATCATAGAGGCAACTGACAAATTTTGCCTCACAAACCGTGAAAACTAGCCGTTACTAACTCATCCGAGGAATTCATCCTAGCCTGCCGTGCCAGCTCGACCTCCCTGTGTTGGATGAGAAATTCTTTCTACCCTGTCATGCTAGCTTGTCTTCATGTACTCAGGCAAGAAATTATGCCTAGCCGAACTTACCAACTAGCAATCACAGACTTAGCTGAAAAATTATGTGTTGGGATCACTGAGTTATTTCAGAAATTATTCCTAGCCAAGCATGCCAGCAAGCTATCACAGACTAAGCTGAGAAATTTTACCTACCCAGCCAGGCCAGCAATCCATCACAGACTTAGTTGAGAAATTGTACCTAGTATGTCATACTGTCCAGCTATCACTGACTTAGTAGAGAAATTATCCCTACTTGGCCACATCAACAAGCCATCAATGGACGTAGGTAAGAATTCTGCCTAGTCGGACATGCTACCTAGATATATTCATGTAGCCAGGAACTTTTGAAAAGTCGGACGTGTTAGCCAGCTATCACCGACTCACTGGTGAAATTATGCCTACCCGATAATCCGACAATTCATACTAACCCATCCAAGAAATTCTTCCTAGTCGACTGTACCACCCCATTCTGATAGACTCAGTAGAGAAATTTTGCTAGCACACTTGACAGACAACCATCACTAATTCAGAAGAGAAATTCTACCTCGTTGGGTATGAATGCCATCATTGGCTCAACCGATAAATTCTGCCTTCCTACCCATACCAGCTAGCCATCACTAATTCAGTAAAGAATTTTTTCCTACTCTACCGTGCTAGCTAGACCTCCTTGGCTCGGCCAAAAAATTAATTCTACCCAGCCGTATCAACTAGTCTTCATGGACTCAGCTGAGAAATTCTTGTTATCCGGGCGTGCTTGCTATCCATCACCGACTTAGCCAAGAAATTCTACCTAGCCGGCTGAACCAACAAGCGAATACTGAGTTAGTAAGCTGATAAGTGCTTGTGTGATATGAATGCGAATCATTCTTTCCTTATGTTCAGCATTACTTTTCTCGGGTTTTTACACTAATATGTGTGTTTTTATGTTACTTTCGTGCAGGTAGGGTTGTGAG
Organism: Dioscorea cayenensis subsp. rotundata; assembly: GCF_009730915.1. NCBI lineage: Eukaryota > Viridiplantae > Streptophyta > Magnoliopsida > Dioscoreales > Dioscoreaceae > Dioscorea > Dioscorea cayenensis. The sequence goes on from NC_052474.1 coordinate 12,365,393, forward strand.
GCCGAGTATGAAGGAAAGAAACCAATGTGGATCATAATGTACCGATTTTGGAGGAAATCTTGCTAAGGTTCAAACGCAAAGACATAGGTCGGGTGTGAGATGCTAGAGTGTGTGCCAACCTCCTCGAATTTGAGTTAGCACAACCATTTGGAGGGGCACAAGGGCAGTCACACTCAAGCATTTCGACTTAGCAGAGAGTTCCAGCAAAGTACTGTAGCAGCACTGTTCATAGCCGGCCGAAAATCACAATTCCAGAGAATCCACACGGACATGTGGAAATTACCCACGCCCGTGCGGCAATTCCACAAGGGAGCCCATAGGGCCGTGTGGATTCCCGATTCCAGCACTATAAAAAGCCGATTCAACCCCGATTTCAGCATTCTTTTCTCCATCTTTTCCCCAACTTGAGAGAGGGTTTCGGCTAGGGTTTTGAGAGGTATTGGCTAGGGTTTTGGAGAGGTTCTACGGCTCCAACATCATCATTCCTTTGGAAGAAGGTTGGTAGGGGAGCTTCAGTCGGGGCGTATCCTATACCGGACAAGGGAATCCTTGGACTGACAGTGAGAGGACTTTCCACAAGACCATCGACATGACTATCGAGGGGGTTTCTCTATGGATTCATTGCTTTTACATTCTATTACCAAGTAGTCTGACTATGCTCTCCATAGAGCTCCTGCAAGTGCAACAATACTGATCTCGCATCACTCATCTTTTCATGAGAGCTGTGCAGATCACTGCTCATGGAGGCTAACATATAGCTCCTCACTATCAAGTCGTCGTCAATCCATTTTAGATAAATGTCTTGTTCTTCCTTACTTGCCTCGGTTGGAGGTTCGGTAGGAATATTGGCCTCAAAATGTAAACGATTCACTCTAAATGGAGGACTATCCTGAAATTCCTGAGCCAATCTAAGTAATTGGGCCTGGTAAGGGCATTTTTCTCAAGCAAAATATTAAGTGGGTTATGAGTCATATCGAGAAATAAACTGTAAGAAAATAAATACCAGATTATTTGTTTATTTATATTATACTCAAGTTATATTAAGGTCTTTAAATAAAACTTGTCTCCCACTACATTTTTCGAAATCTACATTCCCACTATAGAAATCGGAAATCCTTATTGGTAGGATATCGTAGTGAGTGATTGTGTTCTTTATTAAATCCAGTGGAGCTCAACCCATACATTATAATTGCACCACTAGAGTTAATGAAGTGGCGTCCGATGCCAATCCATAGGTAGTCCAATCAATTTTGGCCCATAGTTTACCAAGCCTCAACCCATATAGTTTAATTGGCCCGTAAACTATCTGAGTCAAGCCCACCAACTTCTGTCAATCTAACAATTGAATTCCACCCCCTCAACCCATACAGTATAATTGGGGAGGAATTTGTTTCGACTGACGGCATCCAATGCACTAAAGGTTCTTAAAATTATAAGCGAATACAGGACCCCCATCGTACAAGGAAGATATCATGCACCCTCATAACTCTAATCACCCAAAGCTTGGTGGAGAGCCAAGACATCCCATGCCCTTCAACTTAGTGTTATTCTTTTGGGAGAATTGTTTACAAGTTATTAATTGGGTCTCACATTACATTAATCATGCATGTATTAATAAGACATACATTCACATTCAAGCCATCACATGCATACGATCATGAACATCTATGATTAACCTAATTTAATAGATTAATCTAAAATAAAATCCTAAACTATTACATGGCTTTGCGCTCCATACAAAAGGACTTTACGCCGGGCTTTTTGCTCCACGTATTCTAGGACTCTTGTGTCACTTTATATTTTCTCTAAAATTTACAAATACGTATCCTAGATATTAGCAAAAATTAAAGAAAATAACATTGGACACAACATGGCCCAAATACATAAGTAAAAAATAAAATAAATATAAAAGCCCTAAAGTTCATGATCGTATGCTATCCATTCATTCAACACATCAAATAAAAATAAAAATAAAAATAAATCAATCATAAATTACATTGGTGTTGATTCCACTTTATTTAAAACAAAATAAATAAACAAATAATAATAACAAATAAAATAATAACATAATAATATAAATACTAAGTAAAGAAATAAACAAATAAATAAAATTGACGTGGCCCACGCCCTGCGCGGTGCTCGTCCCGCGCAGCACTGCGCGGCAATTGCTTGGGCCCACACAATTATTATTATTATTATTTTAATTATTTATTTATATATTATTATATATATATATATATTAAACAAATCAATCTTCTACAGCGCCACCAGTACTGTGCAACACAACTTTTGATTTATTTAATATATATATATATATTTCAATATTATTATTATTATTATTTATATAAAATTTTAAATAAATTATGAAACCCTAAGTCAAAATAAAAATTATGCATAAAATCTAATTTTATCATGAATCTTTAATTTTATATAATAATCAAATAATGATCACCAATGCAATTTTATGATTTTTAAACCTAGTGCTCATTAAAACAAATAGCTTGGCTCTGGTACCACTGTTAGGTAATATCGCAAAAATCAAATAACATTAAAAGGGCATGTGGAAGCAATAATATATTTGCGATATATATTCTAATTGTTTTAATAAGCATCTTAATTTAATTAAGAAGGCCTAGAAAATTACCTCCTGATGATTTTCTTTCTTTTGATGCGCCGACCTTATCTCTTGGATTGTTGTAGATCTCCTAGCGCCGAACGAAAGTTCCACGCCCCTAGATCACATGCTAGAATTAAGAGACAATCTCCTCTTCTTCTCCAAATAGCGGCTAGGGTTAGAGAGGAAGAGAGAGCTAGAGGATTTTCTCACTAGAGAATTAATTGAGTTTGGTCTATAGTTGGAGATGAGTGATATTTATATAAACTTCATAAAACATGATAAACATTATTCAATTATGAGTTCTATTCGAAATATGAACCTCCATAATATGATAAACATCTTTCAACTATGATGTCTTACTCAAAATATGAACCTTCATAATATGATAAACATTACCATAGAAATTCTATTAGAAATATGAGTGCTAATCTAATATTTTCATTGCTCGTGTGTTGTCATGTGGATTTTGAGATCTTTATCTCATCCAATCAACTTTTGCTTTACATGTGTGTCATCATTTGACCTTTATTTTGGCAAATTCTTTTCTGTTTTGTGATTAAAACCTTGTATTCTTTACCCAAGATGAGCTTGAGATGCATTTTCACCATTGTTTACTTGTTTGGGAGGCTGAAATTGGAAGTTTTTGAGCACACCAGTGTGGTGTGCGGGCTGTGTGCAGCCCGCACAACCTTGCAAGTTCCACCCGCACACCATCGAGTGACAAGTGGCAGAACCTTGCCACTTGTCCACTTTTCTACCTTTTAAAGCCCTCCCCCTTGATCTTATTCCCTCCCATGACATCATTTCAGCCTTGAAAACCTTTTCAAACTCACAAAATTTCAGATTTTCTACAAGCTTTCAAGGAATTTTCTTGGGTTTTCTCTTCTTGGCTAATTTGGAGCTTTGGTCTACAACTTCTTCCTCTAAGTCCTACCAACTTTCTCCTGGTTATTTTTGTCCACCCTTGCAAGGTATGTTTATTTCTCTTATCTTTTTGTTTATCTTGCTTTGGATGAGTATATGCACCTTGTGTGTGTATTGTTTGGTGATGGGAGTTTGACAACATCCTTTTGCGTGTGTACCGCAAGTGCACGAGTTTATCGAAGTAATAATACCCTGGTGAGAGGGTAGTCGAATTTACAAGGAATAGTGATTAGAAACACAAATATTGCTATTTAACTAGAACAAAAATAAATTGATAGTGATCTGAATAAGAATCAATGCAAATAGAAATAAAAAAAGAAGAAAAAGGAGCAAATAAAAGATAGGAGAGGCAATCGATGATAAATGAGGCACCCGAACATTGCTCACCCTAGGACTATTGTTTCAAGTGCAAGACCAATCATTATGTTTCCTAACTAATGTTTAATGAGTCATGGAGATCCTTAAATACATGGTCCCAAAACTTAAGGTCAATCATGACTAACGCTACACTATGCCTCGGTGGAGAAATCTCTCAATCTTGACACCTCACATTGTGCCGGGTTGCTTTAGGCTTTAGGGATTCCAAGTGATAAACCCTATTCCCTAAAATATATCTTACCCTTTGGACCAGGAGAATGACCCCTAATTACAATTAAGCCCTAGATACTAAGGATTACTTCAACGCTTCACTCTGTTGCTTGCGCAACTAAGCCCCAAAGGGGTTCGTCTCTTAGCACTTCAATCTATTGTGACCGTAAAGAACTCTTGGAACATGGAGATAGGAAAAGGGACGTCCCGCTACCTCTTCACTCACCCTCTCAACTCTCTTCAATCTAGCATTGTCTAATGCTCATGGTGTGTCACTCATCCACAACTATTACCAAAATGGATTCTCAAAAATAGTGTCACTCTTAGGGAAAATCAACTCAACAAGCATTCATGATTTGAACTCAATTAAAACATCAATTGATGAAAACATAATAAGAAGTCAAAGAAACAATATCATCCTACAGAGAAACAGGGGCAGACACACGCCCTTATATCCTCTCGGGATAGAGCTCTGAACTCCTGCAGAGAAACACATGCTCGTGTGGAATTTTGACACGGGCATGTGACAGTCACAAGGTCGTTCATAGGAGCAGACACACGCTCCTGTGTCTTCTCGGCATGAGCTCTGAACGATAATATACGCCCATGTGGAACTTCCACATGGATGTGTGTCTTCTCTGGATAACTTAGAAAAATTTATAGACTTTACAGAAAATTTCTGAACATTTACATCTATTCAGAGGTTGCCTATATTATGCGAAAGTAACCAGAGAATCATAAAAAACACGCTCAAACGACCAAGAAAACTTTGCCACACACAATTAAGCACATGATAATACTAATAATCCACAAGAAAATCACAACAATAGCTTATAAAAGATCAAGACACGAACACTTAAGCTCTTATCCATGCAAACAGTGACTAAAACCTAGATAGTAAAGACTTGGGTTGCCTCCCGAGAAGCGCTTGTTTAACGTCACTTAGCTTGACATACCTAACCTTACCTCAAGGGGGCTCATAGATGAAGGTTTTCCTCTTACCCAAGACATGAAAGCATGATGAACATAGTCTTTTGAAGGTAGACGGGGAATTATCAAGATTGTTATCGCACAAGGGTTCGTCACCCTTACTCCATTCTTTCTCATCCCCATTAGCCTTTGGGTGTTTCTTGTGATGTTTTCTTGCACACTTCATCTTCCAGATCATCTTCTTCATGATCCCCGGGGTAGGTTGCACCTTGTTCTCTAGACCAAGCATCAAGACTTCATCATTCTCCACTTCTTGATATAGCACCCCTTCATATGGGTCCATATTCATCATTTCTCATACATATTCATCTATTAGTTCATCGGTAGTGTCAAGAAAGTAAAGGGTATCATTTCTTGCCCATATTCATCATCAAAGACTTCTATGAGGCTATATGTAAGCTTGTCATCCCCAACTCATAAAGTCAACTCTCCATCATCCATGTCGATAAGAGCTTTGGAAGTGCGCAAGAATTGCCTTCCAAGTATCAAAGAAACGTCAACATCCTCATCAATATCCAACACTATGAAATCTACAGGAAAAATGTACTTGTCAACCTTCACAAGTACTTCTTCAATGATGCCTCTCAGATGTCTAACCATTCGGTCCGCCAATTATAATGTCATCCGTGTGGGCCTAGGCTCTCCCAATCCTAGCTTTCGGTATAATGTATAAGGCATGACATTGATGCTAGCCACTAAGTCCGCCAATGCCTTTTCTTCACCCATGTTACCAATGTTGCATGGAATGATGAAGCTTCCGGTGTCCTTCTTCTTGTTTGGCATATTATTTTACAACACTGCCAAACATGAAGCATCTAGAATCACAAATGCACTCTCCTCCAACTTTCTCTTGTTGGTCATGAGGTCCTTGAGAAACTTTGCATAACGAGGTATTTGAGACAATGCCTCCACAAATGGGATATTGATGTGCAATTGCTTAAATAACCCCAAGAACTTCTTATATTTCCCATCATTTTGGTCGTTCTTCAATCTTAAAGGATAAGGGATTCTTGGCTTATAAGATGGTGATGCCACCTCTTTTCTTTTTGGTCTCTCCTCAACCTCCATGACCTCAGGTACTTCAACATTGGTCTTCTTAATCGGAAGCCTACCATCAACCTCACGACCACTTCTCAAAGTGATCGCCTTCACATGTTCACTAGTTTTGGACAAGCTTCCTTGAGGTATCTCCGATAATAACTTCACAGTTTACCCCACTTGATTCTCTAAATTATGCAATGATGCGGTGTGGTTGTGAAGTGTGGCTTTGACTAATTAAAATCTTGTATCGGATGATTGAATGAACTTGGTTAAACCCTTCTCTAAATAAGCCATCTATGTTTCCATCCCTGAAACACGGTTCTCCATATTTGGGGCTTATTATTGTTATTGGAAACTAGGTGGTGCCACTGTCTTCTATTTCCCTTGATTACTCAATAAAAGATTCAGGTGGCTCCTCTAACCTGGATTGTAGGTATTGCTATATGGATTACCTTGGTTTCTCATTACATTACCCACAAAGTCTACTTGTTCTACCGAGGATGTACCACCAATAGAAATCGGGCAATTAGATGGAGCATGTCCTCTCCCACACCTTGTGCAACTAGTCATGGTCGCCACTCTATTAGAAGTTAGAATGTGTAAATTCTTGCTTAATGACTCCACTTAGGCCACCAATGAAGTAACTGCATCAATCTCATGAAGACCAGCTACCTTCTTTCTGTCCCTTGTGTTCCACTAATAAATGTTCATAGCCATTTCCTCAATGAGAAGCTAGGCTTCTTCTAGGGTCTTGCTCCATAAGGTAATTCCTGTTGTAGCATCAAGTAACTACTTCGTACTTAGGTTATTTCACTCAGGGAACCCATGTTAAGGACATTTTTGTAGGAGCTCCTTGAACCTATCCCATGTCTGAAATAGAGACTCCAATTCCATTTGCACAAAAGAGGATATTTCATTCCTAAGCTTCGGAGATTTTCCTGGAGCAAAATATCGAGTAAGGAAAGCTTCTACCATCTCCTCTCATGTAGTGATCGATGCTCTAGGTAATGAATGTAGCTATTGCTTCGCTCTCTCTTTCAAGGAAAATGGGAAGGCCCTCAATCTGATAGCATCATCCATAACTCCATTAATCTTAATCATATCGCACACTTCCAAGAACTTCTCTATGTAATACTGGCTTGAGTTCAAAATTCTGAGCTGTAATTGGTGGCCGCACAATGCTAGATTGTGTTCGAAGACCTACGGGTTTGGCATAATCTGATAGTGTCCTCTGCTGCTCATTCTGTTCTGCCATATCTGACCCTTCACCCTCTGCCTAAGATTGATTTGTCTGTTCTTGCACAGGTTCTTTACCCTTCTACGATGTGTTCATTTAAGTTTAGGATCACCTTCAACAAATGTCGAAGGGTTCCCTCGGGTCATAACCTAGAGCTGCAACCAAAGAAAGAAAAACAAATCAAAATGATGGAAAAATAAGAAAGTGTGAAATAGAATAAATGGTGAATAGCTAAAATAGCAAAGTACAAAGTGTTTCTAAAATGTCTACTCCCCGGCAACGGCGCCAAAAACTTAACAAAGCCATTGTGCGCGTGTACCAAAAGTCCACGGGTTTGTCGAAGTAATAATACCTCGATCAGTGGATAGTCGAATCCATAAGGAATAGTGATTAGAAACACAAATATTGCTATTTAACTTGAATTAAAATGAATTAATAGTGATGTGAATAAGAATCAATGGAAATAGAAATAATAAATGAAGAAGGAGGCTCAAATAAAAGATAGGAGAGGCAATCGACGATAAATGGGGCACCTGGACATTACTCACCATAGGTCTATTGTTTCAAGTGCAAGACCAATCATTATGTTTCCTAATTAATGTATAATGAGTCGTGGAGATCCTTAAACACACGGTCCCAAAACTTAAGGTCAACCGTGACTAACCCTACACTATGCCCGGGTGGAGAAATCTCTCAGTCTCGACACCTCACACTGTACTAGGTTGCTTTAGGCTCTGGGAATTCCAAGTAATAAACCCTATTCCCTAAAATAGATCTTACCCTTTGATCCAGGAGAAAGACTCATAGTCACAATTAAGCCCCAGATACTAAAGATTACATCAATGCTTCACTCTGTTGGTTACAAAACTAAGCCCCAACGGAGTTCGTCTCTTACCACTTCACTCTATTATGACCGCAAAGAACTCTTGGAACATGGAGATAGGATGAATTACAACGGAGGAGAAAAGGGATGTTCTGCTACCTCTTGACTCACCCTCTGAACCCTATCTAATCTAGCATTATCTAACACTCATAGTGTGTCACTCATCCACAAGGATTACCAAAATGGATTCTCAACCCTAGTGTCACTCTAAGGGAAAATCATCTCAAGAATCATTCAAGATTGGAACTCAATTAAAACATCAATTAATGAATGCATAATAAGAGGTTAAAGAAACAATGTCATCCTAGGGTTTACAAGCCTAAGGACCCACTAAGGGTTTAGCTCTCCATGGAAGAAAATACAATCAATAATGGAATCAAAAGTAAAAATATGTAATCCATGAATAAAACCCCCTTGGTGTTAATGTCGATGGTCTTGTGGAGTGGCCGCGTCTTCTCCAAAGGTCCTCTCATGAAGCCTAGGACACACCTCGCTGGATCGCTGCCGACGAAAGCTTCCCCAATAACTGTCTTTTGAAGGAAACACTGTGTCAAAGGCCATAAACCTCTACAAAAGGCTAACCAAAGACTCTTTAAACCCTAGCAGCGAGTGCCGCCTAAGGTGAGAAATGATAGGCCAAAGGATGGAAAGAAGGATTCCCAAATTGGGCTGGAATCGCAACTTTAATAGGGTTGGAATCGGGGATCCACACTCCCGTGTGAATCTCCAGGAAATCAATTTTCTATGGCCTATGAATAGTACCTACTACAGTAAATTGCTATGATGATTTTCTACATTAATATGCTACAGTACTCTGCCAAAATAATCCTGAATCCATACTTTTCATCTGGGCAACATAAACAGGCTTACGTCCATGCTGTAGATCGAGTTGCATCTTCAAATAAAAACATATTTGATGATAATCTTGCTAGCATTGCACAAGTCATAAAGCATGAGTGTAACTATCTTTGTGCCCCTCCAATATTTGTATATTCACTTGTGCACAATGGAGGTTGGCACACACTCATCTAGATGCAATGATGGCTTCATCCAGGTGTTACAGCAATCAGCATAGTTTCATATTTTGGACGATGAGGATCCAAACAATCATATTGATAACTTCTTAGAAGTGTGTGACATGCTCAAGATTAATAGAGTAATGGATAATGCTATCAAGTTGAGGGCCTTCCCATTTTCTTTGAAAGGAAGAGCAAAGCAATGGCTACAATCATTACCGAGATCATCAATCACTACATGGGAGGAGATGGTAAAAGCTTTTCTTGCCTGATATTTCCCTTCTGGAAAATATGCGAAGCTCAAGAATGAAATATCATCCTTTGTGCAAACAGAATTGAAGTCTCTATTGGAGAAATGGGATAGGTTCATGGATCCCCTGCATCAACATGGGTTCCCCGAGTGGATGATTATTCAAACTTTTTATAGTTGTTTGAACACAAGCAAAAAGTAGTTACTTGATGCAACAACAGGAGGTGCCTTAGGAAGCAAGACCCCTGAAGAAGCCCAACATCTCATTGAAGAAATAGCTATAAATAGTTAACAATGGAATACACGAGACAGAAAGAAGGTAGCCAGACTTGATGAGATTGATGCAGTCACATCATTGGCTTCCCAAGTTGAGTCATTGAGCAAAAAGTAAGGCATTCTAACTTCCCCAAGATTGGTGGAAGTGATGTGTTGCACTGGGTGTGGGGGAGGACATACCCCATCTAATTACCTGATTTCTATTGGTGGTACCACTTCCATGGAACAGGTTGACTTTATAGATAATGAAGTGAGAGGTCAAGGAAATCCTTAAAGCAATACCTACAATCCATGGTGGAGGAGCCATCCAAACCTTTCATAGAATAATCAAGGGCAACAGAAGACTATAGCACCACCGGGTTTGCAATAACAACAACAACAAGCCCCGAAACATGGAGAATAGAGTTTCAGGGTTGGAAAAACCGGATGACTGACTTAGAGAAAGCTTTGACCAAGTTCATTTAATCGTCTGATACAAGATTTCAATTGGCTGAAGCCACACTTCGCAAGCACACCGCATCATTTCACAACTTGGAGAACCAAGTTGGACAAATTGTGAAGTCACTTTCGGAAAGACCTCAAGGGAGTTTGCCTTGCAACATGGAGACCAATCCAAGAAAACATGTGAAGGCAGTAGTCACTTTGAGAAGTGGTTATGAAGATGAGAGTAGGCTAGATCAAGAAGTGGAGAATGAAGAAGTCTTGACACTTGTCTAGACGACAAGTTGAAACCTACCCCAGGGATCATTAAGAGGATGGTCCAAAAGATGAAGTGAGCAAGGAGACATCACAAGAAGCGTCCCAAGGCTAATGGGTATTTGCATGCATGGAGAAAGGGTGACGGACCCTTGTGTGGTAACAAGCTTAATAACTCTTCCTCTACCTTGAAACAATTATGTGCATCGTGGGTTTAAGTTGTAGGTAAGATGGTAACCTTCATCTATGAGCCCCCGTGAGATAAGGTCAGGTACATCAAGCTTAATGACATTAAACAGCTGCTTCTTGGGAGGCAACCCAAGTCTTTACTATTTTTCTAGGTTTTATTTTAGTACTTAGAAGGATAAGAGCATAAGTGTTGATGTCTTGATCTTTTACATGCTATTGTTGTGTTTTATTCATAAATTATTGTTTTTTTAGTGTGCTTGATTGTGATTGGCAAAGTTTCCTGGTCATTTGAGCATACTTTTCATGTTTCTTTGGTCAGTTTTTCATAGTATAGGTTGGCTTTGCTTGTGTATTAGTGCATACATTTTTTTGTAGAGCCTGTAATTTTTCCTAAATCATCCAGAGAAGACACACGGCCGAGTGGAATTTCCACACGAGTGTGTGTTTCTGTTTAGAGCTCATCCTGAAAGGGCACAGGGGCATGTGAATGCCCCTATAAACGGCATTGTGACGGTCACACGCCTGTGGGTAATTTCCACACAGGCATGTGGATGTCTGAAGAGTTCTCAAACTCCATCCTGAGAAGACACAAGAGCCTATGAATACACCTATGGATGACCATGTGAACAAACTACGGGTGTGGCTAATTTCCACACTCTCATGTGAAATTCTACAGAAACTTCTAATTCATCCCGAGAGCACACAGGGGTGTGAGTACCCTTCTGAGTACCCTTGTGAGCATCCACACACCGGTGTAGAATTTCCACAGGGGCGTGTGGAACACTTAGCCATTTTCTCGGAAGGGCAGAGAGGCCACAAGGGCGTGTGGGTGCCCCTGTGGGTTGGGCACACTGGCATTTGGAATTTCCACATGCCCATGTGGATGTGTTTAGAGTTAATTAGAGGCTATCTTGAGTGCACATCAGGGTGTGTGTCTGCCCCTGTGAGCTCTCCTATGGAGTCACACGAGCATGGGTAATTTTCACACGCCTATATGGATGCACATAACGGCAAGAGGCGCAGCTTTTCTTTAAAACCTACTTGCACCTCTTAATCTTTTCACTCCCAAACACTCAAAGAACGCATCTCTTTACTCTCCCTACCCCTCACCATCGATTTAAATAGATTTTAGTTGAGTTTTCAGGTAGCATTCAAAGTTTTTTACTTGTATTTTGTCGGTAAGCTTTCTTTCTCTTTTCTTCTCCAATCTTGACTTATTTTACTTAAACTGGTGAATGTTGCTTCCATTTTATGTTTAGATGGTTGATGTATGCTTGTAGAAAGACTTTTGAGTGAATTTTTGATGCATTTTCAGGACTTCTGCATAGTGGCCTTGCGGCTTTCATGCCCCGAAGATCCACACGAGCGTGTGGAATTTCCACACGACCGTGTGGATTTCTGTAGAATTAGGTTTTGGAGTTTACTTGATCTATTTCTCTTTAATTTTTGTAGATACAGCACCCAGGACCAATAAAGCGGCAAGGAAGTATCCACGTGAGATCTCGCCTGAACTTGAACACATGGAGTTTGCGATTCCCAAGCATCAGACTCATTTTGAGAGATTGTCAAAGCTGAAGTTCAGCCAATCTTGTTTCCCAAATTTGAGTGCTTTGAGAGAGATATAGTTGGGAGATGAGATGGCGGACAAGGTAGAGGAGTTGCTTACTGTGGAGAGTTGGCAACGTCTACTTTTTGTCAGAGAACCAGCCATTCGCATGCTGATATTGGAGGTGTTAGCATCATTCGAGTTTGACCGATCGTACAGTAGTTTTTTGAGGATTGACACCATACAATTTTGCACATTTGCTCAGTATCATAGCCTGAGTGTGACTCAGTTCTCGGTGTGGCTTGGTTTATATGATAAGGTATTTACTAACACATAGGAGTATGATTAGGTCCCGATAGATTACCTTGCCAGTTTGACACCCAAGTGTGCATATTGAGCATTATGCGGCCAGAACAGTACGAGCCAGGAGTCTCCAAGGTGATATGCCTCTCCCGGCCAGCTTACCGCAACATCCACCTGTTCTTAGCTGATCCGTGAACGGCTGTGGTGACACTATAGGGGTGTTGAGTCCCTAGGAGCTGCTTTATTTATATTCTATGGTACAGAGCGAGCCACTCCATCTTGGACACATTATAGCAGAGTACCATAGGCATCAGGGTCAGTATGCCAAGGTGGCAGTGATTTCTTAGGATCGTACATCACCAGACTCATCATGGGGATAGGTTTGCCAAACGCGATCAGGCGGACCGAGAAGATGACAATACCATCTCCCCTCGGTTTAGAGAAGATAAGACTTATAGGTATGATCCGGAGGTATAGAGATGGCATCTATGTCATGATCATGCCCCACCTAAGACAGCCGAGGGAGAGGGAGAGGTAGCAAAGGGGTTACAACCTGCTCCCGAGCCATAGCTACAGCATATGGAGACAGAGGTACCACCTGCAGCACAGGAGCCATCTCTAGTGTGTATGTTCTCTCCATCTCGAGCCTATGATCATTTTGAAAGGCTTGAGAATGCTGTGGGGGTTTTGCACTCAGAGCTGCGTAAGGTTTGCATGACACAATCCCCAAACCAAACAAAGGTAATGGCACATCTCGACACTCTACAGCAATTACTCAAGTGAGACATGAACTCACCTTTTATGATAAGACCCAGAGCTCCACCGACTCCTCTATCATGACCAACACCACTAATGACACCACAGCATCACCAGCATCAGCAGCAGAGCCAGTAGTTGACACCGGCGCTTGAGGAGTCATTATTTTTATCTCTACTTCTTATTTTGGACTTGTACTACTAGAAAGGATCTCCCTTTCTGAGTCTATCTTTTATTTTCAGTTGCTTCGAGTTGTATTTCATTTTCATATCTTTATAGACTCAATTTTATTTTATTTTTGTTGAGCTTCTCTGAACCCCCTTGTGTATACATGCAGATGGTCTTGTGAGTCTAGAATTTGAGGAATAGTCATTGGCATGGTAAATGTGATATCCACATGGCTGTATTTGCTCCACAACCCATTGGAACTCAACTCTCAATGAAATTAGCTCCATCAAATGTGCCATTAGGAGTTCAGGAGAGTAATGTTTCAATTTCCCTTATCTAGCCATGTTTTGATTGCTTTATATTTTATCATGCTTGTATGCGCACATTTAGGCCAATGTACATCTTAATTGTGTGTGTGTGTGTGTGTTGTGGGTATTGGGGGCACTTTCCACATGTTCTATAGTTATAATTTCATTATTCATGCTTATGTAGCAAATGGCGGTTCACTTTAGTTGCAATGGTTTTATTCTTAAGTTTTGGTAGAATTTTTAACATTGAATGTTCTCATGCTCTAGTTTTACATAAATTTTTAGGAATTTTTGCCTGATTGACAATTGTTGCACTACTCACTCATTAAACTTGTGGAAAGTTAAGTTTGAAGTTTAAGGGACTATTTTAGTTTGTTTGTGCATTGGGGGTGGAAAGCACTACCACCTATGAAGTATGAAACTACTCTCATAAGTCAGATACTAGTTATGCCCTAATGAGAGAAAGAGCTATCTCATGGGATGAGTGAAAGCTACTCCCCGGTAGAAAGAGCTACCACCTCAAAAGTGTGAAAGCCACCTTAGCGGCGGCTTAGGAAAGGGTTACCTTAGAGGATGTGTGAAGCTACTACCTTCTTCTTTTTCCTTTTTGTAGATAAATAAGTCCCTCTCACTTAGAGCTTTGAGGAGTATATGTTGGGTTGACTTCAGTGAGTTTACACACACTTACACGATATCGTGTTGCTGTCCTTTTTTATTCAATTTTTTAGCTATAGCGTGGATTTTTCTTATTCGGTGTGAAATTTTTTCTTACTTGTAGAATACCTCTTTTGCACACTTTTGGTGAACCTAAGGCCAAGAACTTTCAATTTTTTTTTTCTTATATGCTTCAATATTTTATTTATACTTGAGGACAAGCAAAAGCTTAAGTGTGGGTGAGTTTGATAAGTGCTTGTGTATAAGTAATATGAAGTACTCTTTTCTTACATTGAGCACTACTTTTCTTATATTTTATTGCTCATTCATGTGTATAAGTGTTCTTTTGGGCATTTAAGGTTATGGAGACAAGTGTGGAAGAAAGGAACCAAAAGAAGATCATGAATGCAATTTGTTGACGAAGTGATAAGTGCTTGTGCGATACGAATGCAAAGCGTTCATTCCTTACGTTGAGCATTACTTTTCTCGGGTTTTTTCACTAATATGTGTGTTTTTATGTTACTTTTATGCAGGTAGGATTGTGAGGCCGAGTATGAAAGAAATAGGCCAATGTGGATCATAATGCACCAATTTTGGAGGAAATCTTGCTAAGGTTCAAATGCGAAGACATAGGTCAGGTGTGAGATAGTAGAGTGTGCGCCAACCTCTTCGTATTCGAGTGGGCACATCCATTTGGAGGGGCACAAAGGCAGTCACATTCGAGCATTCTGACTTATGCACACAGAACAAGAGCTCCACCAACGTGTACACCATTGAAGAAGCAAGTGATCCATGACGTGAACGTGTGCCCGTTTGTGTTACCCCGATGAAAGTATGGAATTGGGAAGCTATTCAGGACGGATAGTGCAGCAGAGAACTGTAGCAACATGGTAGCAAGTACTGTAGCAGCACTATTCTGAGCCGGTCGAGAAAACAGAAGTTCAGAGAATCCACACGGGCGTGTGGAAATTCCGCACGGGAAGTCGCCCGATTCCAGCCCTATTTAAAGCTGAATCAGTCCCGATTTTAGGATTCTTTTATCCATCTTTTCTCTAACTTGAGAGAGGCCTTCAGCTAGGGTTTTGAGCGGTATTGGCCAAGGTTTTGGAGAGGTTCTACAACTCCGACATCGTCATTCCTTAGGAAGAAGGTTGGTAGGGGAGCTTCCGTCTAGGTGTATCCTATACCGGATGAGGGAATCCTTGGATGACGAGTAGAAGACTTTCCACAAGACCATCGACACAACTATCGAGGGGGTTTCTTTATGGATTCATTGCTTTTACATTCTATTTCTTTGATTGTACTTAGCTCCATGGAGAGCTAAACCCCTAGTGGGTACTTGGGAATTTGTGAACCCTAGGATATAATCGTTTTATTGAATCTCTTTATTATGCTTTCAATTAATTGATGTTTATTGTGAGTTCCAATCTTGAATGCTTGATTGTATGAACATTTCCCCTAGAGTGACACTAGGGTTGAGAGTTCTCATTGGTAACCTTGTGAGTGCGTGACACACCACGAGCGTTAGACAAAGCTAGGTTTGAGAGGGTTGAGAGGGTGAGTCAAGAGGTTCAGGAGCATCTCCTTTCCCCTCTGACGTGATAGATTCTACCTCCGTTCCTCGAGTTCTTTGCATCCATAATAGAGTGAATGGTTTAAGGGATGATCTTCTACTGGGGCTTAGTTGTGCGTGCAACGAAGTGAAGCGTTGAGGTGATCTTAGTATCTATTGCTTAATCGTGGTTAGGGACCTTCCAGCTGGACCAAGGGGTGAGGTCTATAATTAGGAAGAGATTTATTACTTGGAATCCCTAGAGCTCATGGCAACTCTATGCAAGTGTGAGGTTGAGAGGTTATCTAATTTCTCCTCCGAGACATGTATAGGGTTAGGCATAGTTGACCTTAGATTTGGGACTATGTAATTAAGGATTTCCATGACTCGCCATTGCATTGATTAGGAAGCATAATAGAGGGTTCTTGCACTTGAAACAATTATCCTAGGCGGAGCATTATCCGGGTACCCCATCTTTATCGATTGCCTTACCCCCTTCTTTACTTTTGCTATTTTACTTGTTGTTTTTATTGTTGACAATTGAATCATTGTCACACTTATCATCATTGATCTTTCACATAGCTAAGAAGCGAATTAAGTATTTTTATTCCCTATTCCCTGTGGATTCGATACCCGCTCATCCGGGATTATTACATCAATAAACCTGTGCACTTGTGGGATATACGCAAGGGGATCTTGTCAAGTTTTTGGCTCCGTTGCTAGGGAATAGGCGTTTAGAGATACTTTGTACTTTGTTTTCTTAGCTATTTCACCATACATTCTATTTCCTATCTTCTTATTCTATCATTGTTCTGACTTTTCCATATTCTTTTTATTGTAGATAATGATTAACATGTTTGAGTCATTTGACACTATCATGAGAATGGTTGAGCACGTGGAACAGAATGTTCAAACAATTGCATGGCATGACATGCCGTATTATTCTCACCATGAGCAGTATACAACTCAACAGCCAGTAGAAGAATCGGTTGAAGAGTACATTGCCAGGATTCAAAGGTAAAACTGTGAATTAGATAATGTGATAAAGCAGTTTGAGGAATCCACATCAGTGTCAATGAGCAACCAGTTGGAGGAAAGTGTAGAAAGAATCCTTGCTCAGTTTGATTCTTCCTATCAAGACCAAAGGCAGGAACTCTTTTCAGTTGGGGTTGCTATTTCAAAAAGAGAACTATGTGGAATGGACACGTTGATATCCATTGCAGATTGTCAAGAAATAGATACCCAGTTAGAAGAGGAGGAGAATAACTGTGAACATGAGGCAAATGATTTTGAGGCGATTGATAAATTGAAGGAAGGCAGCTTGCGTCCATCAATTGTTGAACCACCAGAACTTGAGCTTAAAACTCTTCCAACACATTTGGAATATGCATTCTTAATGAAGGACTCTAAACTCCCTATGATTGTAGCTTCAAACTTGTCTGCGGAGCAGAAGGATAAACTTGTTAGCATGTTGAGAAAGCACAAATCAGCTATTGCATGGAAAATCTCTGACACTAGGGGTATAAATCCATCATTCTGCACTCATAAGATCCTATTGGAGGATGACTACAAATCTGTGATCCAACCTCAGCGAAGATTGAACCCGAATATGAAGGAAGTTGTTAAGGCGGAGGTAATAGAACTTTTGGATGCAGGAATTATCTATCCCATATCAGACAGCAAGTGGGTGAGCCCGACCCAAGTTGTCCCGAAAAAAGGAGGAATGACAGTAGTGAAGAATGAAAAGAATGAGTTAATCCCCACTAGGATAGTTACTGGTTGGCGAGTTTGCATTGACTATAGAAGCCTGAATGACGTCACTCGGAAAGATCACTTTCCTTTGCCATTTATTAACCAAATGTTGGAACGACTATCGGGGCATCATTTTTATTGTTTCATTGATGGCATGTCGGGATACTTTCAAATCCCAATAGCTCCAGAAGATCAGGAGAAAAGCACATTTAGTTGTCCTTATGGTACTTTTGCTTATAGACGAATGCCTTTCGGGTTGTGTAATGCCCCTGCAACATTCCCACACTGCATGACGGCCATTTTTGATGACTTTTTTGAAGATATTATGGAAGTTTTCATGGATGATTTTTCAGTGTTCGGGGACTTTTTCGATGCTTGCTTAAATAATTTAGAAAGAGTCTTAGTGAGATGTGAAGAGACGAATCTCATCCTCAACTGGGAGAAGTGTCACTTTATGGTGCAATAAGGCATTGTCCTTGGATATAAGATTTCCCAGGCAGGTATGGAGGTGGATAAGGTGAAGATTGAGATAATTGAAAAGCTTTCTCCGCCTACGAATGTTAAAGGGATCCACAATTTCTTGGGTCATGCAGGTTTTTACAGAAGGTTCATTAAGGACTTTTCAAAGATCTCCCAACCGTTGACCAAACTCTAGGAGAAGGATACTCCTTTTGATTTCGGAAATGATTATCTGAATGCGTTTAATGTGCTGAAAGAAAAGTTAGTGCAAGCACCAATCCTGACAAAACCGAAGTGGGATGAGCCATTCGAAGTAATGTGTGATGCTAGTGATTATGCAGTAGGAGCGGTATTGGGTTAGAGGAGAAGCAAGCAATTTTAACCGATCTATTATGCTAGCAAGACTCTCACAAGTGCACAAGAGAATTACACCACTACTGAAAAGGAATTATTAGCAGTAGTGTTTGCTTTTGATAAATTCAGACCATATCTCATCCTATCTAATGTCACAGTGTTCACAGATCACTCTGCACTCCGTTATCTCATGAACAAGGCAGATGCGAAACCGAGATTTATTCAGTGGATATTGTTATTGCAAGAATTTGATATGGAAATAAAAGATAAAAAGGGGACAGAGAATGTGGTTGCAGATCATCTGTCGAGATTAGAAGATTGTGAGGGGCAAGAACCGGGAAGCAAGGAAATTAATGATTTCTTTCCTGAAGAGCATCTGTATGCGGTACAGGTATCAGAATCGAAAGATGTTCCATGGTTCGCAGATTTTGCGAATTATCTGTCAGGAAGGGTATTGAAGTAGGGTTTAAGCTTTCAGCAGAAGAAGAAATTTTTCAGTGACCTTAAGAATTTTTTATGCCAAGATCCTTACATGTTCTGTATTTATACAGATCTGGTGGTGCGAAGGTGTGTTTCTAGGGAGGAGGGTTGGAACATCATTGCGCATTGTCACTCAGGCCCAGTGGGAGGGCATTATGCTTCAAGTTGAATTGCAGTGAAGGTGTTAGCCGCTGGGTTCTATTGGCCAACCTTATTCCAAGATGTTCATCAATTCATTTTACGATGTGATAGTTGTCAAAGGGCTAGAAATTTATCACGAAGGGATGAGATGCCTCAAAATCCCATGCAATTTTGTGAGGTATTTGATGTATGGGGGATTGATTTTATGGGACCATTTCCGAAGTCCAATGGAAATCAATACATTCTGGTAGCAGTTGATTATGTTTCCAAGTGGGTAGAAGCCCAGGCTCTTCCAACTAATGATGCAAGAACTGTGGTGAACTTTTTGAAGAAGCTATTCACTCACTTTGGAACTCCAAGAATTATCATCAGCGATCGGGGAACCCATTTTCGTTATACACCAACATTATGGAGTTCATCATCGTCTTGCTACTCCTTACCATCCGCAAACAAGTGGGCAAGTGGAGGTTACAAACAGAGAGCTCAAGAGAATATTAACCAAATCAGTGGAACAAGGGAAACGAGATTTGTCCGAAAGGTTGGATGACACACTTTGGGCTCATAGAATAGCATACAAAACCCCAATAGGGACCACTCCTTATAATTTAGTGTATGGAAAATCTTGTCATTTACCGGTGGAATTAGAGCACAAAGCATATTGGGCAATTAAAGTGATGAATTTCAACTTGCGCAAATCTGGAGAACAACGAATATTGCATCTCAACGAGTTAGACGAATGGAGGATGAAGGCATATGAGAATGCAAGGATATACAAAGAAAGAATTCGGAAGTGGCATGACAAGCATATAAGATTCCAAAGGACTTCAAAGCAGGCGATCAGGTGTTACTATTCAACTCTCGTCTACGTTTATTTCTCGGGATACTAAAATCAAGGTGGTCGGGTCCGTATACCATAACCTAAGTTTCACCCCATGGAGCCATTGAGATTAACCATCCGGTGAAGGGCACATTCAAGGTGAATGGACATAGGCTGAAACCATACTATGGCGGAGAGATTTGCAGTGACAATAGAGAAGTATTTTTCCACAATGAACCACCGTGATGTAAGACAAGGTACGTCAAGCTTAGTGATGTAAAACAAGCGCTTCATGGGAGGCAACCCAAGTGTTTAATTTTTTCTTATCTTTAGTTAGGTTGTTTGCATGAATAAATTGTTAAGTGTTGGTGTCTTGATTTTTATGATGCTTGTGCTGCAATTTTATTATGGGGTTTTAAAGTCATTGTGTGTTTTCAAGTGGAATTGGCGAAGTATGGTCGTTTGAGCTCTATTTTATGGTTTTCACTGGTAAAATTTGCATAATGTATACACATGTTTAGAAATTTTCTACAGAGCCTGCAGATTTTTCTAAGTCATCCAGAGAAAACACACAGGCGTGTGGAATTTCCGCACGCCCATGGAGTTGCACTGCGAAGCTCTTCCACAGAAGGCACAGGGGCGTGCGGCTGCTCCTGTAAATGATTGTCACATGCCCGTGGGTAATTTTCGCACGGGGCGTGTGAATTCCTGCAGAGTTGGGCGGATTATCCCGAGAGCACGCAGAGGCATGGACTCGCCCCTGTGGGCGACCTTGTGAACCACACATGGGCGTGGGTAATTTCCACATGCCCATGCGAAATTCTACAGAGGAGTTCTTTCCATCCCGAGAAGACACAGGGGCGTGTGGCAGCCCCTGTGAGTTGGGCATGTGAATGTCCACGCCCGTGCGGAATTCCCACACGGGCGTGTAGAACATTTGACAATATTTCTCGGATATCCAGTGAAGCCACAGGGGTGTGCGTCCGCCCCTGTGATACCTTTGTTTAAGGGCTCACGGGCGTGGGCTATGCCACACGCTCGTGTGGATCTCCAGGAATTAAAAGACTGTCTGCTCTCCCAATACAATAGTCACACCTTGCTCCTCAACTGACCCTAGGTAGCTCAAAGAACATCTTCGGACATTCTCTTGACCTCCTCTTGCTGTCTTTGAATCAATTGATTGTGCATTGTGCGGATTTTAGAGTTTTTTTTGCTTCAACTAATCGGTAAGACCTTATTTCTTCTCATCATCGACTTCCTTTGAGTCTAGCTAATTACATGCGATTTAAATGGATAATACACATCGGTTTCTTGCTAAAATGGTTATGATTTGTTTTTGAGAAGATCTGGGAGTGAGATGGGGTTGTAGTTGTGAGAATGACTGTAAAGGCCGTGTGTTTTCCACGCCCTGTGAAAGTACACAGGCGTGTGGAATTTCCGCACGGCCGTTGGTTATTATTTTCCTGTAGAAATTAGTTGATTTTCTTTTCTAATACATGCAGGTATGGCCACAAGATCAAAGAAAGCAGTTGCTAAATGTCCTAGAGGTCCTGCCCCTGAGCTGGAAGTCATGGAATTCACACTTCCTGAGCATCGACCTCAGTTTGAGCGGTTAGCGAAGCTTAAGTTTGGTCAAATGGAAATCCCGGATGTTGGGTTACTCAGGAAGGTGTAACTAGCAGATGACATGGCTAATGAGGTCGAGAAACTATTATCGGTCGGTAGTTGGCACAAGATATTGAATATTCATGACCCTGCTATCCGTTCACTCACTCTAGTGGTGCTTGCTTCATTTAAGTTCGACCGCTCTTTTGCTCATTTTGATAATGTCGGCGCTATTCAGTTCAGAGCTTTTGGGCAATATCATAGTATGAGCGTCACACAGTTCTCCACTAGACTTGGTTTATACGATGAGGAGTATAATGAGACTAAGGAGTATGAGAGTCTCCCAATTGACATGTCGGGTTTATCTCCCACGGAGGCGTATAGAATACTATGTGGTAAGGGGCGATATGAACCTGGAGTGTTTAAGGCCTCATGTTTATCTCGACCTAGTAATGGTCACGGTGATAGCACAAGAGTCATAAATAAGCAAGAACTTCTGTACTTATTCTCCATGGTGCGGAATGAGCCGGTCCATCTGGGATACATTTTAGCGGAGTATTTGAAGCATCAAGGACAGTATCCCAGACTAGGTATCATTTTCTCGGGTCCATACATTACTAGACTCATTTTGGGGATGGGTCTACGAGACGCAATCAGCGGAGCCAAGAAGACAATCATACCAGCACCACTGGGGTTAGAGACAATGAGGCTCATGGTTTTGGTCCGTAAATATCCAAATGGTGGTTATGTGCTGAATATACCATTCGAGGATAATGGTGATGAGCCTCAGTCAGCACCAATGGAGACTGAGCCACCTCCAGCGGTGGAGAACATACCCCTGTACGTTCGTTTACACCATCTCAAACCCATGATCGCTTTGAGAGGCTCGAGAATGCTTTAGGAGTGGTGCGGGCAGAGGTGTCCGAGATCAGGGCCACGCAAGCCGCTCAATACACAGAGTTCATGGCACGCTTCAACGTATTACAGTAGATCTTAGAGCGAGACGTCACATCCTCATTTGTTTTGCGACCGAGGACTCCTCATGCTCCCTAGACATCTACGGCACCCTCATCCCCTACCTCAGCACCGGTGGACCCACCATGTGCATCTTCACCAGCAGCAGCAGCAGCACCTTAGCCCAAGGGTGACACCGACATTTGATTTTTAGTTCTTTTTCTTTTATGCATTTTATTTTAGACTTGCTCACTCATAAAGGATTCTCCTTCTGAGTTTATTTTCATTTTGCATCTTGAGTTGTATTCATTATCTATCGTTTATATATACTAGAGATATTTTGTTTTTATTGAGCTTCACTGAACCCCCTCGTGTATGCGTACAGATGGTCTTGTCTTCTTGGGAATTGAGACTTAGTCATGGGCACAGCCAAGGTGCTTAGGCACTTAGCCGTGTGAGCTTCACACCCCGTCGGAACACTACCCCCATGGAATTAGCTTCATCAAACGCAACACTAGGAGTTAGGGGAGTATTGTTTTGATTGCTTCTCCCACATTTTCTTTTGAATGATATATATTTTGAGCGAGCTTGCATGTGTACATTGGGGACAATGTACAACTTAAGTGTGGAGGGGAAGTTTCATAGTGCACACATTCTTTTCTATTGTTCTTGATTGGTATATGCTCACATAGCCAATGGCTGTTCACCTTAGTTGCAAGGATTGTATTCTTGAGTTAAAGAGAATTTCTAACATTGAATGTTTTCATGCTCTAATTTTGCTTGAATGTCTAGGAATTTTTGCCCGATTTATACTTGTTACACTACTCACTTATTAGACTCTTTTGGAAACTGAAGTTTGATGTTAAAGGGACTAGTTATAGTTATTTCTTGTGTTGAATTCAAAAAAAAAGTGTAGTTTTATTGGTTATTTGTGCTTGTGGGTGGAAAGGGCTACCACCTATGAAGTATGAAGCTACTCTCATAAATCAGATACTAGTTATGCCCTAATGAGAGAAAGAGCTATCTCATAGGATGAGTGAAAGCTACCACTCCGGTAGAAAGATCTACCACCTCGAAAGTGTGAAAGCCACCTTAGCGGCCGCTTTGGAAAGTTATACCTTAGAGGATGTGTGAAGCTACTACCATCTTTGAAATTGTTGTCACTTTTGTAGATAAATAAGTCCTTGTACTTAGAACTTTGAGGAGTATACCTTTGGTTGTTTTGAGTGAGTTCACACACGTACATGATTTCAGGTTTGTTGTCCTTTTTGATTCAAGTTTTTAGCTAGGTCATTGATTTTTATATTTAATGTTAAAATTTCCCTTACATGTAGAATGCTCTCTTTGTATACTTTGGTGAACCTAAGGCCAAGCACTTTCAATATTTTCTTCATTGATGTACGTAATGTTTAATTTTTTTGCTTTAGGACAGGCAAAAAGCTTAAGTGTGGGGAGTTTGATATGTGCTTTATGCGATATGAATGCGAAGCATTCATTCCTTATGTTGAGCATTACTTTTCTCGGATTTTTTTACACTAATATGTGTTTTTTATGTTACTTTTCGTGCGGGTGGGGTTGTGATGCCGAGTATGAAGGAAAGAAGCCAATGTGGAGCACAATGCACTGATTTTTGGAGAAATTCTTGCTAAGGTTCAAACGCAAAGACATAGGTCTTGTGTGAGATACTAGAGTGTGTGCCAACCTCCTCGTATTCTAGTTGGTACATCCATTTGGAGGGGTACAAAGGCAGTCACACTCGAGCAATCCAACTTATGCACATAGAAAAAGAGCTCCACCAAGTTTTTTATCATTGAAGAAGCAAGTGATCCATGACGTGAACGTGTGCCCGTTTGCATTACTCCGATGAAAGTATGGATTCGGGAAGCTATTCAGGTCGGATACTGTAGCAGAGTACTATAGCAACACGGTAGCAAGTACTATAGCAGACCTGCTCATTCACGGTAGCTGAGAAAAAGCGAACTCGGAGAATCCACATGGGCGTGTGGAAATTATCCACGCCCGTTGGAAATTCCGCACGGGCGCGTGAAGCATCCACGCCCATGTAGTCGCCCGATTCCAGCCCTATTTAAAGCCGAATCAGCCCCGATTTTAGGATTCTTTTCTCCATCTTTTTCCCAACTTGAGAGATGGCTTCGGCTAGGATTTTGAGGGGTATTGGCCAAGGTTTTGGAGAGGTTCTACGGCTCCGACATCGTCATTCCTTAGGAGGAAGATTGGTAGGGGAGCTTCCATCGAGGCGTATCCTATACCGGACGAGGGAATCCTTCGACGACGAGTAGAGGACTTTCCACAAGACCATCAACATGACTATTGAGGGGGTTTCTTTATGGATTAATTGTTTTTACATTCTATTTCTTTGATTGTACTTAGCTTCATGGAGAGCTAAACCCCTAGTGGGTACTTGGGAATTTGTGAACCCTAGGATATAATTGTTTTATTGAATCTCTTTATTATGCTTTCAATTAATTGATGTTTATTGTGAGTTCCAATCTTGAATGCTTGATTGTATGAACATTTCCCCTAGAGTGACACTAGGGTTGAGAGTTCTTGTTGGTAACCTTGTGAGTGAGTGACACACCACGAGCGTTAGACGAAGCTAGGTTAGAGAGGGTTGAAGGGTGAGTTGAGAGGTACAAGAGCGTCCCCTTTCCGCTCCGGCGTGATAGATTCTACCTCCGTTCCTCGACTTCTTTGAGGTCATAATAGAGTGAATGGTCTAAGGGATGAACTTCCGCTGGGGCTTAGTTGCGCGTGCAACGGAGTGAAGCGTTGAGGTGATCTTAGTATCTATGGCTCAATTATGGTTAGGGACCTTCCACCTGGACCAAAGGGTTAGGTCTATAATAAGGAAGAGATTTATCACTTGGAATCGCTAGAGCTCATGGCAACTCTATGGGAGTGCGAGGTTGAGAGGTTATCTAATTTCTCCTCCGGGACATGTATAGAGTTAGGCATAGTTGACCTTAGATTTGGGACTATGTAATTAAGGATTTCCACGACTCACCATTGCATTGATTAGGAAGCATAATAGAGGGTTCTTGCACTTGAAACAATTATCCTAGGCGGAGCATTATCCGTGTACCCCATCTTTATCGATTGCCTTACCCCCTTCTTTACTTTTGCTCTTTTACTTGTTGTTTTTATTGTTGAGAATTGAATCATTGTCACACTTATCATCATTGATCTTTCACATAGCTAAGAAGCGAATTAAGTATTTTTATCCCCTATTCCCTGTGGATTCGATACGCGCACATCCGGGATTATTACTTCGACAAACCCGTGCACTTGTAGTAAACAAACGTGAAGACACAAGTTGTAATCAAAGACATTTGGGTGTGTGCCAACCTCCATTGTACTCAAGAGAATACACAAATTGGAGGGTCATAATAGCAGTTTATGTAGCAAAATCAATGTAGCAATTATTGTTCACAGTTCACAGGAAATAGAATTCTGCAAATTCACTGGGTCGTGTGGAAATTCCACATGCACATGTCCATGCGCAATTCCAGCCCTATAAAAGCAACGATTTCAGACATTTTGGGGGATTCTGATCCTATCTTTTTTTCATTTCCCCATCTTTGGAGGTGCTTGTGGCTAGGATTTGGAGAGGCTTTCGCTAGGTCTTGGGAGTAGTTCTAGGGCCTTCAATATCGTGTTCCTATGGAAGAAAGTTATTGGGGGGAGCTTTTGTCGCCATTGATATTGCGAGGTGTGCCCTAGGCTTAATGAGGGAACCCTTATAGAAGACGAGGCATCTCCAGAAGACCATCAATACGGACTACAAGGTGGTTTTATCTATGGATAGCATGCTTTTAATTTTTATTTCATTGTTGATTGTATCTTGCTCCATGAAAAGCCAAACCCCTAGTGGGTGCTTGGACTAGTAAACCCTAGGATTATTTTGTTTCTTTAACCTTTATTATTCACACACTCCGTGCGTGTGACCCGTAAGTTCACTGGTTTGTCGAAGTAATAATACCCCGGTCAGTGGGTGATAAGTGTCTAAATGTAGGTGTTTTCATATATATATCGTATGCACTTTGCATGTATTTTGTGAGGTTTGATGCCCGTTTCGCGCTTAATCATCTATTATTTGCTTTGTAGGGCATATGGATGCCATGGAGAACAAGAAGATATCATTTTGGCAAAAAGAGAAGAAAACAGGAATTTCATACTACCCCCATACTACCCAGTATGGGGGCCGTATGCACTGTAGCAGCGGATTGATTTGGTGTTCTGTCCAGATTTCCATACTACCCAGTATACGGGGCCATATGGAGGCCGTATGCACCCCGTATGTAACGCGAATCTAGGGTTTCTGAGTGCTATACGACCCCCATACGACCCCTATACGGCCCGTATGCCTCGGGGGGTATATATACTCACTTTTAGGGCTGATTAAAAGACTTTTTGCTGGCCGACTTTTGTGGAGATCATTTGGGAGATCTTGGGCGACCTTGGGGAGGAGAAAGAGGGCGAGAAAGCTAGAAGATCATTGAAGCCCAAGGTCCAAGGCTCTCAAGGCAAGAAGGCAACATCATTCAAAAGGGGAGATCGATCACGACTTGAAGGAAGGAGAACCGCGGCTAAAAGGGAAGCGTCATTCAGCATTCCTTTGGTGGGAAGCGTCATTCGAGCATATTCTCGCCTCAACCTTCACCATTTCATCTAGGGAGTGTCATACTCATGTCTTTGTTTCATGTTTTTGCTTGATTGTATGCTTTTGTTGTGAGATGATGACACTGAGACCCCCAAAGGCCACCGGGTGTTGGTGAACCTTGGGGGCTTTTATCATGTATTTTGGATGATTACTTGTTAATTCTATGCTTGGGTATGTTTTGAGATCTAATCCATTGTTTTCATGCTAAGTGTTACACCAAGGAGAAATCCGTAGCTCTTTTATGAATGATGCATATAGATGTGACTTGCGCGCATGTATTAGGGTCATGAATGGATTAGAAGGGATACTTGTATCATCACGCTGAGAAATCGGGTGTTTGGTAGCCCTCCATGTAGGTTTAATCCAAGAAGAGTAGGTTTATTCCCTAGCTGAGATTTCTTGTACTTAATGCAATCAGTAGGAATGTAGATTTGGAAGAAATTCCTATCTATGTTCAGTATGGGATTAGGGTTCAATCGCGAGGAAATTGGGGTTGTTATAATCTTGGAATCTCATGGTCCAATTTACCCTTGCATCTTTAAATCATCATCCATGTTGCATGATAACCCCCTCAAGGGGATCCACATCTATAGGCCTTTGCACTTCATTGATTCTCTTGCTTGCTTATTGCTTGTTCTCTCTAATTTGCTAGCAAATCTTGTGTTTAGTTTTATTTGTATTTAGTAGAGTAAAATCCATCACTTAAGATCTTAGGCTAGATAATAGCTCGAGAAAGGAGTAATAGGAGATCCTTAGCCCCATGGAATACTGATCCTCGTGTCTTTGCACGGTATTACTTGGCGATCCCGTATACCTCATGGGAAGCGATCAAATTTTTGGCGCCGTTGCCGACCATTAAGGAATTCTAGGAAACTTTTAGATTATTACTCTAGCCATTTCATTCTTTGCTCATTTGTTGTTTTTCCTTTCCCTTAATCTTAACTCTCTATCATTTTTCTTGGTTGTGCAAGGTAGTCGCATACTGCGACGAGTCCCGAATCCGTCGCCTTTGATTACACCGGATAGTGAAATTGAAAGAACTTTGTGTCGTAGATTGAGAGAAGTTCGGTGAAGGGTCGGGCACACGGAACGCCGAAATTGAAGATAGAGTGTCTACAACTGCAGCCAGATCGACGTACTTTATCCGAATATGAGAGACCCCCAATTCCACGGTGATGAGTTCAGTGTTCAAGCACCGTCAATGGCATCCAACAACTTTTAAATTAAAGCAAGTACAATCGGCATGATCCAAAATTCAGTCAATTCAATGGTCTTGCACATGAGGATGTGCATGACCACCTTCCCGTTCCTCCTCCAAATTTGTTTTACATTCAAGATCAATGGGGTGTCGGATCACGTGCTATCCGCTTGAGATTATTTCCATTAAGTTTGAGAGATGGAGCTTATCGCTGGCTTGTACCTCATTGTCTCCGGGATCTATTAAAAACATGGAAGGACATGGTGAGAAGTTCCTTGAAGATATTCGCAAGCAAAGGCGAAGTTAGAGGCAAGAAATTTCAGCCTTTTAAACAAGGAGTCCGAAAACATTGTTTGAGCTTATGAGAGATTCAGGATCTCCTTAGAAGGTCTCCCCACCATGGTTTTTGCTTCATGGATGCAGTACAGAAACCATTTACAATGGCTAAATTATGCTACTCGCCAACTCATTGATGCTACGGTAGGGCGGTTCCCTTAGCAACAAGTACCCGAGTGAGGTTTCGAGCAATTACTTGAGTCAATGGCAAGCAATGAATCACATTAAGCTCAAAGGGATCTTTCACAAAAGACACTTGGGCTTTATGAAGTAAGTAGTGATAATGCTCATGGCAGTAGGTTGGACGTGTTGACTCGAAAGATTGATCTTCTTATGGGCGTAGTTCAAGGCCCTGAATCAGCGCAAGTTGTAGTATTTGCGGTGGTGGGTACGGGTGCAGCCTAATAATCCGATTGAAACAGCTGCGTGCTCTGCATCCGCTGAGAATGGGACTACATCAGACAACACAATCAAGGGAACCCATATAGTTCAACTTACAACCGGGTTGGAAGAACCACCCAAATTCTTTCATGGAACCAAGGCCAACAACAACAAAGAGGTGCACCACCTCAAGGATCTCAATTTCAACAACCGGCCGTTGAGAGGAAGTTTTTCCATCAAGAGATCCTTGCCAGTAGTGCATACCGCACTAATGATAGGTCTAATAATCTAACTAGTAGCACTGGATGCACAATTTGGCAAGGTAGTGCTCAACTCACTCAAGAGCGTACGGCGAGCGGTTGAAATAACATCTGTTTTTAAGAAACCTCCAAGCTTCCTGAAAATCTCTTGAGCATCGGGATGAGCTCGTGAAGGCATCATGCTCGAATGTCTCTAGGTTGTCTTCCAAGCAACACAGAAGACAATCCAAGAGAGCACTTAAAGGTCATTGCTCTAGAAGCGGGGAGGCAAGTGGAGACAAGGGCCTGAAGTTGACTTATGTCGTGGGAAAAGTGGGGTAGCTCTCAGGAGACCCAGAGCTAGTTGAAAAGCGGTGAAGACAGTCTCACAGGCATAGACGATGGTCCAAACTAGCGAGGACCAACAAATCATCCTTAGAGTGCAAGCCTCCGATCATCCAACTTAAGATTGAAGCATGCAGCAAGGAGGATGTCACTTCAAGTAAAATTATCAACATCTTCAAAATCTTCATTTGAAACTATCCCGATAGCTGAAGCGCTGACTCAAATGTAAATATGCCAAGTTTCTAGTGCTCGCCTCACAAATAAGAGAAAGTTGGAAGAAGAGTTATGCACGATTGCACTTTCCTGAGGGGTGCTCGGCTATTCTAGTGGTTAGGCTCCCACAAAAGCTGAAGGATCCGGGCTAGTTTCCATTTATTCCATGTGCATGCTTTGAAGGTGGAGTCCAAGAGAATGCTCCTAGCTGGATCTGGGGGCCAGCATAAAGCGCCATGCCCTACACCATGTATTTGGAAACTTGGCTTGGATGAATTAAGGCCCACGAGGATGACCTTCGAATTTTGGCAGCTATGTGATCGATCAACAAGAAACCTCGTGGGATTGTGCAAAGATGTGGATTGTGCGTAGTGGATAGATTTGTTTTTCCGGTGGACTTTATTGGTCATGGAGACATAGATGAAAGGGTGACTGGAGATACACTAATTCTTGGCCGACCATCTCCTCGGCTACCGGGTGCCCAATTGATTTGACAGAGGAGTGGTAGTTGGCGTTAAGAGCTCGGGAGGCCGGAGGGAAGTGGTGCGTGGGCTACTTCGCGTACCGCCATGAAACATTCTTTAGATCCTTGATGACACACTTTATTTCATCATTGAGAGTAGGCCCGAGTAGTTTGATTTCCGACTGTGCACAGAGTGCCTCTTTAAATCCCTTTGGATGAGTCTTTGGGGGAGCTGGAGAGCTAAGAAGAAGAGAGAACTGCCGCCATCCTCCAATTCACAATTTAGAGCCACCAAAAGAGAGGGTATCCTATATACTAATGCTAAAGAAAAGAAAGAGAAAGCAAGTCACTTCTGAAGAGAATGTGGAGGAGATCCATGGGAGAGAGAAAGGAAACACGGCTTCCATCCTCCTGCCATCTCACATGGAGGAAAGGTCAACTTTTTCGCCCTCCACTCATGAGCAATTCGAGTGACATTTTTCAATGTTGTCATTTACAATCTACCGGGAAGAAGGCAACACTACAAGGAAACTGAGTGGCTTCAAATTGTTTGAACCCCACGAGCTAAGGGAACAAAGGTATCGTCCGCTCAGTGACGTTAAACAAGTGCTTCTGGGAGGCTGACCCAGGCATCAGCATCGGTTTGCATTTTCCGTGACTCTTAGTTCCTTGCAGTCCATTTCTCAATTTTCAGTATTTCTTTAGACTTGTTTTGCTTGTAGAATAAGTTCATGCTTATACACTTGGCACATTGCTCTCATCATTTTTATTGTGGTATATGCTGTGTAACCTGCTCGTGCCAGATACCACGCACTTGGGTGGGTGTTAATTTATAGCGCTAGATCGCGTCGTTTATTCATAGGTCTGAGAAGTCGTCAAACTTTTCTTTTTCATTTTTACATCATTTGGGGCAGGTTTTCATGGATTTGATTGGTCGCATGAAGGTTTACGGTCATCTTGTCAGGAGGGAGTGTCAGCTCTAAAGGTGACCCACGTGAGCCGATCCGGATGGCTCTGTGCTCGCCAGCAGCTATCACGGGTTCGTATCGGCCGTCCAGAGTGCCATCTGGGTGTCTCGGCCTGTGTGAAGTTACCCACTTATACGGCCCCAGGGCTCCACGGTCATGGGAGCGCGTGGTGGCATGGGAGCTTCCCCTTTAAGGCCTCCCTCATTCTCTCTCTCTCTCTCTCTTCCCTCCTCTCAGGTTTCTCTTCAACTCCACCCGAAATTTCTCTCTCTCTTTCTCTCTCGATTCTCGGCCGAGATCGTCTTCTATTTTTCTTCCAAAACTTCTCTCCCAATCCGTGAGAGACTTCGATCTGAGCGAATCTGACCGAGTTTAAAAGCTTGTTTTCTCAAGGTTTCGTCGGTATGCTCAAATGACCTAGTTTTATTCTTTCCATGGGCATTCTTGAGACTTGTGCTTAGGAATTTCTTTGCAATTTGCTTGATTTGGATGATGTGAGATGTTGTGAATGAATTTTCATTCAAATTTATGTACAAATTTTGCCGATTCCATGAGTATAGGGAGACTTCTGCTTTATGAATAAATGTTACCGGCCCCATGCAGCGGTATGGTCCCAAAAAACAATTTTCATTAGTCTCCTCTATCTCTACCACATATTTTATTTTGGGTTATCTTGTACCTTGGGCTTGATCAAAGTTTTTCTTCATTGTAGGGATGCCTAACACTAAAGGGGCGCAACACTCCAGGCATGCCAGAACTACGAACCATCCTCTACACCCGATGAACCCGTCTTCAAATTGTCCCTGTGAGAGATATGATAGATTGAAGACAAAACCATTAAGGACTTTATGCTATCTTGATTAGGAACATGGACAACCTTGGGTTTTCAAGTCCGTCACGGGATTAAAATACCGATTGTTTAGGATAAACTCTTTACTATTAACGAGCCAACCTTGGTGATTCTTGGAGAGTCTTGAGAGTACACACATTTGGTGACGACAAGATGGAGGAGTATCCGTCACGGAATAAGAGGTGTCACCATCCGTTTCAAGCTTTTTGAAGGAAAGCACTATCCATCATTTGGACTGCCCAAATGCCAGGATGCTCTGTTAGTAAATTTATCAAATCCATACCGGCAAACGTCTTAAAAGCTTGATTTTCAGTGGGTGGATAGGAACCGCTATTGGGCGACTTTGGTAAAGGTGAAGATCGACCCGAGGCCTCACGCATGATATTGACCGCGTTTATTCCATGCCCTTGATTGCCCGTTCTCTTTGGGGCGGACTACGATAGCAAGGGTGTCACCCGATCCGATATCTTTCACGATGTATGGAATCTTTGAGGAGGCGCCTACTGCGCACTTGGCTGCCTTAGCCGGCTGGTCATTTCCTTCACGGTCTCGTATACCGATTGGGAGCTATCTTTATTGGGCTATGTGACGAGATTGATCCGTGGCATGGGTTTGTTTGAGCGGGCCCAGGGCATGACTAATGTAGAGATGCGCTCGGGAGAGCTTCTTGTCCCAGTGATTGGCTTGGTGGTTCTTTGGCGCATGTGACGAGCCCCAGCGGCACCAAACCAGCAGTGGAGTCGATCCCGGTGACCGGCCAGGCAGCACCGCAGTCGGAGCACATTTTGTTCTACCCGGTACTCGCCCATTACGGCTTGACATGGGGCCGAAGTTAGGGGAGGGTCAGGCGTCATCGGGAGGCGGTCACGAAATCAAGCCAGCTACGAGTCCTTGAGGGGCAGGCGCCGACTCGAGGCGATTTTCACGTTCATTACCTCGTACCTTAAGTTTACGCCTGCGCATACTCCATACTGCGCAACACCACCGCTTGTACAGTTATGATGAGGCATTGAGGGGTGGTGAACTCCTAGTTTTTAAATGGAGGTCGGACAAGGGCGTGTATTGCTCACACACCTTTATCCAGTCCTTTCTCATGTGAACCTAGGATCATGGGGAAGTTCCTTTTCACCTCCTCTACTAGCCTTTGCATTGGCCCTTCTGCATGTTTTTTCATGATTGAGTGTATGAGGCAATATACAGCACTAAAGTATGGGGATAGATTACATTTCATATTTTAAGAACATTGTTTACATACTAGATATTACCAATGATGGCTTTATTCATTCTTGTAAAAGATTCTTTTAGCTTGGACTAATGATGAATTTATGAGTTACTTGTTTTATGTTTTGTGAATCCTGTTTTCACCCCCATAGTATTGTCTTACTGGTGCATCGATGCCATAGAATAGCCAATGTAATACTCTAACTCTCTTGTATGTACTTTTACTACTTTGAGTACTTGGCCTTAGAACACTAAGTTCCTATCCTTCAATACCTTTCTTAAGAACTTCTAAGTCTTGTTAGGCTAATCCGAGTTTTTGTGGCATGCTAGTGTGCTCTGAAGATGTGATCTGGTGAGAGTGAAAGTGAAAAAAAAAAAAAGGAGTCTATATCGGTGTTCCTCTGCTAATGAAGCATGGAATGCGTCTATACGGGCTATATTCAGTAGTTGGGTGGCTCTTGTGCCTAACCCGGCATGTGCATCACTCTGAAAGATTTTTAAAAATGATTTTATTAGGAGTCTCACGTTGATCGGACTCGGGAAAAAAATGTGTTGAATATTGGGTTAGTAAAAACCCTAGTGATCTTTTTGATACTTTACAAAGGTTTAGAAAAGAACAAGGATTTAGTTTTCAAGCTATAAATTAGAAGGATCTTACTTGCCATTGAAGTAGCACTTAATAGTTTAAGACTAAGTATTCTTTATATGGAGTAGATTAGCATCTAGAACATCTGATTGGAAATCCTTAGGCTAGACCAGATCGGAGCCAAATGAGATAAAGTTCACTTGCGCACATACATATGGGGTGAGGTGAAATTTTTGTGCTTCTTAGCCAACTGTAACTCAACATCTATGTTTATCCTTTGTACGGAATCTTATATTTGCTTGGGCCAGAAATTGCATTTAGCACTTCTAGTCTCTTTGTTTTTCATAGGTTGTTGCTTGGGGACAAACAGCGGCAAGTCAATAGGGATATTTGATAAGTATCCTAAATGTAGGTGTTTTCATATATATATCGTATGCACTTTTGCATGTATTTTGTAGTTTGATGCCCGTTTAGCTTAATCATCTATTATTTGGCACCTTAGGGCATATGGGTCGATGGAAACAAGAAGATATCATTTGGCAAAAAGAGAAAGCGAAATTTCATACTCTTACCGTACCGATTGTGGGAGCGTATCTTTAACTATGTATTGATTGATTTGGTGTTACCATCCGGTTCCCATACTACACCAGTGCTCTGAAGGACGTATAGGCCGTATGCTGTAATATAATGAATCTAAGTTTCTGAGTGCTGCTCGAGCCCCATTGACCCCTATCAGCCCGTATAAAATTATATATACTCACTTTAGGGCTGACAAAAGACTTTTCTTTGGCGACTTTTGTAGAATCATTTAGGAGATCTTGGCGTGACCTTAGGGGAGGAAGGAAAGAGGCGAGAAAGCTAGAAGATCATTTGAGCCCAGGTCCAAGAGCTCTCTCTCAGGCAAAGAAAGCAGCATCATTCAAAGGGAGATCGTCCGCGACTTGAAGGAAGGAGAATCGCCGGCTAAAGGAAGCGTCATTCGGCATTCCTTTGGGCAGAGGGAGCGTCATTCGGCATATTCTCGCCTCAACCTTCTGCCATTTCATCTAGGGGTGTCATACTATGTCTTTGTTTCACTGTTTTGTGATTGTATGCTTTATTTGTGAGATGATGACACACTAGACCCCAAAGGCCACGGGTGTTGGTGAATATGTGGGGTTGCTCATATATTTTGGATGATTACTTATTAATTCTATGCTTGGATATGTTGAGATCTAATCATTGTTTTTCATGCCTAAGTGTTACACCAAGGAAATCCATTAGCTCTTATGAATGATGCATGTAGATGCTTGGCTTGCTGTATATTAGGTCATGAATGGATTAGAGGGGATACTTGTATCATCACACAAGAAATCGAATTTGGTAGCTCCATACTTAGGTTTAATCAAGAAGAAAGGTAGGTTTATTCCTAGCGAGATTTCCTTGTACTTAATACAGTCGTAGGAATATAGATTTGGAAGAATTCCTATCTATATGTTCGTATGGGATTAGGGATTCAATCGCGAGAAATTAGGGTTGTTCTAATCTTGGAATCTCATGGTCAATTACCCTTGCATCTTTAAATCATCATCCATATTGCATGATAACCCCTCAAGGGATCCACATCCATAGGCCTTTGCACTTCATTGATTCTCTTGCCTTATTGCTTATTCTCTCTAATTTGC
>NC_052474.1:12402093-12570944 GCF_009730915.1 Dioscorea cayenensis subsp. rotundata
ATGTAACATAATAAATATATATTTAAACATAGGTCCCACTACACAAAAAGATGGCTATCGATGGAGCCTCTTATAACAATGTATACATGCATATAGATTCAAAAGCGCATTAGTTTCTCTATAAATGAGATACATGCATAGATTCAAAAGTGCATAGCTCACTATAAGAGAGATAACATAAGTATAAATATATATCAAGTGTGGTATTTGAACGACACTTTCTTTCTCGATACAGTAATACCATAGGTTAGTCAATGATTAAAATTCATATCCCAAAGACAGTAATAAATTTCAAAAGTGATAACGACGCCTATCGCATACAAAACCGCAAAGCATGCAACACAATGATAAGTGCACATGCAGTGTGACTTATTTATTTCAAAACGGCTACAAAAATTTTCAAAACAGAAGAATGAGGCACGTAACGCTGTGGCAAGGCACAGTGCAATCGATAACGATATATGATATATATATATATATATAAAGTCATATAATGACATAAATGATGTATTAAATATATGCAATAAAATAACAAAATTTATAATTCGCAAATTTTCTTGCTCTTTACTTGTACTTTTACCTTTAATCGGAGGTTCCTAAGACTTAACTGCGGGTAATTAATAATAGAGGCTTGCCTCTATTAGGAGTGGAAGAACCCACAAAACAAATATGATATTTGTAAGCCTCACATATCATCCGGTGTCTTTTCTACAAACAAGACGCCAGCATCGATATTTTCGATCCCGCAACTCGCACGCCTGTGGGACCTCACTCTCCTCCCATCTTTAAGGCAAAAGTACAAGTAAAGGCGTTGTTCCTACATCATATGAAATAAATCTAATAATGTTTCTTTTTATTTTGCATGAAAAGAAGAAGAAATGGCACTCAAGAACTCAACTGCCTCTCGAAGCCTCGAAACTTACGATTTTCCTCGGGCGGCGGAACTTAGGTTCAATTGCCCAACCGCACCTCTTCAACACTGGAGTTACAGAGCCGAAACCGACTTTTTGGCACAATATTTGAGTCGGTGCACTCTGTAAGGAGACTTGCATCTTCGGAGGAGAACTTGACAAATGTATGACTTCCATCCAAAGGTCGCCACCCTAATGTGGATTGTTCCTCGCAATCGACGAGGACGTTGTCGTCGTGAGTCACCGTGAGTATTTGCATTCAAATGGCTATCTCACCCCAAAAAGGGTAATACGAATGTTGATGATGATGATAATCGATGAACCCGCCTTTTACCATTATAGCAAAAAGGACGGAAAGGCACTCTTCCACCATCCAATGAAGACACACCAAAAAGAAAAAGTGTGTTTTCAAGGCTCACACAAAGGAAAGTCAAAAATTCAAACAAAGGTCGGATTTTGTGTCGCTCAAGGACACGAAGAATGATCAAATGAGTACCTTCAACAACTCATTTGAACCTCTTAACTGCGTGAAGAAGAACGCAACCACCGCAGACTGCCCCCAACTCGAAAGTGAAAACAAGGTTGGTAGACCTCCAAAAATCCTATCACAAGAATTCATTTGGTCAAAAACCTTTACAAGACTTTACACAAAGATTAAGGAAAAATGCACTCGTAGAAGATAGGACCAAAAAGAATTTTATCAAAAAGAAGAAGCAATTGATTTCAACAAATAGCAGAAGACGGTGTTTCACCATTTAACCCCGCAAAAAATCAACCTCAAGGTTTCCCACTTTAAATTTCCAATGGAGGAGGGAAATGAAAGATGAAGAAAATGTCTCGATGCGTATATGGGAGTGCACACTTATCGGATGGTTACTAGCAAGAGGAGATCCTCAAGACCCAAACAAGAACAACTGTGACCTCGTATAAGATCTCGTAGAAGAGTAGCAGTGCACTCGAATGGAGAAGAAGGTTCACCATGTAGTTACCACATGAGGAGCAAGGATAGGGACTCAGCCTTCCACCGCCCATGTACCAAGGAAACACAAAGAAGTACAACCGCTAAATGAAGATGAAGAGGATAAACCCCGCTTTTGCTTTCTCAAAAAGGGACACCGCGATACTCGAATATCAAAGACTCAAATGACAACATGGCAATGTTGATGGGGGCAATGTTACAAATGCGTAAAACAAATTAAAAATCCTCATGGAAGATCGACCGCAACAAGGGCGTAGAAAGATCGAGGAGTCCAACCTCGATGGCCGAGAGAAGCCCCGAGGCCAGTTGAGCAAGGGTAATCCCAAGGTTTCCTACGGAGAATGTGCAGAGGTCGAGAAGTCCAACACCTCATCAAAGGAAACCTTTAGGCCAACTGAACATGGGGAACCTCTACGCTCCCTGCTCAGAACAATCACCGAATGACCAGAAGAGATACAAAGAAATGGTAGTTGCTCGATTTAAATCAAGCCAAGAGAATTGAGACAAGTGCGATGGAGACAAGCTTCTATCCCAACTACCACGACTGATGCCCTACCCCCAAGGGATATAATGTTCCTAAATTCAAGCACTTCATCGATTAGCAATCCCCACCAATATTTGGCTCATTTTGTGACGGGTCATGGAGAAACAAGCACCAAGCCATCACCCTCCTCGTATAGTTCTCTCGCAAGTCTCGCAGAGTAGCATTTTGAATAGTATACAAATCTCACAACCCTAAGTCAATCCAAACATAGCAGAATGTAAGGATGCCTTTCGAGTACGATTTGGGGGCATAAGTGATAAAATCACAATTGTTGACCTTGTAGCCACTCACCAAAACAAAGATGAAAAAGTGGTCGATTACATTATGAGATGGAGGAACTTGAGCATCAAATGTGAACAACCACTTGATCAACCATAAGTGGTGGGTTTATTACTCGTGAACATTGATAGTTGGATACCGCCTTTCTAAGTACATCTAGCACACTACATCCAAGGCTTAATCTCACTAAGCCAAAAATTGGAAAGGACCAACCTCAAGGTGTTGTCCAATTTCCGCACTCACTTCAAGGGAGTGACAAAGACAAATCCAAGAAGATGTATAGGCGTCAAGTACACTCGGTACCACCTTCAATATTGAGAAAGGGAAAGGCGTAGTCGAGTCCCATAAACCGAACAAGCTAAGGTACCTAGCTTAGGTGCTACTGATAATGAATCAAGACCACTTCCTTCTTTGATAGATAGGATGAATAAGAAGTATTCCTTCAGAAGGGATAAGGTATATAAAATTTCCAAAGATACTGTGAGAGGAGGGCTACAACTCCCTGAATGCAAAAAGGGCCCTCAAGAGTAAAGCAAGATGGACCATCCCACCATCGTCCCATATCAAAGGGTGTTTGGACATACAATGGAAGATTATTATGTTTTCAAGGACTGGGTTAAGCGACAAAACCAAGAGGGGCAAAAATCACACCTCAAAGAATGTCTTGTCCGAGCAACCACCGAACATACTACGCTATGTGATCGCCCTAAACCCTGCAGGAGT
The DNA here is from genome assembly GCF_009730915.1 of Dioscorea cayenensis subsp. rotundata. NCBI lineage: Eukaryota > Viridiplantae > Streptophyta > Magnoliopsida > Dioscoreales > Dioscoreaceae > Dioscorea > Dioscorea cayenensis. Next base: position 12,405,530 of record NC_052474.1, read on the forward strand.
CATCTCAAAGGAAAGTCACAAAGTGGTTGGTAACAAAGTGATATTTACATCGACTGGAGGATGACAAACTTTGTGCTATTCCCGTAAGAGTATGTGAAGTATTTATATCCAAAAGATCAATGAAGATGTTGAAGAAGTTGGTCTGAACCGCCAAGGATTATTTGAAACGCCTCAAAGAACCCTCACAAAGGTCACCGACAAAAACAGTAAAAAGAAGAAGAACAAGAAAAGAAAGCAAAAGCGCGAACAATCAAAGAGCAAGAAATGCATTATTGAGGAGTATATAGAGACATTTGAAGAATATGAATAGAAGGAAAGGGTTATGATTACCCTCAAAGATTATTTTCGCGAAGAAGTCGAAGAGTTACTCAGGGAATTAACTGAGAAAATTTAAAATGAAGAAGATGTGCAAGTGGAGACTTACAGGGTTATTTCGGGAGGGGAACCTCTATATAACCCAAAAGATGATGATAATGATCAATATGATAGCTCCTCTGAGCCAGAAGAGTCATATGACCGTTACGATCAACCCTATATCAGCAAGAAGCAAAGAAAGAAGATAGCATTCAGGGAGAGGTTAAAGAAGGCGAACGCTAGGCTCTTGGAGCCCTACCCACAAGTAAAGTCCAAAGAACCATATTACACCCCAAAGACCCCAAAATATGAGGTCTTGAGGAAAGTTATGCCTGCTGAAGACATCCATGCTTTTATTCAAAGGGTGACAAAGGAGTCAGCTAATAGGCTATGGCAGCTACATATTGAAGATGCTGAGTGGGATGAATCGATATATCCTCCAGAATCATCAGGACAAAATTTTGTCTCAAAAAGTCGTGGATTCTCCACCGCTAAAGCAACAAATACTAAAAGAAAGATTTATCCGAAAAAGATAAAAAGAAAGAGCTTTTTGATCAAGCTATAGAAAAATGGGTTAGATTTGCTCTAAACCCAAAAAGGCGCATACCGATGCATCTTGATAGTCATCCAAACTACTACCAATATCACCACTTTTGTAGGACACACCATAGAAGAATGTCAAGCTTTCCAAAAAATGGCTGCAAGGATAGCTTTCTCTGGGGAATTTGACACTCCCAGAAGATTACTTTGAAGAAAAAGGTGAATGTTATGCTATAGTTGCTCATGATGATTCAGAAGATGAGCTAAACTTCCCTGATGAGAAAGATAAGGCACCACAACATGTACATCAGATGCAGCTCAGAACTGGGAAGACACTCCAACGAAGACAGGCTCCCAATTCAAATAACCGAGATAAAGGGAAGATAATTGAAGAAGATAATGTTTCCACTAAAAACCCTCAAAAAGCCAAATTATAACATTTTGGCACATTTGAAGAAGGTCCCAGCACTCCTCAATATGTACGATGCATTGATGATGTCAGCTGAAGTCAGAGAGTCTTTAATACATGCCTTACAAAATCCTGAGGAGTATCAAGCATACTTCGCTGAGGTTAACATGAAAGAAGCCTTGTATGCATCCCATGCACCTTCAGAGTCCTTCACAGATGAAGATTTATTGCTTGGGACTACGGCACACAACAGATCGCTATATGTGACAGGATTTTGTGATGGTGTAAAGATCAACCGGGTTTTGATTAATCCAGGGTCTTCTTTGAATTTAATGACACTCAACACTCTTCGAGCATTGGCTCTTGAAATATGCCACTTATCACCGGAGAAGATCATCATCCAAGGTTTTAATCAGTATAGCCAAAAGGAATTGGGGTTGATCACTCTCCCCCTTCAATTTGGAAAAATATCATCTAACATAAAATTCCATGTTATTGATGCTGATGCTTCCTATAGAGCCCTCTTGGGAAGGCCATGGATTCATGAAAACCAACTAGTTCCTTCAACACTGCATCAATACGCAAAGTATTTGGTGGATGGGGAAAGTTCAGAATTGATGTAGAGATCCAACCCTTTGGCATTCATGAAATACACTATGAGGATGCGAGTTATTATCTTAACATATCCAAATCAACCAAAGGGGGAAAATTGCCATACCCAGAAGAAGAGTCTTTGATCATGACGGCCAAAACTACTCTTGTGCTCCAGAAAGAGAATCACAGGCTACTTCACTTTGGTAGTGACACCGAGTCATCGAAAAGATGAGAGGATGCGATATACACCAAAGTAAGGGTCAAGTTGAAAGATCTATCAAGAAAATGCATTAGTACATTACGAAGATTCCTCGATGTCGGCTATACAAACCTGGATGACTTGAATATAAATACAGTTGAGCATCTAAAGACATTTTATGTGCCTGCTCGACATAAAAAGGAAAGAAATATTTTCTTTTATAAGGACAACAGCAAAAAGATCTTGAATGATGACATCATAAATATTGAAGAAATAGAAGATGATGAAGCTCAACCCATAAACTTCCCAAGTCATTACCTCAATAAGCTCAAGACAATAGTTGAGAGATTTGGGAGCAAAATCAAATGGTCAAGGAGGTCACATTAGGGCTTTCGTAGATTGTGGCATCCTGCACAGATAGACAAGAAAGGAATAGGCTATTCTGAGTTTTCCAGGCACTCATGTTACATGGTAACATTGCAGGAGGAGGAAGAGGAAATAAAGATGAAGAATGCGCCACTCGAACTAGAAGACGGGTGCAAGCAATAATTAATGAGTTGGTTGAAATCGACTTAGGAAGCTATGATGACGCAAGGCCGACTTTCCTAAGTGCACAACTATCAGAAGAAGAAAAAGCATCATTCAAGGCTCTCTTGAAGGAGTATATTGACTACTTTGCTTGGAACTATAATGAAATGCCAGGGTTAGATTAAGAGGTAGTTGTTCACAGACAGCCCAATAATCCTAATGCTACTCCAGTTAAATAGGCACGGAGGAAGATGAAGTTTGACCTGGAAGAAAAGGTGATAGAAGAGACAAAGAAGCTAATTGAAGCAAATTTTATCAGAGAAGAGAAATACCCTGATTGGATAGCTAGCATAATCCCTGTGAAAAAGAAGAATTGGCAAATACGGATATGTGCAGACTTCAGGGACCTGAATAAGGTGTGTCCCAAGGATGATTTTCCCCTCTCAATTATGGAGCTCATGATCGACAACACCTCAGGGTACGAGATATTCTAGATACAATCAAATTAAAATGCATCCGGAGGATCAAAAGAATACTGCTTTCCAAACACCCATGGGCATTTATTGCTATAGGGTAATGCCATTTGGACTGAAGAATGCAGGAGCGACATATAAAAGAGCTATAACCAGAATATTTGATGATTTAATTCACAAGGTTGTCGAATGCTATGTGGATGATCTTGTGGTTAAAACAAATTCCAAAGACAAGCATCTTGATGATTTGAGGACAGTTTTCACACGCCTCAGAAAATACAAGTTGAAAAATGAATCCCATGAAGTGTGCTTTTGGAGTCCTCTCCGGGAAATTCTTAGGCTTTATTGTGAGGCATTGGGGAAATGAGATAGATCCCTCCAAGATAAAGGCAATCCTAGAAATGCCTCTTCCTAAGACACTCAGCAGTAAAGGCCCTTCCAAGGGCGCTTAGCATATATCAAGAGATTTATCTCCAACCTCTCCGAAGATGCAAGCCCTTATGTAAAACTTGTCAAGAAAAATGCTCCTTTTCAAATGGGAATGATGAATGTCAAAGAGCATTCGAGGACATTAAACAAGACTTTGTCGAATCCACTAGTACCGGCACTCCCGATTCATGGAAAGCCTCCGATCTTATATACAGTTGCATTGAAGGGTCTTTGGGGGCTATGTTGGCCGAGAATAATGATGAAGGCAAAGAAAATGTGTTATATTACCTTAACAGGATGTTGGTAGGAGCTAAGAGTAAATACACGCCAATTGAAAAGCATTGCCTAGCCTTGGTGTTTGCGGCATGTAGGTTGAGACACCATTTGCTAGCGATAAAAGTAATACTTATATAAAAAAATAGATCCACTCAAATACCTTATGATCGAGGCTGTTGCTTTACGTGAAGACTAGCAAAATGGGTCATTGATTCTCGATGGAATTTGACATAACATATACTCCACGTATAGGCTATTAAAGGGCAAAAGGCCGGTAGATTTTCTAGTAGCACATCCCCTCCCCAATGATTCACCACTTAATCTTGATCTTCTTGATGAAGAGACACTAATGGTGGAAGAAGCAAGGTGGCGGCTATACTTTAATGGAGCGTCATCTATAAAACAGCACTCTATGTTCCCAAATTCCACAAATTAAAGCTCGGGATAGGACTCATGTTCATCACACCGAAAGGATCCTCGGGACATGCTCTTCCTTACATAGCCCCTCAGACAAAACAATGAAGTGTAATATGAAGCTCTCATACTGGTTTAGAATTGGTAATCAAAATGGGAATCCAAGACATACACATATTTTGGAGACTGACAACTCATTATCAGCAAGTTGAAGGAGACTACAAGATATACAAACCTCAACTTTTAAATATTATAAGAAGGTCAAAAATATGATGAAGAAAATACCCCAAGTGCAATTGAGGAGGGTTTCAAGATCAGAAAATGGAGAAGTTGATTCTTTGGCTAAAGTAACAAAGGAGCTGGCAAATCCAAATTATGAAGAAATACATATAACCATAAGAAAAAGAAGACCCATTAGTACGATCCCTGACGAAGTGGAAGAGGAAAGTGCTGGGGACAATGCAGAAGTCTTCACTCTCGAAATGCCGAAGGAAGATTGGAGGCAATTGTTCATAGAATATCTGAAATATGATAAACTCCCCTGAGGATAAATCAAAAAGATCTTCAAACTAAAGCCCTAAGATCCCTCATAAATGATATATTATACTGTAGGTCATGTGATCAACTGCTCCTGCGGTGCCTCTCATATGAAGAAGCCCAAGAAGTTATGCATGATATGCATTCCGGGATATATGGTGTGCACTAACTGACCCAAAGATGCGACTCAAGATCAAAGCGCTTTAGGGTATTATCGGCCAACCATGGTTGAGATTGCATTAATTATGCTAGAAAAATGTCATCTATGTCGATACATGGAGACTTTTATTCATCAACATCCAAATCCTTTTTACACCCCACAGTCTCTTCATGGCCCTTTGAGATATGGGGAACGGATGTAATCGGTCCTATTGAACCACCATCATCTTTGGGACATCGATTCATATTGGCTGCAACAAATTACTTTTCCATATGGGCAGAAGCAATCCCGCTGAGAGAAGTCAAGACTGAGAATATCCTCAAATTCTTCATGGAAAACATCTTATATAGATTTGGGACTCCAAGAAGAATTATTTTAGACAACGGCCCCACTTTCAGAAGTTTTAAGGTTGGGAGATTCACACAGCATCATAAAATAGATTGAGATATACTCCATCTATAACGCTAGAGCAAATAAATTGGCAAAAGTATTCAATAAAACCCTCTCAAAGTCAAGTAAAGAAAGCAAAGGTCTAAAAAAACAAGAGAGATTGGCATGAAAGACTCTCGGAGATGCTATGGGCATATCGCGACTACCTATAGGACTCTCACACACAGGCACGCCCATATTCTTTGGTGTTTGAGCTGAAGTGGTTTTTACCTCACGAAAATCCGGATACCCTCCCCGAGAATGGCATTGCAAAAATGAAAATTTCTAATGAAGATAATGTTCTGCTCCGCTTGGATGAGTTCGACTCTATGATGAAAAAGATTAGGGTGCAACAAAATCTCGAAGTCTACAAAGCACAAATGTCTCAAGCATACAACAAGATGGCTTATTTTCTCTCCTTTTACCAAAAGAGAGATGATCCTTGTCCTCAGAAGACTCCATCATCACCAACAAAAAAAGGCTCGGGGCAAATTCAAAGCAAATTGGGAAAGGGCCCTTATGTTGTGGAGATTGTCTCACTGAAGGAGGCGTATATCAACTTATCGATGCCAATGGAGAAAGACCGATGCCACCCATTAATGTCCGCTTTCTCAAGAAAGTATTATGTCTAATGTAAAAATGTTTGCCTATGACTGAACATCTCGCTCTCCTCATAGAGGGTAGGATAGTCATGTACAATTAAATGTACTTTTCGAGGCAAAAACATTTATTTTCATGCATTTATGTACTAAAAATCATTTTTTTGTACTAAAAAAATTGCTCAATGAAATAAAGAGACATGTGTTTGTCTATGAAGGAACGTCCGCTCCATGTAAACCGGGCCATGCACAGCTAAGCGTGCTTCCTTAGGCAAATACATCGGTCCCTTGTGATTTTCCCAAAAACAAATAAAACAAATAAACAAATAATAATAAAACAAAAACAAAAATAGAGACTTATGTATGTTAAAGTGTTGAAAGTGAAAGTTTCTTTGATATTGTTGCTCCAATCATGGTCTTAATCGGGTGACCAAATTATCTTTGATTGCCCTAAAAGTTTCTTTCAAATCATAAATATATGTTTAATCTTCAATCTGAAACGGTTGAAATTTGATTTGAAGATTTCAGCATGATTTATAGAAGAGAGTAGGATTGTGGGTCATGATGCGGATACCGCTTCTCACGCTCAATGTTGATCAATGTGTTAATCGGACTCACGCCAAAAATTTAGATCGATCTGAAATCTTTTATGAAAAACTCTAGACCCTTGATAATGCTCAATGTAAAATGGTTACTGATTGAGCATCAAGTCCATCAAATTATCAAAAATAAAATCGCAAATCAAACATGAAATTCATTAATGATTGTCATCACACCATATTCAAATTCTAGCTCAAGATCGATGGTCAAAAGAGCTTTCAATCCTTTGTGAAATGTTTTTCTCCACAATCAAGGTATTCTAGATCTTCAATATGAATGGTGTCACATTGAAATTCTAAGTTCATATGATCTATCATAAGAAAATTTGGGACATCTAGAAGCAGAATTTGCCTAAATTCCTGCCCAACTACCTCATCATCAAGTCAAGTATCACCATATCAAATCATATTTAATTTGAGTGAAAATTTTTATAGTCATTTTATAAGGTCCTTATATCTAAAAATGAACGGTGGAGATTGGAATTTTGAGTTCATTTGATCATCATAAAAAAATTTGAGTTCATAGACCTTGTCTGTCTAGCTTCGCTATTCGCCGATGGTGCTATCTAGTGGATGAATGGCTTTATAAAATTATTCCAAATGTGGTTGAAAAATATTTGACAAATATGAGGCCCTCATTCAAAACAAATATAACAAAAATACAAATACATATATATATATCAATCATGATTTCAATTCTCCAAGTATTCTATTGAAAACAAAGACGCATGAGAAAAGAAAAGAAAATGCTAAGGCTTATTCAAATCAAATGTCCATGATCAATGTTTTAAAATCAATTGCTAAATCATAAACAAACTAGAAAAGCAAACTAAGAAAACAAACTAGGAAAGCAAAGAAAGAAAGAAGGCTCTTTAATGCCCAGTAAATTTCAATAATAATTCTTTTGCTTCCTCCAAGTCATCAAGCCATTTTGTGAAAATAGCCATAAGAGGAGTATCTAAGTTCTCTTCTTGATTCTCAGCAAGCTGTGTCTTGGCCTCATCCAATGCAACTTGAAGATTCACTTGTGTAGACTCGGAAGCTTCAAATAGGTCTGTTGAATCCGCTATCTTTTTACCCAAAGTCTTCATGTGCCTTGAATCTCACAAAGTTCAGCCTGGAGTTGATGTTCCCTTTCAGCAAGTTTCTGATACTCCTCCTTGTTCGCATTTATGTCATTGGTCCAGTCTGTCCTAAGATTGTTAAGATGCTCAAGTGCCAAAGTTCTTTCGTGTATGCATGCCTTGGCTCATTGACTACGGATGCAAGCTTGAACATTAGGATCCTCTGAGGCTTCTTTAGCATAGGATGCACATCGAGTGATTTTCTCTATGAAAGGCTCTAGACTGGTCAAATCAATGTTGAAAGGTTCAAAAAGTAATTTTGACTCCTTCACTTTGTTGATGATGACTTGGTAGTTGTGATAGTTGAGGGACTTGATATTGTTGATCATCTCGTCTCACAGGCATAAAACTACATTAGGTATATTCTTTGAACCTACAAAGAGAATATACAAATAAATTGTGTCCTTTGATAAAAAATAAAACAAAAAAAAAGAAAGAAGAAAAAAAATAAAAAATAAAATGAGAATAAGAATAAAAAAAAAACCTTGGTCTTGTTCGGGCAAATTTGTAACCCCGACGTCGACATTAGAGCCGTCACTTTCCAATTCCTCGGTGGGAGTATGAATGTCCTTAGCAATTTCTTGGACGACTAAAAAAAAGGAAGAAAAAAGAAAATAATATATATACATATATCACGGCGGTTCGCGAAAAAAGTAAATAAATAAATAAATAAATAATACCTTCGTTCTACATTCCTGGAGGTGTGGTATCAACATTGACGTTACTACTATTCCGAGGCGTGCTCTCAATGTTAGTATCTTTGCTATCGCAAGGTACACTCTCAACATGAGTATTCCCTCCATCACTCTCCATTGAAGAGGGGCATCTTTTATAAAACTTGCCGAAGGAGTTTGACTAAGAGATGAAATACTTTTCATCCTCTTGAATCGCTAAAAAAAAAATATAAAAATAAAAATAAAATAAAAATCGTTATGCGATGAAAAGAAAAGGAAATATATATATATATATATATATATATATATATATATAAAGTGTATATATATATATAAACCTTGGATTATTGGCGGGTTCTGTGGGAGTTCATTTTTCAAGGCAACTGGTGCATCCCCTAACATAAAAAAATTTAAAAATAAATAAGGGCTAAAAAGAAAATAATAATAATAATAAAAAGGAGAGAAAATGTTGAAGCATGATTGTCTCCCTCATTGAAATATAATATATGATTTCTCATCTCTCATGCATGGATACATGAATTAGATAAAAATTGGATTTATGCTATCATTATGTTTACATAAATGCTTGGTGGATCCCACCGTGGGTCGCATATCATTCAAATGCATAATTGACCATGTCCCATGTGCAGATGATTCAAACCACATATTGATGATGAGTTAGGAATAAAATAGGTTTATAGACTTATTCATAAGTTTATTAAAAAAATATATATATTTTCCATGTTGAAAACTCAAAGAAAGAGAATGTCTGACATGGTAAATGGCAAATAAAAAAAATAATAAGGAAAAAAAATGAAATAAAAAAAGGGTTGTTGGAAAATTTATTTTAAAAAAAAAATGAATGAATGACAATGGGATGTTTGGGGGAATGTGCATGAAAGAATATGTTAAAAGAATAAGAATAACAATAAAAACGGGGGGTTTTATTGTAAAATCTATGGAGTAATGTGAAAAGATTTGAAGACACATGCAAAATTGGGAAAATATGTGAAATAAGAAAGCTAGAGGGTGCAATTGCAAAAAAAATGAAGAATATGAAAATATGGAAGTTTGGGGGTTATTTGCAAATATTGAAGAAGTGCGGAAAAAGAGAAAAGTTAGAGGGGCTAGTTGTATAAAAATTATGAAAATATGTGAAAATATGAAAGTTAGAGGGTTTAATAGCAAAAAACCATGAAGAATATGAAAATATGGAAGTTTGGGAGTTATTTGCAAATTTTGAGGAAATAAAAAAAAAAAGGTTAGAGGCCCTGATGGCACAAGTTTTTAAACTCTTAGAAATTCAATGGGTTAAGGTGCAAAAATGACATGAGGGCAATACCTTATAGTGGGTTAGGAAGAGTTTCTTCAATGTCAATATTTTCTTCTACTCCAATGTTGTCTTCCATCCCAACATGGTCGCCGACTCCAATGTTTTCTCCGGCGCCAACACTAAATCTTGTGCGTTTATTTGATCTAGATATAAGACGTCATCAAGTACATTAAAGATGCATAGATGAAAAAGAAGGAGAAAGAGATATTTCTTACCATGGGAACTCATGTGCATCTCTAGATCTAATGGGGGAATATCATCAATTCTTGGAAGACTTTGAATAGCCCTAACATTGTCTAATGGGGTGTCATGAATTTGTATCCCTATATTGAAAATAGACTTTGAGTCAAAATTTGGACTTGAGTCAAATAAAAGGTGTGAAGTACAAAGTTCGACCTTTAGTCAAAATTTGGACTTTAAGTCAAATAAAAATTATGAAAACTATAAAGTTTGATTTTGAATAAAAAAATTAAAAAAAATAAAAACAAAAAAAATAAAAACAAAAAATTCAAGGAAAAAAATCAAAATTTTTGAAAAAAGAAAAAAAATAAAAAAAAGATTTTTTTAAAAGAAAATCGTTGAAAAAAATTAAATAAAAAAAAATTAAATTAAATTAAGAAAAAAATAAGAGAAAAGGGCGTAAAAGAAAAGGAAAAGGTTCCTGGGGATTTTTGAAAAATTTTTGTGAAGGAAAAGAAGTAAAGGAAGAAAGTTGATTTTTTCTTTAAAAAAAATACTAATAATAGAAAAATGAATAAACAAATAAGCAAATAAATAAAGTTGACATACCTTCAGTTCTTTGTCGCTTTGATGGGACAACTGGGTCAATAGTAAGATCAGTGTCATCAATGAATATACTTTCATTGATAAATCTGTGGTCCTTCGAAGATTGTCCTCACTCCCTATTAATGGTTCTCTTGTCTCTGAAATCATCTTGAATCAACAATGAATGTTTCTATTGGAAAAAAACTTCAACAGTCCTCAACCATTTCTGTGCATAAACAAGTATAAGTCTCCCTTCTTTGTCATGCATAGGGATGTAGAATGTACTAGACGTCATCTGGCGAGAAAGATGAAGCCAGTACCCTGCAAGAATCCCGAGAGAAGAAGCTCTCCTAGGAACATCAATGTACGCCGGAGTATGCTAATCGTATCCAAATTGACCCCCAAATCGGTGCGGATTATAAGGTTCTGCAAAAAGATCTTCTGCACACCGAAGCGGAAGAACTCCACAACGAAGATTCATCATATATTCCATGGCATATAAATCCAATACATATGGTCCAGTCGGGTATCTGGAATCTCGTACTACCTCATCATTATGATGCATGAACGAGAAAGGGCGAGATATGAAGTTGCTTTCATGTCGGATAAATTTTCTCACATATATAGGATTGACAAACGAAGTTACGGTGGAGTTCATAAATTGCAACATCTTGGGTATTCTCAGCAACCCAGGGATACTTGAGGTATTGTCATCTATTCTCCTTTTGAGATATATGCTATGAAAATAATAACTCGCCCAAGCATACAAGAAATTAACAAGGAACATTGTGGTAGAGAATCCAGGGCCCTCTTCTGTGTTTAGCCATGACATTTAAGCCTAAGTATAAGTGTGCTAGCACTGCAGGGGCAAAAGCTACTCTCCTCCCGTGTGCGATGTTGCATGCCATCATAAAAACTCCTGGTCTAATTACCTTGCGATCACCCGGCATAATAAAAAAAACAGATCCACAGTGCTATGAAAGCAACTAAATCTGCCTTGAAAACAAGCTTTGGAGGGGGATTAGACTCCGACCTATAACGGGAGCTATGTCTTGATCTCCTAAAGAACTCCACCCAATCCTCAAAGAATACATCTTCGTCGACGTTTTGTTGTGAGAGCCATTGAAAAACATCGAAAATATTTCTTAAAATAGAAAGCTCAGGGTCATATCTTCGGCATATTGTGTTATTAGGAGGTATGACTTCATCATAGATGTCTCTGGTGATTGGAAGTTCTCCCAATTCCTTGATGTCCCATAATGAAATCCCAACTTCTCCTTGCAAGAGGTGGAAAGTGTTAGTGTCGGGACACCATAGGTCTACAAATGCTTTATAAAAGTTCATGTCAAAATCATAGCGGCCAACCGAAGCCACAATCCCGCCTATCAATTCTGCTTCAGATAACTCGTTGTAGTAGTTATTGACTTTGAACTTGGCCCACTCTGCATAATATGGAAGATCGATTAAACTATTTTGGATAGGCTCCCTACCCTTCCATCCCGGGCGATGATTGATGATCCTAGATCCAAGGGTTTCGAATGTCTTCAAATCTTTCACTTCTCCTTCAGGTTTCAAGCAAATTGCATCAGTTAGACCATCTTCAAACCAACGGTTTGTGGGCAATTTGGCAATAGCCATACGGTTTGGATAGCGCTTCACCCACTCTGATTATTCTCCTCCTTCATATATGACTACGGATTCGGCTTCAGAATCAAACATAGGAGTGTGGCGCATGAAGGCTTGACCTTGGGGAACCTCATCATAATTTTGGTTCATATCCCAAAAAGGTTGAGATGTATTGCCCATGACAAAAAGAAAGGGTTAAGGGTTCCTACTTCTCTCACTCAAACTCACCAAAGAGAATTTCGTGAGAAAAGTAGGAAGGGATGCATTTGTTTATATATAAATAATATAACGCATGTCCTATTAAAATTCAATGTCCTAATGGAAACCAAATTCCAATTTAATTTAAATTCTAATATATCCTAATCATAGATATATTTAGAATTAAAATTTAAATGTCCCTAATCTTAATCTTAATTGATTATTTGGTTGTCTTGAACTAAAATGCAAATTACAAAATTGCCCTCGAGAACATATCTCGAGGCAAAAATGAAATTTACAAAATTGCCCTTGAGAACATATCTCGAGGCATAAATGCAAAATTTACAAGATTGCCCTTGAGAACATATCTTGAGAATACATATCTCGAGGCAATCTCAAATCTTAGGGTAGCCCAAATGCGCATCTCGAGGCGATCCTAAATTTCATATAGCATGAAAACAGATCTCGAGGCAACCTGAGAAAGTGCAAATCCCGAAGTACTCCCCAAACACGTATCCCGAGGAAAATTGAATTTTTAAATTAAATTTCAAAAATTTAATTTTAAAATTAATTAAATTTGAATTTTTTAAATTTGAATTTTACATTTGGTCTTATCTTATCCTGATTGAGTCCACGGAAGGTTGTGATTTTACGGGGATAAGAACATACAAAGTTTTTAAAAGGGAGAGATGAACAAAAATAAAAATAAAAATAAAAGAAATAAAAAAATTAATGAAAAAAAGGAAATTGGCGAAGAAAAAAAAGGGGAGACGAACCAAGAAATAAAAAATTTTGTCAAATTTCAAATTTTCAAATTTGAAAATTAATATATATATATAAATATATATAAAAAAAATTTAAATTTAAATTTAAATTTTATCCTTTGTTGTGATCTCTCGGGAATGAGGATAAGAATGGGAGATGATCAGGATAAGAAAGGGGCGAGGCTTTTTTAAATAGAGGGAGGAGAGCAGAGAGAAAAACAAAATCGGGGAAAGAAAGAAGGAAAGAAGACGAAGGAGAAAGTGTATATCTCTCTCTCCTCGTATTCATATAGACAGATTAAAAAAAAAGAAATTTCTTGCCGCTGCTCATCACCGCGGCATACTTGAATGGCTGAGATAATGCCGCCAAGCATGCCGCTGCTCGTCGCTGTTGCCGCTGTTCACAACCTTGACATGCTTGAATGGCTGAAATAATGCCGCCGAGCATGCCGTCTGCTGCTTGATGTGTTCATTGTTGCCGTGCCGCTTGATGCCAATGTTGGTTGTGGAAGCCGCCATCATGGTTGAGTGGCTGAGATAATGCCGCCAATCATCGGTGCTCACAATTTGATGCTACTCTTGATGAGGAACCCATGAAGACAAAGGAGCCAGAGAAGCTAGAAAAGGGTGTTTATCGGCTTCTTTCTCAAGATCCTTTTCATGAGGTGAAGAGCAAAGTGAAAGGAAGAAGGAGGTTAAAGAGGTTCCCGAGAACAGGTGCTAATCCAATCGAGAAGCTTGAGGTGATACTAACTGGGGGCCATTGCAACCTTCATCTGGATACCAGAATAGTTGGTCATCGTTCAATGGCCGATGTTGTAAAGATGGGCAAGCTTCAAGGGGAGTCACCCAGCGTACCTGATGTGACTAATGACTCATCCTACATACCATCTTATTCCACTCCTGTCAGAAATGCTACCCCTCTGTCAAAGACCTTCACCATCGGTTTTGCCTTGTAAATCGAATCAAGAATTGCATTCTTCTCAGAATCCAATCTTTAAGAGCATGGAGATAACTATAATATCTTTTACAATGGAGCTGCTGACCAAGTTGACCACCTTGACTTTGACTGAGCTTGTTTGGGAGCCCACAACTTTTCTTAATCCCTTGATTAGCGGATCTGGTCGGGGTTACTGTATGCTCAATCATTGAGTTGTTAAGCTGGCAGTGAGTGTGTGCTTCTTCAATAAACTCCTTCTTCTCCATCTTGTGCATCAACCAAACCTTGGTTTTCTTGGCTAAGGAGTTTATTGTGAAGAGGGGATTTGTTGCATCACCTTGAACTCTTAGGCTGCTAGAGAATCGGAGTTTTACCGGACTTATTTCTTCTCCAAGATTCAAGGTTTTCATCCTTATTATGGTTCTCTTTGGCTTGGTTATTATTGGTTATATTATAGCTTGTAACTGAATCTTATTTTTCTGCATGTGTGATTGTGCTGCATGTAGTATCTTGGTTGCTTGAATCTTATGATGGTTAAAGCTTTAATTGGGTTTTTAGTTGATGTTATATGTATATACATATATATGAAAGCATGCATACATTTCAGATCTCAGCGATTCTTGTCATGGAATTTACTAATCTCCCTTGATTCTGTTAGTTTAATTCACCTTGAATTCTTGTAAACCTTACTGCAGGCTTTATATTAAGGCCAAGGATTAGTTGGTTTTCTTTTAATTGCTATCATATAGGGTTTGGTGTGTGTGTGTGTATATATATTTAGGTGTGTGTGTGTATATATATATATATATATATTTTGTATTTCTGATTTCTTTAAATCATGTTGTGTTGGAATTATAAGCCTGCAAAGCATGTTTCCTGAATTGATTTATTTAGCTAATGTGTGTGTATGCTTATAGATTTAAATTTATTCATTTTAAATCTTGGGTTAGTGGAAGCTTTGTGATGGTTGTTATTTTGATAGCATTCATGGAGAATGTTATATAGCTTGCATAGTAACCTGATAACATGTTTTGATTTTTGTTGGGTTAGTGGGTTCTGCAGGTGTGTGGTTAGTTAGAAATTAAAATGATCATTATTATTTTTAATGCTTGTTCTTCCTCTTGAAATTATCCTGTTATTTGCAAGTATAAACCCAGTCTTAGTCTTGTAAATCTAAGCTAGCTTATTTTGTTGCGTTAGATTTCGGTAGAGAATCTTAGTGCGTGGGATTTGGTGAACCCAACTCTGTAGCTCGGAGCCAGGTAGGCTCTCGCACTGTATAATTCCGTATTTCTGGCAATAATCATTATTTAATTATTGCATTGTTTAATATTTTCATTTATTTATTTATTTTATTATTGCATTACTTATTCGGTATTTCTGTTATTTGTATCATGTATTTCTGCGGTTTTTGTACATCTCCATTCCTTGCTCACCCAGCTAGGAGGAGCAAGTCCTAGCCATGTGCACATGTTTTCTGTAGTAGCGCTACCGGACATGCGTGTCCGTTCTGACTGCGGTCGAAGATCCAGCTCCGGCTGTTGATATTCTGTTCTGTTCTGACTTCACAGTCGATGATCCAGCCTCGTGCTGTTGATTTCTGTTATCAGTCAGGGAGATGTATATATCTGTTTTTCTGCGTGTTTTTCTGTATTTTTTTTCCTTATTATTTCTGTATTCTGTCTGAATTATTAATTATTTTGCTATATCTGTATTATTCTGTATTTATTCCTGCGATCCTACTGGGTCCTTGTGGCTCATACACTTTGTGAATTCTGTTCTCGCAGGAGAAGATCAAGTTTAGATTTGGGGGTGTCAGGGAGTTGTATTGTCTGCGCTATCAGTATCTCTGTATTTTTTTTTCTGTGAGTATAAGGCTTGTATTCTGACTGTATTTGTATTCTGTAGGGCTGCTAAAGCCCGTAGTTGTAGTGTTTCAGTTTCCAGTATCCTATTTGTGCTATTGTGTTACTGTTCATATCTGCTTGTTAGGGTTAACTCTGACCAGGTCAAGACTGAGGCCTTGCACCCAGTGGGGCCCAGTCCCATCGGATGCGGCCGATCTGTCCGTGGGCCCGGTTGTGGGGCTGGGACGTGACAATAACTCATGAGCAAAACACTAGCATGCCCACATACCTCTCATGATGACTGGGTAGTGGTTGACGAATCACCTGCTGTGACAGTGCCATCTGTTCCAGAGACATCTAGTTACTCTACTTTATATGCAGAGACACCTACTCTTGCTGATGGTAACAACTTGCATGTAAATCCTCATTTGAATGAGACTGAAGAGTTAGAGGATAACGCTACTAATGAGGACTTACACATAGAGCATACTGAATCTGTATCTCTTTCTGATGACAGGCAAGTGCAATTGGAAGATCGGGAAGATGGTCCCATCCTGTTGATTACAATATCTAGAAAGAATCCACTTTTCATTGGGTGCTTCGTTTCCTTAGTGGTGTAACAAAGTCACGTGCTTCTCTTGTTCACAGTCCTCTGTGGTGGTCAATGGTGATCAGTGACTGTCATTCTATAGGTTTGTGGCACCAAAACAACAAGATGAAGAGCAATAACAAGAAGAGAGAGGGCAACACAAGTCTGAGAAGAACAAGAAGGTATGTGGAAATGAGGAGGTGAAGACCTTGACGCAAAAAAATAAAAGATCATATCCAGGGAGGCATCTTCGATCATGTCCTCTTAGCTTTTCATGATTCTCCCTATCTCTGAGTTCACAATGAATGCTATTAAGGAGATGGGTTTTGTTAACATGACTCAAAGCTAAGGTAAAGCTATAAAGATTTCTGGAATTGCTGAAGTTATCATAATACTGTGGCAAAAAAGACCATGTTAAATACCACTCACAAAGTATGGGATTGGTTATGGGTAAAGCACATAAAAAAAATAGAAAGATTAAGATTATGAATTCATTAGTAGTCACACTTAGAAAACTTCTTAACTATTTTCAAAAGATCAAGAAATTTATGAAGCCGATCAAATGTTGGATCAAAACTTTGAGGATGGCATGAAACAAATATTTAAGTGCTCACCCGAAACTGATCAAGAACTCTTAAGTTCTCTGATATCTCGATATAATGAAGCCCAACCGCACAAGTCATAAACGGCAAATTAAAATACCTCAAAGGTTCCTCCTTTAGGTCTGAGGTGAAAATCAATGCAACCAACAATGAAGAAGAACACGATATATGAAGCTCCAAAGCTTATAGATTTCACTCAGGCATGTATCTGTGGTTGTAAGCATTTACACCCTGGCATTTTTTTAAGCACCTGCTTTTTGGTGTTGATAAAAAAAATAATAATAAAGAATGAAAAATTAAATAAATGAAAAGCAAGTAAGGGAACGAAAAATGGAGGTGGCTCACTTGGAAAAACGAGGGCAAGCTACAACCTATCTTTCTCTCTATGTACCAAGGTTGTCAGACCCGGACCGGCCCGGCCGGTTCAACCGGAAAAACCAGGAACCGGCCATGTGGCCGGCCCGGGTATACCCCATTGACCCGGGTATTAAAAAACCCGGTGACCCGGGCGGTTCAACCGGGAACCGGTTGACCCGGCCGGGTCAATCGGGTCACAATGTTTAATTTCTTTTTACATTATTTAATAATTTATTATTATTTTCTCATTAAAAATCACAAAATCGTGTATATTTATTAATATTAATTTATAATTTATAATCAATAAATAGAATTACAATATATATATTACAAAAATTAACATTTAAAAAAATAAAAATATATTAATGTGTTATGTAAATACTTTCTAAAAAAATTTAATTTAATAAGAAAAATAAAACAATAAATGAGTGTAATTTTTATTATAAAAAAATATAAAAATTAAAAGTATTCTAATTAAATAAAAAAATATAAGAAAAATCTAAAAACAAAAATAAAAAAACTCAATTGAGATATAAGAATTAGTGAATTAAATTTCTTATTTATTTTAACAAAATCAATGAATAAACAAATAAATAAATAAATAACATCGAGAGAAGTTCGATAATTATATATTAATATATTAAATTTGTAAATATTTAAAAAAATATAAAAAAATAAATGACATAATTAGAAAAACTCTATCGTATATAAAGGTCGTTTTATCAATTTAAATATCAAATTTGAGTAGATTTTTATAATATAATTATGGGTTTAATATTATATTTTGCTTATTATTAATTATTATAATATTTTTTTATATTTAATTATTGACTCGGGTTCGACCCCAGGTTTGAACCCATTGACTCAGGGTTTAGCAGGGTCGTTGTCCAGTAGATCGACAATCTTGCTATGTACATGAAAAGCATGGATAGGACACTCACGGAAAAAAATCAATGCATGGTTGCTATGTGGTGGGCCATATTGAAAAGCATGCTATGGTGTCATGACGTGCACCTAAATAATAATAATAATAATAATAATAATAATAATAATAATAATAATAATAATAAAAAATAAATAAATAAATAAATAATAAAAACGCATGGGCCCATTATAATTTTTTTTGAATATGTGCATGGCAAAAAATACATAAAAAGAAAAATATAAAAAAAAATAAAAAAAGATGAGAAGCATGCGTAAAAAAATAAAAAAAATAATACATATATATATATGAAATGAAATACTTCTAAGTTGTTTCTAGAAAGATATATATATATATATATATAAGGAATGAAAAAATGAGAAGTATGCACAGGTGTGCATATTCACGAGTATTAAAAAAAAAGCATGGGCCATGTGAAACAAAATTAGGTGATTTGCATGTAAAAATTCAAAAAAATGAATAATTGGTGCATTTATGGCCATATAAAGCATATCCAAAAGACAAGGGCCCACTACGCATGCATACATGCATAAAATAAAAAAAATAAAAAATACATATAATAATAATAATAATAAAAAATGCATACGTGAATGGGAATAAAAATATATATATAAAAATAAAAAAAATGAAAAAAATGATAGAAAGCATGTAGTCTTGAGACATGCATAAAAAAATAAAAATAAAAAATAAAAAAATAAAAAAATAAAAAAAAGAGCCCACCTTTGCACATGAGATGAAAAGCATGCTATGTTGTCATGACATGCATATTTATTTATTTATTAGAAACCTATACATGATGCTAAGGTGTTAGAAGGAACCCAAGACCACCCTCTTGTATTGGCCAAGGGATCCTGAGATAAAAATATCCGAATCATTCCATAAAGCATTCCAAATACGGAAACCGTTACATAGATGTCCAATCTGTGAGACAAGTCTTGGACACCTACAAAGTTGATGGAATAATAGATGGCGAAATATGTATGAGGAATAATAAATGCATATATACTCACTTGCATTTAAAAAAGAGCTTCAGCGTATCAACTAGCATAAGGTTTAGCAACGACAAAGAGGCTGGTGATGCTAACTACAATGATACAAATTATGAAGAGCACTAAGGGGTATGCAACAAATAAAAAAAGATAGAAATGACAAGATTACTTGAGGCAATAACAAGAATGATCAAGGAAATGGCAGATTTTAGAAAATATATGGAAGATGGAAACGAGATATATTTCAAAAAATGACATACTGATCTGGCGATAAAAAAAGCACGAGCGAGTGGAGAATTTTAAGGTGATAATGAGATATACATCTCAAAATGGCAACAAGGCACAGGCAGCGGTAGGCAACACAGTGACAAGGCATAGGCAGCGGCGATGATAAATAAATAAATATATATATATATATATATGTATATATAAGTGATGTGATAAATATGTTTATATAATAAAATAACAAGATTTATAATTTGCAAATCTTCTTGCTCTTACTTGTACTTTTTGCCCTTAATCGGATGTTTCTAAGATTTCTAATCTAGGGTAATTAATAATAGAGGCTTGCCTCTATTAGAAATGAAAGGCCCCACAAAACAAATATGATATTTGTGCTTCGATGTATCATCTGGTGTCTTTTTCACAAACATAATCCCAGATGCGTATTTTCGATCCCACAATCTTTTGATGCTTCTTTAACTGGATCTTCATCTTTTGTATCTGAAGCATCAATTAATGATACCTTGCGACATTTATATACTTGTTGGTCTTTTAATGCAAGTCCCCTCTTACTCAGGCCTTAACCGTGCATAGCCATTTTGAAAGGATGCCAAAGTCTCTCAAAGAGAAGATGGCTATCCTTCGAATGATTCAAACTAATCCCAGCTTGGTTTATTAATCTTCTGAGCTTAGGAGAGTAATAATCTGGAATCCTTAAAGGTTAAGGTTCTTAATCTTTCATTACCTTCATCCTCAGAATATCTTCATCAATGAACTCATTGGGATTAGACTTATGGAAGATGATCCCTCTCTCCTCTTAGTGATGAGAAGATACATAGAAAGTGATGAGTTGTTCTATTGAATTCACATTCAATTCATCAAGAGCTTATAGAGGCCTTTCGGTATTCTTGTAACATGAAGAGAGCTCTCAACCAAAATTTTATCATCATCTTCTTCCTTTTTAATTGGTGGGAATAAAGCTCCTTCTCCGTTAGAACCATCACTTCCAAAATGATTGTTCCTCTTGTGACGACGAGTAGATGAGTAAGTAATTTGCATGTCTTCATCATCTCTTTCTTCTTCTGAAGACTTTGTGTCATTTCCAAAGTATGGTTTCGAAGGCAAAAATGAAACCTTCTTCTGAGTGAGCTTGGTAGTTTTAGTGGCTTTCATGAGGGCATCATACTTGGTTGTAGAAATCTTGCCCCTTTTTGGTGTATCCACAAAATACCGCATATCATCATAGTTAATTTCATGTACACCAAACATTGATGTAGAGAGGAAGGAACCACATAGTTCTCATGTAACCATGGTCTCTCTAGTAATGCTCTATAAGAGGTGTCAGTGTTGATTACTTGAAATTTCTTACGTGAAATTTCACTTCTAACGTCAACTTCCCAATCTTGAAATAAAGAGTAATTGATACAAGGGCCTTTTGACTATGCTTGTTGAAGTCTTGAATGATGATCTTTTCAGCTAATATGTGATATGTCTCCAAAGCCAAGGCATGCAAAGTCTTTAATGTCATCAGATTCACTGACGAGCTTAGATCAATGAGGATTCGGTTGACTCTTGTCCCGTCACAAAACCCAGTAATATATAAGGGTCTATTATGCTCCCTTGTCCCAAAAAACAAGTCCTTCTTTGAGAACTTAATCACTAGTGAACTAAAAGCATAGAGAGCTTCAGTCATATAAGTTTCAGCAAATTATGCTTGGTATTCTTCTAGATTTTGCAAGACATGGGTTAAGGTGTCTCTAAGCTCTTGTTACATATCAATGCATCAAACACACTCAGTTGACCTAGAATCTTCTTTAGGTGAGCGGTGATATTGTAGTTTTGCGTCTTGGAAGTGGAGGTCTTCCATGGTTGCACGATGTCTTCGTTGATGTCAATTGCCTTTTCCTTTCCTTTATCATTTGTCCCCCATGCTTGCTCGAGAAGCCTTCACACATTATTAATCATCCAGGGCTCCTCTTCCTTATTTTGGAAGTTATACCCATCATTGTATCTCTTTTTGATTGGCAAAGCATAGCATGTACTTGACATCTCAAAGTACTCTTCAAGTAAGTTTATAACACTAACCTTGATTGATTTGTGTAGCCAGCTCTTAAATCCACTATAATATTCTAATGTATGCCCTATCAAACAATGAAAATTGCAATACTTTGGATGATTCTTCATGTGTGTTGCAGAATTCTTTTTGTTCTTTAGAAGTAATTTTTCTTCATCAACTAGTTTTTGAAACAATTCTAGGATTTTATCATTCCTTATAGCAAAGATTCTATCTTTTATATTGTTTGAAGGTTGAAGTATGTCTTCTTGCTCCATGGAATCTCCTCAAAATTCATCATACTGAGGTTGGACTCTATTTAACTCAAGGAAGTACACCAACTTCCAGGATTCCAGATTTATTCAAAGGGGTATCACTGTCTGAAACGTGAGGCATTCTATGAGTGAGGTCATATGCCACCCTTTAAATGAAGATGTAATTTTCTCACATGGTATCACCTTTCTGTGAATTTTATTTTTAGGTGCCTTTCTTAGCTTTTCTCTTAGTTAGTACTGACTTGTCTCAGAGGATTGTGCTGGGCATTTCTCGTAATCTCGCATTTGCCATCCTAACACTTTCTATGAAAGCCTGTCTTTTCTTATGCTTCTTACAAATATAATTGGTCCGTTTGATACGGAAAAAATTGAGGGACAGGACAGTACAAACTCTCTTATCTCTTGTTTGATTTGCAAATATGTTTAGGGTACAGCACAACAACGTGTTTGAGTACAACACAAGTTAGAAAAAAAATTGTCTCACCAAAACCACTGTACAAGTTTTAAGTTATGGGACAACACAACAAAAGTCAATTTTACCCCACTTTAAATCCAAAAATTACAATAATTAACTAAAAATGCATCCCATCCAAAAATTTACAGTTGTCATTCAACGCTCTACCCGATCTAATCCACGGCCGTGAACCTCCTTCCCCGGCCTTCCCCTCCGCCGCGGTACTTTCCTTTTCAAATCTCTCTCCT
Organism: Dioscorea cayenensis subsp. rotundata; assembly: GCF_009730915.1. NCBI lineage: Eukaryota > Viridiplantae > Streptophyta > Magnoliopsida > Dioscoreales > Dioscoreaceae > Dioscorea > Dioscorea cayenensis. The sequence continues at coordinate 12,428,073 of NC_052474.1, forward strand.
CTTCTCTTGCCCTTCCCCTTCTTACTTTCTATTCTCTTTGAAAATTCTAGGGTTTCCGGGCATCTTTCAAGATCTACCGGTCTTCTTCTATGCCAATTTTTTAAATTTATTTATTAAATAAAAAATGATTATTATGTTAAGATTCTTCTTATCTCTAATTATAATAAACTTATTTAATCTTGTGAATTATAGTTAAAAATATCAAGATAATTAGTTTTTTTAATAAGATAAGAAATGTTAACAAAATTTATAATATATTTTTCATAAATAATTATTAGTTAATATATTTAAAATTTTTAAAATATATTTGTGCCAAGTAATTAAAAATTTTTTTTGTTAATTTTTTTATTCCACAATACTATAGGAATATATAAAGGGTATTATAGTAATTTTATATTTAATTGTGTTATATTAATTTGTATTGTCCTTTGAATATCAAACATGGCACAAGACAAATACTTGTGCTGTACTACAAGCACTTGTGATGTGATGTACCTTTGTGTAAATCAAACGGACCCAATGTCTCCCATATCGATTATAGAGTTGCTCAGTCACATAATCATATTCGTCAGGGCTAATAGAGCTCAAGCTCATCTTCATCATTGTCACCTTACATCTTATCTCTATAGATAGTGATGACTCTACATGTCTCGATTATGAGTTCTTCATCTTGAGATCCCATCTAATGCTTCAAGTATCTCTTTGATTTCTTCCAGAAAATAGTCTCCCAGCGTAATCAAGGCTCTCTCCTTATGTTGGTAATCCTTCAATGAGTCGATATATTCTTCAATAATTGATTTCTTATGATGAATCTCTATGGGCTTCATTTTTTGTTTTTTTTTGCATCTTCTTCTTGTTCTTAATTTTCTTGCTCTTCTTAGCTTTCTTCTTGGGTTCTTCACCAGGATCTTGAGCCCTCTGCCACTTGATACTAAGTAGTTCTCCTAATCTCTTTAGCATCTTCCTTGATTTCTTTGAGATAAAAGTTTCCCACAAGCCTTGTGGAACTCCAAGAGGAACAGGCTCCTTAGGAACTGGAGGACCTCTCTTAGCTTGTGTGTCTTTTGATATGCCCCCTGCATCTTTCCCCCATAAAGCTTCTTGCAGTGCAACTAACACATAGCTGGTGTGCTCTGCTTGTTGATCGAGTAATACACTTTTAGATAAAATGATCTTTCCTTCTTGATACTTTTGCTCAATTTAATCTTTAAACACATAGCAGTTTTTTTATCGAATGGTCCAATATTCTATGATATAGACAAAAATTTGGGTGATCTTTCTTGTCAGCCTTTTCTAGTTGCTTGCTCTCTGGCAGCTACATACCGATCTTCGATGCATCTTTAAATATCTTCATCACTTTGTCCTTTCTAAAAAATATTTTTTTGCTCGTCTTTTTTGAAGAGAGCTTAGGTGGTTCACTTCCACTCCCAAGTGATGGAGGTATTAATTTGTTATAACTTGCTGGTGTACTTTCCTCCTTCACTTTATTAGTTGTGAAGGCCACATGTTTGACATATTTTTGGCTTTTTTGGCTTTTCCTTGTCCACCTTGGAGGGCTGCATCGTAGATACTACATTTGGACTAGTTTTTTCCAGCTTTTTTACTTGAGAGATCAAGTTTTGGAAGGTGTGGATATCAGATGAGCTGAGAAATAGTGCTATGTAGTTTGCGCCACCTCATCATGTAGTAAATAACCTTCTCATCTTTATTTTACCTTGTTTTGGCCAGGTCTACTATTGTGATCTTATCGCTTACTACAGCAAATCGGACCTCGAAGGCATCTTTCATTTGCGGCCATGTTTGAATAGACTCAGATGTCAGATTTGCATACCATTCAAATGTGACAGACTCTATCTAGGTTGCTTAACTTGAGATGGTGTGTTGGTGTGTAAATAAATAAAGTCATTGTTGATTCTGTGAATATCGCAAGTGCACGGGTCATCAAGTAATACCTCGTGGATGAGCACGATGGTCGTATTCCGTAGGGAATAGTGAGAGGCTCCTATTACTTCCTCTTGTTTCTTAAGTTTACTTTTACAATTCAATTAATAAAATACAAGGATCATTAAGTGCAATTGAAAGGAGTTTGGGAGATCGTATGAAGATTCTCTTAATGATTACTTGTGAAATAGAGTTAAGGTGTGACAATTCAATCTAGTATTGGACTGGGGGAATTCAAGGGCCTACTAGTCCCAATCTCTTGGCAACCAAGTCTAAAATACTATGAACTTAAGATGGAATCTCTTCCTATCCTAACCTTCTATGTTGGCCTTTATGTTCAAGAACTCTAGAAGGGCCAATTAAATCTCAATCCAAAAGTCTAATAAAACCCTAATCCAGAAATCTAACAATACCTAATCTCTTAGCACATGAATAAATCTAACAAAGTATAAGTGTTCTAATGCAGGGGTATATCTTTCTCACCACATTAACAAGATAATCGTTGACAAAACATGTAATGAATCTCAAAAGACTAGAAAGATTTATTTTATTATCAATAAGAAGTCACAAGCAATAATCAAAGTACCTAGGCATACAATTCCCCTCTAATTGGGGTCCTATGGATTAAGAATAAAAATGTAAATAACGATAAATTCACAAGAACCAAGAATAAAGAATTCCTAAACTAAATCCCTCCAATTGAGCTCCGATGGTTGAGGTTGAGAGGATTCCAAGATTATCAAAATAGTGTCAAATCTCTTCGCATGCCCTCTACTATTGATGTACATTAAATCCCCCTTGGAAAACCAACCAGAATATGCTGAAATCATGGTGAAATTTGTCTCCAGCCGCACAAATCTCCAGAGCTCTAGCCGTTCTCCCAAATTCAGCAAAAGAACCCCCCTTGATTGTAAACCTTAGTGTTTTTATAATATCAAGTCCTCCACGGCCTCACCACGGGTGTGGTGATACCCATAGTGAGTAAGCTGTTATTTGGGCTCCAAGTCGTATCTTGGCACGATCTTTCCTAGGCATTTTGTGGATGGATTACGACTATGATGGGTTCACAACGACCTTTGTAGAGCCCATTGTGACTTATGTGTTATTCTCTGTGATATCACACTGCCATGGCTCAATAATGGCTATGATGGAAGTGGATAACAGTGGTGGTGAGATGTCACCACGACCATTGTGAGCCGTGGTTATGTTTATCAAAATGTTACTCTAGTTAGGCTAGCAACAATCTAGCGTAACAGGAGAGATGGATTGTTACTTGTATCTTCATGAGCTATCATGAAATGAACCAAGTGTTGTTTTTTGTTCCCTATGTCATTGAATTGTTTGAACTTAGGAACACTATACCCCATAGGGTAAGCAATTTGTTCATGAAAGCTCTGGTATGGTTTATCACCATCACTCTTCAATGTGCCCCTTTAGCTTGTTTCAACTCAGCAGTCGTGATCTTTTGGATCTCTTGTCGAGTTAATACTGGCTTAGAAGTGATTGATGTCTCACCTTGTTCACGTAGTCCAAGCACTACATCCTTATCACCCTCTTCTTCTTGGACAACTTGGGCAGATAAGGCTTGCTTATGTAAATTCCTTGAATTTTCTTGAAATAGGTTTTGGACTTGATCACTTAGGCGAGAAATCACATTAGGCAAAAGATGTAATAGTTTGCATCATGGATATATGCTCTTTCTCATGTTGATCAAACTGTTTCTTAATTTAGCAAACACTAGATCTCTATTAAATGTAAAAACAAGGTTGCCATCTTCTTCATCACTTGAGTCATTGTCTCTCCTAAAAGAAGTTTTGAACCTTACTTAGGATAGGACTTTTCCTTTTTCTTGCATTATTTGATTAAGATCATCTTGTGAAAGGCTACTTGTGCCAGTTGTCATTTTCTTTCTCAGCTTAATATGAGGACGTTCTAGCTCAATTGGATGTTCTGACCTTTCAGAGATAACCCCTACGGTATGTACCTCAGGATCCTCCATCTCTTCATCTTCCTTTCTCCTCCATTGGAACTTTGAGCGAGAAATTGAGGGTGTTGTTAATTGTTTCCCATTTACCTTCTTATATACTTGCCTCTTTCGTAAGGCAAGTCTGTCGAATACGGATGCCTGTGACTTCGAGAGTAACTTCTTTTTCCTTAAATAGAAGTCCTTTCATGTCATCTTCTCCATTTTCAATTTCTTGTAAGAGGTATAGTTGTTGTAGATCCTCTTCACAAAAGTCTCCTTGGAATAATAAGACTTTGGTGGCCTCCCCCACCACCCCCAATATTGTTATTTGATTGGGAGTGAAGCTCGCTAATCATGGAGTTCTCCTTCACCATTTTCAGTGCTTAAAAAGGAGTTGGTGAATGAGTTTGATGAATTATTCTTCGAGTCTTGGAACGAAACAAAGCTTGCTTTTTCTTGAGGTGATGGCACTTTTCTCTTGGTCAACCTTGGGTTCCCCATTGTGAAGAGTTTTGTTGGGGTCACCTTAGGCTTCTTGAAAGATGCCACTCTTTTCTCCTTTAGCCGTAATGGTGAATGAAGGCTCCTCTTCATCTTCTATCTTTTTCATGTTCATAGCTCTTTTTGGAAAAGTGAGTTTGTTGAACACGGATGTTCTGGCAGTAGGGACATCCTCCTTGACCTTAGCAAGTGGTATCACGTTTGGGTGATGTTCCCTTGATGTGTAGTTTGGGACATGAATGGTAGATGGTGATGGAGGTTGACTCGGTACAAAGTTGACATAGTCAGAGACCGTTTCAAATTTAATCTCCCTCTAGTGGGCCCTGTGCATACAGATGAATAGGGCAGTTTCACTTGGGTGTCTTCTTCAAGGAAAATGGTGCATGATGCAGCAACATTGTTGGTGTTTTTTGTTAGTGCCATTGTGAAAATTTGAAAAGAAAAATATCACATTAACAACACTAATTGATTTGATTTTTTTCTTTTTTGTATTGTATTTTCTTAATTTCTCATTCACACTTTGTTTCAAAGATGGGAGGAGAAGTCAAGCCCCCACCAAGCGTGCCAGAATTTTGTGGGGTCCTTTATTCTTACTCGACCTTTAGTTAGGATTGACCAGTTAAAAAATGACGGATTACAAATAAAATTTTAAATTTTTTTTAGACTTCAAGGGATTGTGGGTTCATGACTTCTATTAGGGGCAAGCTCCTAATGTTAATTAACCCAAACTAAGTCATGGGAACCTCCGATTAAGAACAAGTGTGAATGAAAAGAATACAAGGATTAGAAGACTCTAACTCCCATAATTCTACTTTTCAAATCTTCCTCTAGCTTTACATAATTTGAGTCTATTTTGACTTTATTTTATCCCAACTTTTCGCCGAGGATCGCGCTAAGGATGTCTCCTTTGACTTTGTTGACTTTGGTTTTTTTTTATATCTTGAATATTAGTTGGATTTCAAGTTGTGATTTCTCTATGTTTATGAATCACGAACATGTTTTCATTTAACTTAGACTTTCAAGAAACCCCGGCATTTCATGCTTGTGAAGCTTTTAGTCTTGGACTTGTGAAGCTGTTTGACTCTTTAACTTTTGATGTCTGGAGATTTTTGAACTCATTTGTCCCATCATTTGAACTTTTCAAGCCTCGACTCCCTATGTTTTTGAGCCTTCGCTTGTGTATCTCCAAGTCATGACCGCTTATATAGTTGGGCCACTAACTCAATTGCTTTAATTTGTTTGTTTTTTTTAAATATCTTGTTAATTTTGGGAGATGATCCCATTTCATTGAGAATCATAGAGTTGATTTCTTATGGTTTTGAAGTTTGAAGGCTCAGTATCTTACACTTGTGAAGTCTCTTTCTTCATCATTATCAAGAAAATATATATATTTTTTTATATCAATTTACTTGAAATATTTTTTTTTTCTTTTGCTCAAAGTTTTTTTTCACTCCAACAACTTTTTTATTTGTCATTTAGAGAACCTTCTTTTTCTTCACTAATTGAACTTTTTTTAGTCAATTTGAGAGAACTCATTTTTTTACTCTTTTGTTTTTTTTTTTGTTTTTTTGTTTTTGTTTTTTTAGACATAGGAGGTGTGAGCATCATTCAATAATTTTTTTTTTGGGAAAAATCTCTATTGACCATATAGATCTCAAGAGAGATGCTATTCATCATTGCTTTGGACTCCATAAGAGTTACAGGTCATAATAGAATCTCAAGAGAATTTCCAATCACTCAAAATATTTTCCACTTTATCAATAGGGTCTCAAGAGGTAATAGAGAAACTCTCACAATGAGGGTTCTCTACCATTACATTGGACCTTAACATGAATTGATGGTCTTTAACATAGTTTTCATTCAACTTAAGAGGGTCTCAAGAGGTAATGGAGAAACTCTCACAAAGAGAGCTCTCTACCACTACATTGGACTTTAGCAAAAGATGGTGGTCTTCAAAACATTTTCCACTCAACGAGAGTCTCAAGAGTTAATGAGGAAACTCTCACAAGAAGAGCTCTCTACCACTACATTGGACTCTACAAGAGATCATGATCTTCAAAAAAAATATTTTTCACTTAACTCAAGAGAGTCTCAAGAGGTAATGAGGAAACTCACACAAGGAGAGCTCTCTACATTGAGCTCAGCAAGAGATTAAGTGACCCTGCAAATTTACAAGGATACCCTCTCGACTTTGCTAAAATCCTCAATCTCTCATTTTTTTTTGGCCTTTTAACCCCTCTCATGATATTTTTGCATACTAACCCTTTAAATTCTTATTCTTTAACAAAGTTTAGTATTTTGCAACTAGGCCCTCTAACTTTTCACTTTTTTCACATTTCATCAAAAATTTGCAAATAAACCTTAAACTATGAATTTTGCAAATGAACCTAATTTTTCCTACTATTATCTTTTTTAATTTCGAGTCTAGCAATTAAACCTCTAAACATTTTTCCTTTTTTTATTTGTTTGGTCTTCTCCATCCGCAAGCCCACTCTCCTATTTTACAAATCAAGAATTGTATATACAGTCTTTCAAAAGCCCCTTCCAAATTGTTGATTCAACATCTAACTCTAAACTATACCCAATTAGTGTATCTAAATATAATTAAGGGAATTAATTTGGCATGATGTTGAGGAGCAGGACGTAATGACTTCCACTAAGTATAGAGATATTCTTATGAGCAAGAATTTTTAAGGTGTGATATGACATCTTCAACAAGGCTAGAAAGTCATACAAGTAAGAACATGCACCCAACGATACTAAATAAATATTCAACTTAGATTTGTTTACTCATTCTTATTTCCTTCTTTCTAAAGAGTATTTATTATAGGATGATAAATATGACATGACAATATGAAATAGCTCAAGCAATTTCAAGACTTAAAACACAATGGCTGGGTCACACATGAATGCCCACATGCCTTTTGATTTAGAGTTGTAGACAGAAAATTTGTGAATATGAGGTCAGAGAACTTGTGAGTATTCTCGGTGCAAGAGAAGAAAGCAAAGGTAGTCTAGTTGGAATCACCCTAGATGCAGAGGTAATAGGGAACAAAACATTTTTCTTACAACGGCCAACTCAACAACATTGTTGCTCGAGGGAGATGGGGCATAAGAGGAATTATAACTAAGAGAAAGATGCGTTTAAACTTCAAGACAAGCGGGAACCCGATCATCGGTTTAAAGTGATCCACTACAAGAAATATGACTAACGTCTACGGCAAACATTCGTAGGGAAATATATCATAATCGTAGGTAAAACTTATTATCTATGAAAAAAATCATAGAGTCAAATGTAGAGAACGCCCCGTAGGTAATAGTATTTAGCTACGATTTTCTATTTTCATAGCCGAAACTTGGAACCTTTCTCTACGTTATGTTCGTAGAGAAATGTAAATGAAATTTGTGGCTAAATTTAAAAAATCGTGGAAAGAAAAGATTATTCGCTACGAATAAAATTGTAGGCAATGGCTTCCTTAATTCTTTACGAAATTTAAAAAATTTCGTTGAGAATAGTGGATTTGTCTGGTTCCATTATGCTTTCTCTACGATAATTTTCATGGAGAATTGTGAGATTTGTCTACAATTTTCATATTCATAGTGATTTTATCTTGTTTTATCATGCTTTAGCTACAGTTATTTTTGCAGTCAATGTTTAACAAATTGTAGGTAATGGTTTAAATTTTCATTGCAATATTATTATAAAAATCAAACAAATAATTCATTGTTAATATAAATATTGAATTCAAAGGTATCCATTACAAATATTAATTCACAAACATTGAATCCAAAAGTAAAATGTTCAATATAACCATTTGTCTACAATCATTCCAAAAACTAAGTTACCATCCAAATACAAAAGTATCCAAAGACCAAAGTATCAATGCTAAGTTGTCTCTACCACTTGTACCATAAAAGAAATCCATGCAAATTAGTGTCCCACTCCTTTGTCAATACCTTTCCTGCAATAAATTATAAAATAAAATTACTATATATATCACATATAATATTTCATCCATAAAAATCTTAAATTTTTATTTAAGAGTTGCTCTTAGAATAAGTTTGTTATCAAAGCAAAATGAAGTAAATACCAAAGATAACAAACCTGAGAAAATTACAACAACCATATAGTGATCAAACTTGGTGATCACCTTGTTTATCTCCACTGCACAATAAATAAAAAATGTCAAATAAAAAATTTTATTAAGTTGCATCATAATGTGGTAAATATAATCATATAATACCTTTGACTATTTTCTTCATGCTCATCATATTTTGCTCCTAATATCCGCCTTAACATTTTTTTCATGCTTTGTCAATTGTTATTTAATTATGGAATAAATGACTAAATGATACAATATTAAGTTATTCTTGGCATAGACAACCAAAAGGGGTGTAAAAGAGGTGTAAATGGTATATATATATATATATATATATAAATAACTTTAAAGATTAAATAAAACTTCCCTTTAATAAAATCTAATAAGCAAACTTTTATTCCAAATTATTCCAACAACAAAGTTTAGCTTGCATTTCTGGATTCAAAACTTAATTTTTCTCCAATGACATTTTTGAGCAGGCAATGAGAGCTTGATATCAAATGGAGCAGGCAGTTCTTCCTACTTAGGTCAGTATTAACCATGGCTCATTTTCAAATAATCTGGTATGTAATCACTCTTTTTTTTTTAATTCAAATTTCCATCATTTTTATTTTAAATACAGCACATGAGACTTGGTTTCCTTTTCCTAAGTTCCAATGTAAACATGCAATCAAGGGAATACCTTGCAATGTTCCACAAGAAGGATAACATAACAAGCTGGTTGTGGTGTTGTGGCTTAGCAAATACTCTCTAGATGAGATTCTCATGTGATTTTTAACTTCACAAAAAGATTTAACCTGGATGTTGTCAAAGGCATGGTCACAATTTGGAAATCAACACGATTGTTACAATTTCCAAAAAGATTTAACCTAGAAGTTACATGGATGATTTTTATCAGCTTACTTTTTGCACTATCTTGTGACAGTTTTGCGTTGCTAACAAACTGTGGCGATGTGTTATGTAGTTTGTGCTCATTAATCATGTACTTAAAAGCTCAATAAGAGAAGAATATGATTAGACAAATTGGATATAACTAAATGAAAACAAGAATCCAGTGTTCTATTGAATGCAAGAAATTGCATCAAGAAACCTGTTCTTTCCTTCTTCGAGTGTATGGTTAGAGATTAAAGATGGATTGAATCAAGGCATGAAAAGGCTTTATTCCTTCCCATGTTTGGGAGAGAAATGAGGCAAGAATTTGAATTAAAGAGACTTAAAAAAATTGACAATTTTATGTTTAATTCCTTATTAATGATATACATTGAGACAAAAAATGATTATAGTGATGATTGTCAATATCATAATATTAATGTCAACATAAACCCCTTGACTTACAACTCTAAAGTGAAGAAAGCTTAAGATACACAAATGGAAATCATGTGATAACAACGCATAAGCAAAGTGAGGAACTCAAGTCACAAGCTTCAACAAGTAAACAATTAAAGAGATCAACACAATCGGAAAATAAAATAGAACAACAAGGGCATGTTTTAGCTGAATGAAAGATCAGAAAAGCAAGAAAAGCCTCTTTCTTGTGCATTGTTATATGAAGAAAATAAAATGGATGGGCAAAATTAAAAGAAAAATGATTGACAAGGCTTCCTTGGATTTTCCTAAATTTCCCCCTCAATCAAAGCAAACCCTAAAGAAGACTTATTTTCGAATTCTCCAACAAAACAGTGCATGAATAAATATTTCAAGCAACCAAACCACATTTCAAGCTTCCAATTTGACATAAAAAACATCATCCATGCTTAGCTTGTGAACCTCTATAAACCTAAATGAACTCACAACAATGAACAACCGGAATTCATTCAGTAAAAATATCAAGAAAGCAAAAGAATTCTAACAAATGAAGTATAGAACAATAGAAGAAAAAGCAAGCTTACAATATGATTAGGGAAGCTAACAGGATCTTTGAGGGTGTGAATATGAGCACTGATCTCCTCGTAGAGCTTCTTATTAATGGACTCCCCTTGCCTCCGATGATAGCCCCAACCTTCAAACATGAACAACGAGCCTGAACACGGAATCTCCCTGGCAACCAGGCCACCTCCTTCGTTGTTCCCTAGCTCTTGGTTCTTACGTGGGTAGCACCTCAGAGTGCAAGGCAACATCAGAGGAAGAAGAAGAGCCAAGCCGTCGACATTGGAGAAGGGGTTTGGAGCTCGGGCTGAGAGAAAAGAACAAATGAGAAGCATATTTATTTTGGATTTCATCAGTGTCAGAGGATTGATAGAAGCTTACGAGACTGGGATTTATGGATCGAATCGGAGAAGAAGAAGTGCTTCTTTAGACACCGGCGGCCTTTGATCCGGACCTACCCTTTCGTTTTGCTGCTTTGCCGTTTCTCTCTGCTTTACCCAAATGGATCAAGCCCATCTTCACCATCTGATCTTCATTTGATGGTTCTCCATGATTTCTGTGAAAACACAAGAGGTTCTTTTTCCCCCTTTTTATTATAAATTTTTTTTCCGAGATAACACAAAATAGTTTTAAAATTTTTTCTTTTTATTAAAAAAATCTTTCTCCCTTACATTACATTAATAGATACTAGTATGAATCCCGGCCTTATCTAATAATGTGAATTGTTGAAAAATAAAATTTTAAAATTTACTTAATATAATAATAATAATAATAATAATAATAATAATAATAATAATAATAATAGATCTCGGCATTATCTAATAGTCCAAATTAAATTTGAAAACAATTTAAAATTTTAATATTAATATGGATCCCGGCCTTATCTAATAGTCCAAATTAAATTTTAAAATAATTTTAAAATTTAAAATTTTAATATTTGTATGGATCCCAGCCTTATCTAATAGTCTAAATTAAAACTTATTTTCTGTTTCGTAGACAAATAAAATCGATGTTTTACCTATAAAAAATCTAACAATTAGAGATCATTCATAAGATTTGGTTTTCCCACGGGTGGGAAATTTTTTGTTCTTTTACCCTACGAAAGCTTGGTTCGTAGACAAAATTCCCTTGAATTCGTTGTGAAAATTAAAACAACTTTTCTCTAAGATATATTTTTGTAGACAAAAAGGCTCTCTTTTACCTACAAAACAAATCGTGGCTACTAAAAATCAATTCGTAGACCTTGAACTTACCATGAGTAGAAATTTTTTGGCGCCTTCCAATAATTGAAAACCCCATATTTGAGATTTAAAATGTGCACCCAAAATTTGTCATCCGAATTTAAAGTAATAAAAATATTTTTAGCCATTAAAGTTGTTTTGGCATTTCTAAGGTTTCTAATACCTAACCCCTCATTAGTTTTCGCTAGAGTAGTAGTGATCCAACCAATTGTATGGAGGCTATTATGATTGCAACTCCTCCCCCAAAGAAAAGTTCTAGCTAGCTTGGAAATTTTGTCCAAGATGGAAGCAGAAATTCTAATACATGAAAGTTAGTAGTTGGCACTAGGCGGCAAGGCACTGCTAATCAAAACTGCCTGCTCTGTTGGAAAAAGGAATGGTTCCAAGATTTAATGCAAGCTTGGTTCTGTTCACCAAGACTTAGAAGTGATTAATGCTAAGTTTTTTAGGTGCAATAAGACAACCCAGGTATTTGAAATGAGAAACTCCTACTTTCAAACCTAAAATATTGACAATGGCCTTACTGAGCTTTTTGTCAACCTAGCTTTGATAGTGAATAGTAATTACTAGGGTTAGGAAATTGGTTAGTTAAGTCACTTTAGATAGATAGGTAAAGCTTACAAGCCCTAACAACTAACTAGGATACCCTAGATACTATACCCAAATCAGTCTCAAACATGAGGTGGATAAAGTTTTGGTAAAGTCTAGCGTCAAACACCGACATCTAATTGGACTACAAAGCATGATGCAGCATGGTTGTTAAAGTTTGGGAGACTAACAAAAACAGGTATGTAGATAAGGAATCCCTATGTCTCAGGCCCTTCCCACCAGAAAACCACCTGGAAGTTTAGCCATTTGTTAGCAAAGAAAAACTAGCACTAGAGATGCAAACCGTAATCCACTTAATTCAAGCTATTGAAAAATCAATAAGATGGAGAGTTGCAAGTACAACCTCTCATTCTACCATATCATAGGACTTAGCTATATCCAAAGAATGTCTATTGTTCATGGCTCTAAGATTCCTACTATCCAAAGTTTTTGTCTCTTTTGAGATCTTAAAGCTTTCTAAGTACATGATGCTCATCTCAATGTTCTGGATATCAACATCTAAAGGAGAAAGGATCGACACTCTCTAAGCAATTAGTTGAGTCTTGGTGCTAGAGAGGAGATGAGAGAAAGTATAGAAAGGGGAAGCACTTGAAACAAAAACTCTAGGCTTTAAGCACAAAATCATGACACCTCTTATAATCCAACCAAAAAATTTTTTAAAAATGAAAAATTTTTATATTTAAAGAATGAATTCAAGCGAGTTTTAAGGAACAAAGAAGCATGATTTGAGGAAATAAGAGGGAAATGCAAGACAGAGTAGAAATTAAAATGAGAAATCCAATCCATATTTGCAAGGAAGTTGTCAAGGTAGGCTAATAATCAGGCAAACCCTGACTGGCCATCAAGCCAAGTAAAAGAAGAACCCAAAAAACCAAGATTAAAGAAATTATTAAAACAAATAAAATCATTAAAGAATATAAACTTAGCAACATAATGGTTAAAACTCCTACTTCTATGCTCATCATCCAAGCTAATGACATTGAAATCTCGAACCAACAGCTAGGGAAAGTAAGCTAAGTCTCGAGAGATTAGAGAGCTCATTCAAAACTAGGTTTTGCATAGCTAATAGTTGGAAGTTATAAACAATAGAAAGAACCTGCCCTTCAAGAGAATCAGAAGATATTATTAGATGGATTGTGTTTTGAGATAGAGCGAGTGAGTAATGCTAATTCATCTCTTCCAAAAAGTCATGAACCCACCTAACATTTCACAAGATGGTAAGGCTGCCTAGTCCTAGTTTTTGGGGAACTTATTACAAAATTGATTACAATGCTTCTCGCCAGTGCAAGTCTCCACCAGGCTAAAAATCTAGGGATTGAATTTGTTTAGAAGTTCCATAACCCCGGTTCATAGTTTTGGAGTTTGAAATTCCCCTACAATTCTTGCATAAAATACTTGTTACTAAGATTGAATTCATAATAAAGATAATTTGAAGAACAGAAAGGAGGGAAAGATCAACAAGCAAGATTTGACTCAAATTAGAGTTTTTCTTTACTTTTTTAGAGCTAGATCCCGTATTAGAAGCTCCCTTTCTTGCTAAAGCTTCCTTTTTGGCTTCCTTCTGGTGTTGTACTAGATTTATCTCCTCATTCGATATGATCTTATGAACTCTTGGACTCAACCATTTCCATATGATCGATAGAGGATTTATGAAGAGGATCCATGATCATGTTGACCAGGTTATGGTGAGATCCTCTAATCTCCCTATCTTTGGTGTTTGGAGGGGGAATGAGATCTCTCCCGTTCTTGGATTTGGAGCTTTAAGGAAGTGATCAACAATGGGCTTGGAGAAGGGGTATGAAAGCTTATAGATTGAAGTGGAGAAGAACTGAAAGAAATCCCACACAGAGAAATGTTGTGGGTCTATTGTATTTATAAAGTGCTAGATGGTGGATAGTTACAACTACCAGATAGTGGACAATTACAATTGAAACTAATAGTAGTACAGAATGTGGGTGGTGGAAATCTTCTCCTGTCTCTCGTTCTCCTACACTAGATCCTATTAACTAGGACTTACACATTTGAATGAGTTTTTACATGACTATTTCAATACCCTTTCTTAATCTTAACCTACTAAAAAAATTGCGATTGTACCTGAAATGCACAAAACTCTTTACTGGTAGCTCTTTGGTGAAAATGTAAGAAGTTTGATCCTACAACGAAATAAACCTAATGTCAAGCAACTTCTTGGCAACTCATTCTTTGACAAAGTGGAAATCAACTTTGATGTGCTTGGTGCGAGCATGAAAAATAGGGTTAGCTGAGAGATATGCCGCACCAAGATTATCACACCACAGAGACGGTGGTCTCAATTGGAACACACCTAGCTCTTTTAGTAGCAGCTGAACCCAAAAAACTTATGTTTTTGCATTGGCAATAGCTTTATTTTTTGACTCTGTGCCTGTGTTTGATCTCGATATTGTGTTCTGCTTGCGTAAACTCCAGGAAATGAAATTTGTGCCAAAATACACCACAAAGTCACTAGTTGATCTGCGATCATCTAAATATCCTGCCTAATCCATGTTTGTGAATGAACTGAGAAGACTTGATATTTATCCTCTGATATGAAGCCTCATATCTCGAGTATATTGTAGGTAACTTAGGATCCTTTTTACTGCCGACCAATGATTAGACATAGGGGAATGAAGATACTGGCACATTCTGTTTACTAAATATGCTACATCAAGTTGAGTAATTGTCAGATATTGAAGAGCTCCGACAATACTTATATACTAGGGTTCTTTAGTTTTAGTTAAAAGTGTACCTCATATCTTTGATAGCTTTTCTGTAGACGCCATAGGAGTAGAAATAGGCTTGCAATTTGACATGTTTGCTCTCATGAGTAAGTCACCAATGTATTTTTTCTGGGTTAATGCAATGCCATCTTTCTCTTGTATCACTTCAACTCCAAAGAAATAGTGCAAATCACCCATGTCCTTGATTTCAAAATCCTTTTGCTATTGCTTGAGTAGTTATTCTGTGGCTTGAGTTGAGGAGCTTGCAATAATAATATCATCAACATAAATTAAAATGTTAATGATATTTCCATTGTGATTGTAAATGAACAAAGATGTGTTAGCCTGTGATGGAACAAATCCAAGCTCCTCAAGTCTTGAATAACAAGCTCTTGGTGCTTATTTAAGGCCATATAGAGCTTTATCCAGCTTGCACATATGCTGTGGATAGTGTGGATCTTCATAGCCCGGTGGGTTTTTCATGAAAACATCCTCTTCTAACACTCCATGCAAAATGGCATTTTGAACATCGACTTGTCTTAGCGTCCAACCACGAGAGATAGCTAGAGCAAGAATAAGTCTAACTATTGTAGATTTCATAATCGAGCTAAAAGTGTCTTCATAGTCCAAGCCATACCTCTGTTTGAACTGCTTTGCTACAAGCCATGCCTTGTACTAATCAATACTGCCATCAGCTTTGCACTTCAATTTTAACATCCATTTGTAGTTAATCAAGTTCTGACCATGCTGACTTGGAACAAGATGCCATGTCTTGTTTCTCATCAAGGCTTCATATTCATTGTCCATTACCTGGCTCCAGTGAGGATCATGAATAGCTGTAATATGACTTGAGGGCTCGAACACTTCAGTTGTGAATGTTGTCCTTCCCTTGAATGAGTATCTGATAGTACCATCTGTGCATTGTTTGGGTTTGTGTCTGTTATCTTGAAGCCCAATGTGCATGCCCTTTTGTGGTGGTAGCTATAGAAGATTCTGAATAGGTGCTGTGATCAATACCTGCAGAGTTAATGGCAGTGGCAATAGGCAAAGCAACATCTATATCTTGCATATGGTCACTTATAGAGGGAAGAACAATAGCAGGAATTATAGTGTGGAAGGAAAAAGAGATTCAGAGGAAGCAAAACATCATTACGATGAAAGGAATGTGTTTGAGGAATTGTGTCATGAGCAAAAGGAAACACATATTCATCAAAGATGACATCTCTTGAGATATAAACATGCCTAGTAGGTTTATGCAAACATTTGTATCCCTTATGAAAATTACTGTAACCAATGAAAACACATTGCTTAGACTGAAATTGAAGTTTATGAGCATTATAAGGCCTCAGATTTGGGCAACATGCACATCCATATGTTTTCAACAGTGAGTAATTAGGTTTAGAGCCAAAAAGTTTTTCTATAGGTGTACATTGAGCAATAACTTCACTAGGTAGTCTATTTATTAGAAAACATGCAATGGAGAAGGCCTCATCCCAAAATTTCAAAGGCAGTGATGCTTGTGCAAGCAAAGAAAACCTGGCATCCACAATGTGTCAGTGTTTTCTTTCGGCTGACCCATTTTATTGATGGGTATAAGGGCAAGAAATCTGATGTTTGAGATGTGCAAGGTTTGGTATTTCATCTCCCCCATCAGACTAAACAGAGTTAATTTTCTTATTTAATAGTTGTTCTACACTTTGTTGAAACTGAATAAAGACTTGAGCAACATTAGACTTGGATTTGGTAAGATAGAACCAAAAATTAATTTTTTGAAATCATCTATAAAACTAACATAATAGCGGTATCCTCCTACTGAGGTGATAACAGGGCCCCACATCAGTGTAAGAGGAGATGAGGATATATTGTTTGAGAGAGAAAAAGAAAATTGGTGGCTCTTGACCTGTTGACAAGCATTGCAAACATGTGTAATGTCTTTGGTCTAAGCCACAGGGAGATTATTTGTATGAAGAACACGATGAACAATAACTGGAGAGGGATGACCAAGTCGACAGTGCCATAGATCCTAAGTAACCTTGACAATGATGAAAGGTTTATTGCTCAACAGCATGGGAGACATCATCCTTTGGATGCGAAGCCTCATCCAGAGGTAGCGAAACTTGCCCCCACGCAAGGATCCACAACCCCCACCAAGTCTTCGTGAATCCACGACTCATGACACAAGAAGGTTTCTAGCTAACCATGTGGCAACCCTCTTTGGTATGTGTCGGTCTTCCTAAATCCATGATCCAAAACACATATTTTGGACGTATTTAAAATGTATCACAATGTGAACAAATTGCATAAGCAAAAAAATATGGAATTTAAAAACAGAGAATTTGTAGTATAACAAATTATTAAAGGAACTGATCAGAATGATTGAAAAGTCAAAAGAAAGAATAAATGATTTTCCTTTTTAATTTTGTTTTGATATTCAAGAGTTTGTTTATTAAAGTGGTGATTTTGTAGGGGTGGATATGTAAAAACACACAAAAATAATAATAATAACAACAACAAATTTGAGAATCCAAACTAACCCCGTTTCTTCCCATTCGTTCTTGCTTAATAATCTCGTTCTCGCCGATCTCTTCTTGTCCTCGCGGCGGAGATCTCGAAGCTGAGACGACGATCACGACCATTCTGGGCTCCGAACCGGGGCATGGAGCCGAAGCCGATCGTCTTCAATCCGTTGATGGCCAAGTTCGATCGATTCTCTCCTCGTTCCATTTCGTTTTGTGATCTCATTTCTCACGATTTCCTTTTTTTCTCAGGCCTCTCTTCCCCTTCTCCGATGATGTGGTTCCCATGGAGGCGTCTTCGTCCTCGTTGCCACCGTCTTTTACTGCGATTGTGCAATCCACGCGCAGGAGCACTCAGGTCTCTCTGTCTCTTGATCTTGTTGTACTGATTCTGTTTTGGATCGCGTGAATTTTTTCTTCTTTTGACGAATTTATCATGTTGGAATTGTTTATTAGTTGGCTTAGTTGACAATTGTGTGTTTGTGGCGTTGTTGGAGTGAGATCAAAGCTGAATTTGTTATCTGGATTGCGTACCCTACGTATGAGGGTTTAGTTTTGGAACTCAATTTTGGTTCTTTATTTTTTTATTTTTTATTTTTATTTTTAAGATTTCAGCTTGAAAGTAAGGGACTTTGGAGTGTGAATGGTCCTACATGATTGATCAAGTCTCAACCTCAAAACTTTGGTTGGTAGAGAGTTAGGGGACAACTTAGGGTTTAAAGTTGGATCAGATTCGAGATTGAATTGATTATCAAGAATTACTAAAACGATAAAGAATCACAATTCATGGTGTTTACTAATGTTGCTATCTTGCTCTTTCTTAATGTGAAGGCAAGCTTTGTATGTTAATCAGCTGGTCTATGCGTAAAAGTCTGTTTGTTTTGTGTAGCATCTGTAGCCTGTTGAAAATAAAGGTTTTTATTTTATATAAACTTGGGAGGCATGAGATTTTGATATAATAAACACATATCAATTCAAGTCTTGGGGAGCTATTGTGTTAGTTCCAGAATGACAGGACTAAACTATTCCGCAGGCAAGCCTCAGGTTATTTGTTGGTTTTGTGATTATGTGTGTGTGACAGGTTTTGTTTGTTCCTTTTTTTTGTAACAATGGATCTTATGTGACATCTCCAACTTTGCTGTGTCTGAAGTATTGCAAGGACTCATCATCTTGGAAAGCTTGGTATTTGGACAAATTTAATTACTTGAAGTGTTTCAAGCATTTTTATGTTGGAAACAAAGTATCATACCAAATATTATTAAGAAAGAATTATCCATAGTTTGGCTTACTGATAAACTAAGCTTTTTTAAAGAAAGAGTCTTTTTTTTTTGTGTTACAGCTTCTCTGTGTTTGACTTACAGAAATTTAGGCATTTACATGATTGCTTGCCTGGAAAATATTCATTTAACTGAATACCATAGCAAGGTAATATGACTCAGGGAGACAATTGTTATTTGAAGTATGTATTGGGCAAACTCCAGAACACCTTATCAAGTTTATTTGTTCTGTTATTTGACCCATTATTTTTAAAACTTAAGTCTTAGCAGCTTAAGTAGTTATGTTTGTTATGCTTTTGAAACTCACTGTATATTGTTTGTTATCCTTTCATCAAGTCAATATGCTCATTAGCAAATTTCCAAGTTTTATGCTTAGCAGTTTTCACCTGAAAGGATAGGTGAAGACTTTGGTTGCGTTTGGTACATGGGAAAGTTGGGTACTTTCCTTGAAAAGTAACACATGGGATTTTGTTTATCATGTTTGATAGAGTATTTTTGCTGGAAAGTAACTTTGCCATGGGTGACAAATTCCATTAAAATGAAGGAAAGTGATTTCCCCACGAATTCCATGGGAGACAATCATAGTGTCACTTAAGTAAAGGATTTTTAACAACTGTTACCACCAATAATTTTTGTTTTTTAAATTTGACCCTAAAAAAAAATTATTCTTCTCCCTGTCTAAGATCTATTGCTCTTGATCAATATGTAATTTTAATTTGTAGATCAGTTTTTCTGAACTTGCTAAAATTATCTGTACTCCAGGATAGTTCTCCTGATGTGATTGATATTGATATGGATGATGCTGTAATGGAAACTCCAGTTACAGTGAAAAGTTTATCAGACTACAAGAATAAGCAAATTGTGGGATATGATAGCAATTGGCAAAACCTAGTGAAGGTAAGCACTTTTACATGTCCAGTCAAATTTTTTGCTTAGGTTGAAGCATGCTTTAGATGAATACCATTTTCTTATCTGGACTTCATTTTGTTCCTCTGTTATCTTCCCTTTGTTTTACATAGGATGCTTTGGCAGAGGATGTAATCGATTCAGTTGCATATAATGGCCCAAAAGAGGATGATATGCTGGGTTTTCTAAATGGTTCTGATCCGGACTCGTCTAATTCCAACTATTATAATGAAGATGAAGACGAAGATGAAGGTGAAGAAGAAGATGAAGATGATGAATTTGGCTATGATGAGGATGATCATGTTGGGCATGCAACCAATCAGGATTACAATTATAGTCTGGCAGCTACATTTGATGGCTTGGGTCTGCCTACGGGGGTGGAAGCAACTTTATCATGGTTGCAGGATTCTTCTGTCAAGATGCGTAGCATGCAAGAAAAGATCCAGGATGAAATTGACCGGAGATTTAAAGCTTTTAAGCAATTTGATACTGTGCAAGATCACTCAGATCATTACTTCTTTAGGGGAAAGGGTGGTGTAGCATTACCGGAAATAAAAAAGGTAAATCAGTGTAATTTTTTAATTAGACCCGTTACTAAACCTAATTATTGCCATTGACAGCCACCCAAGGAATGGGTTACGAGGATTCAGAATGAGTGGAAGCTCCTAGAGAAAGATTTACCTGGTGAGTATAGTTTTGATAGTGAGCATTTTATTATCTGTTTTAATGTGTGGTATTTTACTTCATGGTCATCATCTATATTGATTTTGATACCTTCTACTTTTGATTATGACAACCTGGCTTTGAATCTGTTGGTCATATTAGTCTCTTCTTAAGTTTAAAGAATATCTTAAATCATTTGGAAAAGTTTGTTTTGGGGAGATTGATGGATCTGTATCCTTAAAATTTGGTCACCCCTCTATCTAAACTATGAAACTATTATTGTATCTTTTAATATTTTAAGAAGGATTTTTTTTATCTGAAGTTATCTGCCATGTTCCTTGTAATTTGCCATTAATAAGATGTTAAAAAACTCTTTTCTGATTGTATGCCTTCATATGCATGACCTTTCATTTTGGGTTTCTCTGTCTTGATAGAAACAATATATGTTCGGGTTTATGAAGAAAGAATGGACCTTCTGCGAGCTGTTATGGTAGGGCCATCGGGAACTCCTTATCACGATGGCCTCTTCTTTTTTGACATTTGCTTTCCTCCAAATTATCCCCACTCACCTCCAGTGCGTATCACCATTTTGGTATTTCATAACATTTTTGTTTCTTTCACTAACGTACACCATGAAAGCCTTATTTTTCACATTTTCCTTTGTAGCAAGCACATTACCATTCTGGTGGGCTTCGAATCAATCCAAACTTGTATTCAAATGGGAAGGTTTGTTTGAGTCTTCTCAACACCTGGCCTGGTACTGGGTGTGAGAACTGGAACCCAAAAAAGTCTACAATGCTGCAAGTCTTGGTCTCCATTCAAGCTCTCATATTGAACGCAAAACCTTACTTCAACGAGCCGGGTTATGAACAATATGCTAACACCCGGCATGGTGAAGAGCGGTCCAAGCACTACAATGAGGAGACCTTCTTGCATTCTTGCAAGACCATGCTGTACTCGCTGAGAAGGCCACCAAAGGCATGCACCATCCTGCACCAATTGTTGCTTCCTTAGCTTCTTCAAGTACAATTCCCAAAGTTTATCATAACTAATCTTGTTTTGGTCCTATCAGCATTTCGAGGATTTGGTTGCTGGACATTTCCGCGAAAGGGGGAAGACCATCCTCACTGCATGCACAGCTTACATGAGAGGAGTCGAGGTTGCAAGTCCTATTACAGATGATGACGATGACAATGGAGTTATTCCCAAAGTGATGATAGATGACGGACGTAGATCCTCGTTCAAACCCTCGCTTATGAAGCTATTTGAGGATCTTTTGATGGAATTCACTGTAAAAGGAGCTGAGTGTACAAAGTTTCTTGATCAAAAAGCGAAAGCTGGAGCTTCCAATGCAAAAGATGCTGCCGCACTGCTCTGAAGTTATGAGATGAATCTAATCAACTAGTTTTCTCCAGTTATTCAATAATTCTCTGTTGGTTATCAGAATGGCACTGATGCAGTATAAACTATGTTAGTTTTATTAGTCTCCTTTGGAATTCTGTAAATATGATGTAGATATTTCATAGGTTACAATTTTGATCTTTCTAGGTGCATTGCAAATTGTGGACAGTGATGATCTTTTTCAGCGTAATATTGCATGCTTATCTGAAATGGTCTCTCTCTCTCTCTCTCTGGTTGGCCGGAATATTCAACGGTAGTTAAATTTGCAAATGTACCCCGAATATGCTTACCCTTGGTTAGGCATGATATTACAAAAACATTCCTTCTAATTATAAAAAAGCTTTATTATAATTAACATCCATAACTATTTACACATGCAGTTGCTAGTCTTGCTACTATATATATAATAATACTAGCTTATAGAGAGGGGGATATATGAATGTTGATTTAGTTACAGAGCTGAAACTTATCAAAGGACTTGAGGAACCCTAGGGCAAATTCCCTAGCTTTATTCGGCATTGGTATAGCCGGAGATTTTGTTTGGAAATCAGCTTTCCATTCGGCGATGCACTGGTTGTTCTCTACTCCGTTCATGGGGATGAAGGTGAAGGTGACACGATAGGGATCATACATGTCCCTCAGCTCCCCGGCAACCACCTTGTAGGTCACTGACTTGCCCCATTCTACCTCCTCTATCTCCTCAATGGATTCCTTCACGTAACCCCGAACAGCTATGTGCACGGCATGCATGGATGCATGAAATACTCATGCAAATTTAATAAATTTACTTGTTCAAAATATTTTATTATTATTGTTAGTTGTTATTATTATTATTTGGTTTGTAGTGTTGAATCAAATTAGCACATGTTTCAATTTTGAGGGGTGATATTTTCACCTCTAATTGACATTTGTTTATGCTATTTATTTGAAGAGTACAATAAGAATTGTCTTCTATACCCAATTTATCTTCTTGTAATGAGACATAAATGTTAGATGTTACATGATGTTAGACAAAATTTTATATTCAAATATCTCCAATTTTAATCAAAATAAAATTATTTGTTTTTGATAATGAAGTAATTTAAAAAGTTAAACTATATTTTTTTTACTATTTATATTACCACCATATTAATGGTTGAGCGGTATGCGTGCAAATAGTATGTATGGTATGGTAATTTATCAATGTTACAAAAATAAATATATATACATAATTATTTTTCATATTTTTATTTGTGCAACTGAAAAAAAGGGAAAGGGATTAATATAGGAAAACAGTGAAGGATTTTAATTATAGGGCTTATATTTAAATAAAAGAAAAACAATTAGATGAAGATACTTCTCTAAAATTTATAAATATGTTCTTAGAATCCCCTTTTTTGTTCAAACTATTTGTGCTAAATGTTCTTACCTCCATTCAATTTTGTTAGCTTAGAGAGGTGTTCACAAATGAGTAAAAATAAAAAATAATTATGTATAATGTTATAATATACATATATATAAATATATAAATAAGAGTTATATAGGTTTATACATATAAACTAGCAAACAAAAATAATGAACATTGACAACTGCAAAAAGTAGAGATGATGAGCAGTACCAGGTCCCAATGTGAATAACCTCAAGCTCCCAGGACTACCATCACCTTGAAGATACTCAGCTCTAGCAAGCATACTTGGATTTATCTTACCTATTATTTCATTGTTCCTGTATATCTCCCATGCTTTCTCTGCTCCAATATTCAGAACTACTTGTCCCCTCATACTCTTCATTCTTCTCCTAGTTGTTGTTATTGTTGTTGTTGCTGTTGTTGTCTGTTCTCTTCAATGGTTGATGATGCACTTTTTATAGTTTAAATTCTATATAATTATATATATATATATATATAGACCATATATTCCATATGACAATGGAGACAAGAAGGGTATATATCATGTTATGGGTATTTCTTATATCAAATTAAGATGATCCAAAGTGAAGCTTCTTTTTTTTCCCCTGCTTTTAATTAATGAAATATCATCATCCGTTGATAGTGTTTGGTTTTCATTCTCTAATGACAAAAAGGAAATCTTCAATGGGTCCATTCAATTTATTTGGTTCATTATTGCAACTAGTGCTATTTGTTTTTATTGTTAGGAGTGGAGTCTTTACCGTAGGAAAAGCATCTTTGAGTTTGCTTTCAAAATGATGTCGGTCTAAAAGCTTTCGTCAATGTTTTAATAATCGGACCTGTTATCGAACCAGTTAGGCAACCGGTTCCGGTCCAACCGGTTGAACCGGTTGAACCGGCCGGTTCAACCGGAATTAATTTTTTCAAATAAATAAATACTTAAAAATTAAAAAAAATAAAAAATAAGTAAAAAATAACTTCAAAAATAAAGAAAAAATAATAAAAAAAATACAAAATTAGATATGACAAAGTTAAATTACCTTTATAAGATCACAAAGTCTCAACTTTAATGTTTAATAAATTAATATACAAACATACAAAGATATAACTATACAACAAATATTAAAAAATAAATAATTAAATAAAATATAAGTATACAAGTATACAACAACAATAATGATTAAAAAATAAAAACCAAACCATTGAAATGTTTAGTTTAATACTTTAACTTTAATGATTTAATTATTGATTAGCATAAAATTATAAGTTAATTATAATAAATTAATGATAATAAATCATAATATATTAATATCTTACGCCATTTTGTCTTTTATTTTTATTTTTTACTTTTTTGCCTTTTTGAAATTTGGACCAATTTAATAAGTTTATTAACTTTGTTTAAGTTTTTAATTATAAAATAAATAAACCAATTAAATAATTTAAATTAATAAATTAGCCGGTCCGGTTCAACCGGTTCACTGGTTCACCGGTTGAACCGGTTGAACCGGCCGGCCCGGTTCATTACTATTTTATGTGAGTAATCGGACCGGTTTACCGGCCGGTTCCCGGTTCAACCGGTTCAACCGGCCGGTCCGGTCCGATTTTTAAATCACTGGCTTTCGTAGTTAATGCTTTTTACCTGAATATTCATTTTTGGTGTTTTAATTTAATGAAAGAGGAATAACTTTTTTCTTTTTGCTTGTTCATCATCAATCATCACTCAATATATATATATATATTTTATAAAATTATATATTTAAGGGTGGACCTCAACAGTTAGCCATCAATTTTTATCTCGGCTCTCTTAATATATATATATTCGTTCACATAAAACTTTTATGATAATTAGATATTTAAGGATACTTTAAAAGTATGAAACTTATCCCATATAATTAATAATAAATTAATACACACTAACAATTTAATACAAGTAATAATAAAATGGCATATAATAGTGTGATAAATTTAGTTCAATTTCAACATAAAACCTCCCTTAAAAGTTCTTTAACTTTATCATACCTATCACCTGTTAGAAATCTATGTAGATAATAAATAGGCTTGAAACTTGTTGATGAACATTTCCCTAAAAGCATTATTGGTACCCCTCCTTTGAGATTGCTATAGGGTTTGAATGCAAATAGCTTTAGTGGATAAAACAAGCCTTTATTATTTTTGCACTGAGAAAACTGGGATTGGAAAAATGAAAGTAATTATTGATCTCTCTTTAGTTTTAAGAACTTAAGATGGTTGTTTGTGATGTTTGAAAACTATTAAAAGTTTGTTAATAGTTTTTCAGAAGATACAACTTTTTAAAATATAATTATCATTGAAAAGATGCAAATATCATATCCATTAGATAATAACGAAGAGATGTAAACTATCCGTTATATAGTAACAAGTAACAAGTAGATGTCTTTTCAAACGACAACTCAACTTTTTATAAATGATTTATTTAATATATCTTTTAATTAGATAAGATATTTAAAATTTGAACATCATCTTCTTTAGTTTCAACAACACATTAATTTTGACCGGCTTTGTAAAACATATCTACAACTTCTATTGTGATGAACAAAGCTCCAACTTCATTGTTTGATTGTTTGCCAAAACACAAATCTTGTAATACATGACTTCATTATTCTTTTATTATCATCAAAGCAATTGCGGTCATATTTATAAGATTAGGATGGAATGACTCTTAGATCAATATTTCTAAAATTTGATTATATTCTTTTGTGAAAAAAGTTATTGGTTGGAATCAAGTAATTATAAATTTTCTTAATTGTTTGCATGAAATATTAATTTTTAGTTTCTAATAAAATTTTTTAAAGATATAAGTATTACTCCCTCCATTCATTTTTACTTGTCAATTTTACTTAATTCACACCGATTAACAAAACTTGATTGAAGCCAGTTGGTAACCTAAAATTTATAAAAATTATATTAACTTTCCAATATTACCCTCATTTAAAATATGCTTTGAAAAATGTAAAGTTGAGTATAATTTATTGGAAGTTGTAGAAAATGGGTAAAATTGAAAAACAATATTTAATGTCGCACAAAATTTCTAAATAGACAAGTAAAAAGGAACAGAGAAAAATTCCAAAATATGACAAGTAAAAAAGAGCGGAGGGAATATAAAATATTAGATAGAATGAATTTTAAAATTAGAATATGTTTAACTAAAAATTAAGTAGAAATAAATTGCAAACTCATTCCTTATCATTTAGACCCATTTATATTTTTAAACTTTAATTATATTTTTTGTGAAAAAAATTATTGCTTGACTCTTTTTGAGTAGATTGAATATTAAATATAAAATATGTAAAACTAAAAATTAAGTAGAAATGAATTTTAAACCCATTTCTAATTTTATATAAAAATATAAAAATTTAAAAAATAATTAGAAAATTTATTAAAGTCCTTAAATCTTTAAATAATAATTATAATAATTGTTGAAAAATATATTGGTGGTATATGTTGTGATTTTATAACATATAAATTTTCATATTAAAATTATTTGAAAATTTTAAGATGACTTATATATATAAAAATAGGTATTATTATTTTCTTAAAACACTTAATATATTTATAAATTTGTTATTTTTATTAGACTTATATGTCGTGCTTTTATAGTTATATCTTTTTATGTTAAAACTATTTGAAATTTTTAAATGACTTAGATATATAAATAGGTATTGTTATTTTCTTAAAACACTTAATATATTTATAAAATTAAAATGCATATAATAATAACTTACATATTAGTTATTTTAATTTTTTCAAAAATTAAAAATATAAAAATTTTTATAAATATATTTACTATTATTAGATAAAATGGTTTTTTAAAAAATGAAATATGCATAATAAAATTTTAAAAATAAGATAAAATTACAAACGGACCTTAATCTATTTCGTAAGTCTACTAGTAGATCCGTTTGTAAAAGTCTAAGTGGATGTAGATCCATTTAAGTTAAGATACAACTTGTTAAAAAAAGGGGAAAAAATGAAGCTAGTTCTTCCACTCTTATCCCTCTCTTGAAGGTGTAGCTCTAACCCTATTTCATATGAGACAAGGCCACAATAGTGCATCTTCGCAGCAATAGTTAAGAAAATTTGGAGGTTTTGGTTTCTCTACATCACTACACCTCAACATCATCATCAGCACCATCCCTTCCATTGTGTAAGATGTGTTCATTGTTCTCTCAATTGATTTGTTATTTGCTTCAATTGCAATTTCTAAGAATGTAGGACCCAACAACCTAAGCTTCACAATGCTAACCTTTTGCAAGCATTTGACTTCTTGCTCATTTTGTTACTAGATAATCTTCAAACAAAGAAATAATGTCAAACATGGGCAAGATGGAAAAAGTTCGTTTTCACTTTGAACTCAATTAAAGGTAAGCGTTTGCCTTCTTTTCAAGGAAATAAGCAAAAATATGTATATTCACAAAAGACATTTCTATTGGTTCTCTTATAGGAGACTATGAGAAAGAAATAATCACAATTTTGGCTTTATTTTATTATCATCAATTAGCATTATTCGATGGAGAGAATAATTAAAGGTAATTTTTTGTTATAAAAAAATATACTTTCAAATTTTACCAAGGAAAAAAAAATCTTGTTCTCTGGAGAACTCATGCATCATAAAAGCAGAAAATTTCAATCAAATTTTCAGTAATGATATATATACACAAATAATATATACAGATTTAGTGAAGTAGGCATTGTTGTCTATAGCACCCAATAAATACAAATGAAGGAATTGAAAATTCTCATCTTTTTTCAAATGCTTTGTTTTGTTTGTCCTATACATTCTTTTTCTAATACTTTGATGCATGTCCCACATGTTTTGTTGATGAAGTAGAGAACCAACCTAGAAAACTTTTGCAATAAATTCTCACTAGAATAGAGATCAACAAAGCATTTCAGGTTTGAAGACAAATGCCAATCTTTGTTGTTAATTAATCCTGAAATCTTTGAATGAAATGAAGAAATCTTTATTTTTTCTTTGAACTAGACAAAACTTTATGCATTTAGCAAAGAAGAAGAACTGATAAATCAACACCTAATTTGATTTGGTTCCACATCACATAGGAGACATTCAATCACTTGTCTTTCTGAATGTTTCGAATCTGAGACCAATATTAGGACCCAGGAGCACATGCAGTGACTTCAAAAGTCTTATCAGACAACACAATGAGCACATGCAAAAGCTAGTGAAAGTCCCATTGTTTTGTTGATATCACTCCTAAATTGTGTCCCCTATCTATAAAAATATCATATCACTGGTTTTGTGAGCATCTTTTGCTTATTTTCTGGAGAAGTAAGTCATTTCAAAACATGCATGCATTTCTTGTTTATTTTAAATATATAGTTTTCATATGAAAGTAATGTTTCTTTTCATTTCAGGGTAAGATAGGTCATCTCTCACTTTCTCTTTGAAAAGTTGAACTGTTCTTTGCATTAGTTAGCCAATGACAAGGAGAAGAAGCTTATTTAATTACTTTCTAGCTAGTTAACGAACAAATAAACCAATGATTAATTTTATCAATCTTCCATACTACTTTTATGATTTTAATCATAAAAAGTATTTATCTAATTATTTTGCCTTGTGCTACAACCCCTTGATCAGTTGAGCTCTTTTTGCTAACATTGGACATGTTTATAGATAATCTTATCTAGAATATTGGCAATTTTGCATATAGTGAAGTCGAACACTTTGCAAAGGTATTTTTTTTCTTTATATGAATTTAAAAAGCAAATTACATTTTTACAAATGATAGGTTCACATGTACGTATTCCATGCCACTAGATATGCATCACTTAACCATGCTGGGGCTTTAAATCATCACTGGATATTGTAATGTTGAATGCAAGCATTGATTTGTTATTCATGCAGTTTTACCTTTAAATACAATATTTTAGTTATCAGAGGCCCAATAAACAATGTTCAGTGATTTTATCATTTTATAACACATTGATTATTAAAATGATTTCATAAAGGAATTGGATGTATGTTAGGCTTATAAGATGGTCTTCTGAACCTTGATTTTTTTGCAAGATCTCAATGAATTTATTGATCTTGCAAAGAGGCATCTAGAATGTATTGATAGAATCAAAATCATCTAATGTCAAAATTGAGCCTTGCTGAAGGCTTTGTTTCTCACCTACTTATTTGGAGGAACCTTCAAATGCATTGGCTCAGAAATTATTTGACATTTTAAGAGCCACTAACCACGAGGTATTAGCTATGAAAATCATTCACAACTATTAGCTATCACATGAATGTTAAATTTCAAAGCGAATCATCAATTATCTGAGAGGAGCTTCAATGACTTTTACCAGTTTGAAAGAAATGTTATCGGTCGATAATGCAATACCAAGTAACCTTTACAATACAAAGAAGTTAGTTTAAGGCTTAAGTTTGCTAGTTGAGAAGATTCATTATTGTCTTAATGGATGCATGATATATGATGAGTGCAATTTATATAGATATTTTATATACCCTATTGTGTGTTTCACTTGTCCTTTTAGAAGTTTTTGTTATAAACCGATGCTACTTGAGATATGTTTGTTAAATGGTGCAGATAATTAGGGTTCGGACCAAAAGGAATGAATAAGATCTTATACAAAACAGCGTTGGAATACAAGTTTTAGGACAAGCAGGGTCTGAAGCACACCCAGGCTTAGAAGCACGGTTAGAAGAACGGGCGTGCTGAACCCCTCGTGTGTTTTATTGGAGTCTGCACAGAACTAAGAAGCACAGTTTCGCTGCCCCTAGCACCATCATCCTGAGGGAGCATAGGCGATAAGCTTGGGCATGCTTACCCTCGTGCATTTTATTGGAAATCTCATGGAAATATCAGCATGGTCACTATGCTCCTTGCATAAGCATGCTGTCAAAGCATCGGTAGTAAGCACGAGCGTGCTTACCCCCATGCGATTTACTTGTTTTGCGCTAAAATTAATTCCCAGGACTGGGGCCAGGCATGGTCATTAGCATGCCCATCAGCACGGGCGTGCTTAGATCAGGAAAGGGTTATTTAAGCCCTAAAGTTAGATTTCAAGATTATCTTCTTCTCTCTTTCTGGAGGCGCAGGTTACGACAACCATCGACACTCATTCAGGGCCAGATCTGAAGTGGAGATAAGCGTGGAAAAGGAGGATCATCGGCGGCAACCATTGTCAAGCCTTCTCCGACGTGATTGTTAAGCAAGAAGGAAGTTTAATGGACAATTCCTATTTCTCTTATTGCTTTCCTATGATTGTTTGTAAGACTATGAGGGACTAACCATCTTTTCGGTGCCTTGGATTGTAAACCTTGACTTCTAATGCTTTGATTTTAGTGATATTGGTGGTCTCCATTTTGTTTATATTGCTTATCTTTCTATGTGCTGAATGCCTTGATGCTTTTATGTTCCTAGCCTAATGAGGGAATTGCAGATAGCCGTGTGAGCATTGATTTTTCATTGCTAGTTAACCCTCGATTGGCTTGCTGTCTAGAGGGTAATATCTACTCCTTTAGCTAGGGCACATATTAGGGAAGGGGTTGAGTCTGCTCCGAGCCTTGCGTAAGGACATACGTTATCAAATCCTCCGTAGGTGTTCACCACGGTCCAAGAAGAAACTCTTGAATCATTGCCTAGTTATTGCATTTGTCACGGGGATAAATCCAGGGCACTGTCCTTTCCACTTCTATCTCTTCAACCTAGAACCCTGTCTCTTCTTCCTTCTTTATTCTTTTTTTTCCTTTAGTAAATTAATTAATTCAAACCAATCTTTGAGTCGGCTAGATATTAGGAAACAAACAAGTATCTAGTGCTATACTCGTCCTTGTAGATTGACTACCTGATCCTATTGGGTATTTTTTTACTACTTGTACGACCTGTGTTTTTGCAGATATGCAAGGGTGTATCAATATAGTGGAGAGAAGACTGAACTAATGAGTTACAAAATTTTTGTAAGTATCCTAGGTACAAGCGACAACAAGGTAGCTCATTTTTTTAAAAAATTGTGCATACAAGGAAATGTATTACATTTCTTTACTAATAAGATTACAAAGATTATATGCATTAAATACAACAACAAAAGAAATGAGATGGAATGCGGAGCTGTCAGAGCATGAACCTGAGGAAGGGGTCATGCACCATTGTTCTGAACTAGAGCTATTTGTTTTTATCTTTACAAGTGAAGTCTTTACCTTAGGAAAAGCATCTTTGAATTTTCTTTCAAAGTGATGTCGGTCTAAGTGCATTCATATTTAATGCTTTATACCTGAATATTCATTTTTTGGTGTTTTAATTTAATGAAAGAGGATTAATTTTTTTCTTTTTGATTGTTCATCGTCAATCATCACTCAATATATATATACTTTTATAAAATTACATATTTAAGGAAAACCTCAACAATTAGCCATCAATTTTTGTCTCAGCTCTCTTAATATATACTAGCTCGAGAAAGTAATTTGACATTATAAAAGCGATTAAAACCTAAAAATTGTTATACCATTACATTAGTTGAATTCCAATAGTTCAAATGTTCTTTGAATTTATCTTTTCCAATATGTTGTGGGAGATTCAACATTCTAAGCTTATCAGTTTCGTACTTATAATAATGTTCTTTTTTCACCCTACACTTATATGCCCTCCAATCATCTCCGATAGTAGCCAGAACCCACTATTTACCTTCTTGAGGGACTATGTATTTTTTCTGCACAAAGAATTATGTTTAATCAAATTATAAAACAACATGCCAAGTGTTTAATATGAAAAGAAATAATTAGATAACAAACAAGTAAGAATCTTATAAACCTGAACATATTCCCATAATGATTCTTTTGTAGACATTTTGCGCCAATTAGTGATTATAAGTGGGTGCAAGTGTTCAATTTTGAGCCAATGTTCCTAAGAAACTACTAAACTCACTCAAAGTCTTATCATTTGGGTCCTATTGGCTAATTTAATTCATTTTAGAATATTGGCTTTCGGTTTTCCTCATACCATGCATGAAATGCTTCATTACTATTTAACCTCTTTTCCCCTTATAGAAGGACCTGCATTATATGTAAAATCATTATAATTACATTATATTTACTATTTAACCTATTTTCCCCTTATAGAAGGACCTGCATTATATGTAAAATCATTATAATTACATTATATATTGATGCACTTTCCACAAGTGTAGGGGTCGCACACAAGTAATACAATAGTAGCCCATGAGGGGTAGGGTTATCGGACAATAGGGACTAGACTTCTAGTACTAGCTGATCTTCTAATATCTAACTGGATCACAAATTCAGGGTAAAGATGATAACTAAGTAACCTAAAAAGAGGGAAGGATGACAGGTAAGGGCTAGAACTGAACTAGGTGAGAAACGCAGAGATAGAGAAGTGCCCCAGACTAATCCCTCTACAGAAATGTGTATGGACTTGCTTCTACATAATTGCACTTATGCAGCGGTTATAAAACTGTTACAATAGGTTATCTATTGCAGCGGTTTTGTAGCGATTTTATATCATTGCAGACAATTTTCCAAGTAAGTATTACATTTGACTCAATCCGTTACAAAAACCATTGCACATTAGGATAGATATGCAGCGGTTATACAAGCGTTACAAATGTTAAAAACAACAGCGGTTCATAACCGCTACATATGCATTGTATTGCAACGGTTCTTAATAACCGCTACGCATGGGTTATGATATGCAGCGGTTTTTTATAATTGTTGCGTATATGTTATGATATGCAGCGGTTTTCTTTAAAACTGCTGCATATGAGACAAACATGTATAAGTTTCATAAAATTTATATTACATATGATAAAATCAATAAATTTAATAAATAAGAAAAAAAATATCATTTGTTTAAAATAAATTATATGAATAAATAAATGAGTTTGCTTTCATTATTTTTTAAATTTATTTAATGTATTTTTCTCATTTTAAATACATAATTTTAAATATATATATATATCAAATAAAAAAATAAATTAAATATTTATAAAAAATTGCAATTTTAATTTTTTTTATAAATAGTTAAAATGAATATTTTTTTGGTTGATTATGGGTTCATAAGAGTCCAAGTCCAATTCATGCATTAGAGTTCCATGAGTTCCCACTTTTTGCCAATGAACAGTCAAATAATTCTGCTAAACCCAATTAAAAACTAAATATACTAAAATAAATTACAGAGATTTAAATCATTCATCAAACTACTCCCTTTCTTACCCTTAGTTCCTAACAACTCACTTAATTTTAAATCATAAAAATTACCAAAAATAGTTAAATAAAAACTTAAAACCATTATGTAATAACTAATTACTAATGCGCAATTAATAAATATTTAACTTTACACTAAAAAAAGGAATATAAATCCAAAATACCCTTCTCCTAAATTGCCAAGATACATTGCACTGACCACACACCTATCAAATTGGCATTACTTTGGTATTCTCGTAATTAAAGACAAATCCAAGGGCATTTTCCTAACAAGGGTTATCCTCTGAAAATCTCCACTAACAACGCGCAATGTTGATGAATTTTATATTAAAAAAATTATTAATTAATTACATTTAATAAATAATTTATAATAAATATATTAATAAACATAAACCATTAATTCGAAATATAATTTCAATGATAATATATATAATTTTATCAATTAAATTGATTGTTTATTAAATTGTATTTTTTTTAGCAATTGGCTCCAACAATTGTTTAGAACTAATCAGTTTTAAAATACTATGCATAATATGAATTAGTTATTTTGTTAAAATTTTAGTTATTTTGCAAAAAGAGACTTATTTTAAACTAATGAATTAGTTATTTTGTTAAAATTTTAAATAAATTTACTATTTGGTATTTGTTAAAGGTTTTATTTTTTTTTCAAATATAAAATATTTATCACTTGTAAAAATAAAGATAAACCGGCCCGATTTATGAAAAAAAAAATCCCCAAAATCTAATTTAAAAAAAAAGAAATTCAAATTATAAAATTAACAAATATATTTCTACCTTTTTAAAAAACACATAGCATTGTTTTTCCCTAACCCTCACTTTGAGAAAACCCAATCCCTAACCCTCACGCTGAGAAAACCCAATCCCCCGTTGCATCTCCTCCGACTGTCAGCCCTTCGAAAGCCTCCGACTCCTTCTCCTTCTCTGACTCCTTCACCACGCCATCCACGCTGAGATCCCCGCCCAACTCCTTCTCCTTCTCCGACTGTCAACCTTCGAAACCCTCCATTAGTGCCCTGTCGAAGGGTGACACTTTCCTGGTCCGCATCTGTGAAGAAGATGAGTTCCAATTGAATTCCATGATTTATTAGAGAATTTTAGTGCAACCTTCGACTTTGAGGCATGCCTTGTCAAAGATAATAACTGTAGATAAGATGCAAGAATAGGAAAAAGATTATATGTAAATTAACAATCTTTTTATACATTTGCAAGGAATCTAAGTTATGTTGTTAACATGTTTATGGCCAAATGGTGTTTTGCAGCTCCCAGCAACTCTCCATCCAGGTGTTACTATTGTTATTTGTCCTTTGCTTTCTCTCATTCAAGATCAGATTGTTACACTTATTAGTAAGTATGGGATACCTGCGACATTTCTGAATTCTCAGCAAACAAGCTCACAAGCATCTGCAGTCATCCGTGAACTGAGGTAAGGTTCTATTTTTTTTAGCGGACCCCTATGCTCTTTCTTCTTTCAAAAGATTTTCTGGACGACATCTTATTCTTGTAATCTTAAGAAATATAGAGTGGAGGTTCCAATAAGAGAGAATTCTCATGTGATGCTATACAGAGAGAATAATTTTCCACAACTAAAACCCTATGCTAGGTATGAATCTGTGAAAGAATTTAGAATCTGTTGTTATGCTATGATACTGATAAAACAAATCTATGCTTGGCATAGATCTTAGATCCATGTATGGATATGATATTAGCAAACTTCAGAAGTTGTTTGCTCGTTTTCTTATTTCAACATCTACAGCTAATTTTGTAGACCCTATAAGAGTTATGATGAGTTAATATGTAGGAATTTCCACATAAAAAGCTTTCTTAATTTACATATAATCTTTTTCCTATTCTTGCATCTTATCTACAATATGAAATCTATGGGGAAGAACATTACATTTTTTTATTGGTCTTTAAATGAGTGGTATGTATGGTCACTCTTTATTGGTTTGATGTTCCTGAGTTATTCATTAATGTGATGTTCTTCTATTTCATGCTGCCTTACTTTTATGTTAAACACCATATATGCATAAACTCCTGGCTAGAATGAAATATATACTAACATATATTAATTTTCTTTTCTGATCTGCTTCTAATCCCAAGATTTATATGTATATAAATGAAATGAGTGTACTGAAATGTGAGCACACCATATTTGCTGATGTTTTCTTCAATGTGGAAAGGACTAAAGGAAACATGGCATGCTGTTAAATGCATAGACACATCAATCACAAAAACCAAAATGGTTCAAATCTTTAAACTGTATATGTATGTGATCATTCTGAATATAATATATATCTGGTTGATCACCATGACTTGAATATATTGGAATTACTCTTCTCTCCCTCTCTCTCAATAATCAACTTAATTTGCATGTGTAGTTACAAAGAAATCAGAAAATACTAGTATTTTTCTTGATGATTAGTAAGTTATCTTTTGCTTGAGAAATACCTTTACATGTTTAGATGATAAATAACATGAATACTCTTAAAATCACTTCTATTGTCCTTTAACTAACTCACCGAGAATATACTGATAGCTACAACAAAGGCTTTATATATATATATGATAAAAAGAGAAGGAGAGTAACCTAACAATTATATACTCCCGAATTGCCTTGTATTGGATTTATTGAAACCAATGAACAATTAACAAACATATTTCATGGCATCACTTGATCATCAGATAAAGGCAAAGCTCATGAAATAGTTTGAATGCAAGTCCTACACCAACGGTTATATGTATATGTTCAAAAACTGTTCAACTATTTAATTAATGTGTGTGTGTGTGTGTGTGTTTTTCCTTCTTTTTCGTTTTTCTATTTCTTCCAATTTAGATCCTTATTTTTGGTCATTAGTGTTTGTTAACATATTTTTGACATGTTTTGTTTTTGTTTTAGGACTTGAGTTCAATGCAATAACTTATCTAATATTTTGTTATTAAAGGCAAGCATGCAATTGTGATTTATTTTCAATTTTTTTATGAATTATGATTTGCTAATTACTATATCCCATAAATATATGTAATGCCCATGAAGTTCATTTTTCTTTTTTATAAACAGTTGAAAGTGATGAGTAATAGAAGTAGAGAATGGATGGCTCTCCCAAGAGCTAGTGAGGCATATATTAGCGGAGTTGATAGTTTTCTAGATATGGCTTTTCAAAGGACTGCGCAAGGACAAGAAATACTTTGCCCGTGCAAAAAATGTTTGAACCGTAATTGGTATTATAGAGCAATAGTCAGAGAACACTTGATAGTCTATGGTTTCTTAGAAGGCTATACTGAGTGGGTATTCCGTGGAGAAGGATTGTCAATGTATTCTGAAGGATTACCATCACATAGTAATGAAGGACTTGATCCTCTTGATGACATGGATGATATGTTGCAAGATATGTATAGAGATGTAGCAATTAGAGAGCAAAACCTCCCAAGGATTTGTGAAGGTCCTAATACGGAGGCAAAGAAATTTTACAAGTTAATGGAGGAAGGCCGACAGGAGCTTTATCCAGGGTGTAAGATTTTCTCACGGCT
This sequence comes from Dioscorea cayenensis subsp. rotundata, assembly GCF_009730915.1. Lineage (NCBI taxonomy): Eukaryota > Viridiplantae > Streptophyta > Magnoliopsida > Dioscoreales > Dioscoreaceae > Dioscorea > Dioscorea cayenensis. The sequence continues at coordinate 12,464,953 of NC_052474.1, forward strand.
TTCTTTCATTGTTCGATTATATCTTTTCAAGTGTCTCCATGGGCTAAGTAATGTGGCATTTGGTGACCTTCTAGATTTATTAAAAGAAGCCTTTCCTGATGCTACAATTCCGAATTCTTTTAATGAAGCTAAGAAGACAGTGAGAGATTTGGGTCTTGATTACAAAAAAAATACATGCATGCCCAAATGATTGTATGTTGTTTTGGGATGAGCATGAAAAATCAAATAATTTTCATGTATGTGGTGCTTCTAGGTGGAAATTGGAGGACAAATTTGCAGATGATAATGCTAAATCCTCCATTACACCTTCTAAGGTTTTACGATACTTTCCTCTTACTCCTAGGCTATAGAGGTTATTCATGTGTGAAGAGACAGCTACTGCAATTAGATGGCATGCAATAGATTGTCCGAATGATGTAAATTTAAGGCATCCAGCTGATGCCAAAGCTTGGAAAGATTTTGATAATTTGCATCTTGAGTTTGCTCAAGACCCTCGCAATGTGAGGTTGGGACTTGCAAGTGATGGGCTCAATCCATTTCGAATGATGAGCATTTCACATAGCACATGGTCCGTTGTGTTAATCAATTACAATTTATCACCATTGGTTTTTATGAAGTTTGAATATATTTTCTTGTCTATGATTATTCTGGGTCCTAGATCACATGGTAAAGATAATGATATCTACATGCAGCCTTTGATTAAAGAGTTGAAGCACTTATGGGAAATTGGTGTTGAAACATATGATGCCACAAGCAAACAAACATTTCTCATGTGGGTGGCATTATTATGGACAATTAGCTACTTCCCAACTTATGCTATGTTATTAGGATGGAGACACTAAAGGAATGTTAGCATGCCCTTATTGTAATAATGGGACTTGTTCCAAATATTTGAAGCATAGTAGAAAAATATGGTATATGGGTCATCGGAGATTTTTAGCCCAAAATCATCCTTGGCGTCATAACAAGACATCGTTTGATGGTACTATGGAGTTGAGAGATGCCCAAATCCATTTGTCAAGTTTGGATGTTGCACAAAAGTTATCAAATCATGTGAATGTTTTTGGCAAGACACAAAAAAAAGCCTCATGATAAAAATGATCCATGGAGGAAAAAGTCCATCTTTTTTTAGTTGTCATTTGGGAGAAAAATACTTTGTGCCATAATTTGGATGTCATGCACATTCAAAAAAATGTTTGGGAAAATTTGTTGGGGACATTATTAAATTTGGTTGGGAAAACAAAAGATCATCTAAAAGCACGCCTTGACCTTGAAGAAATGGGTTTAAGGAAATGGCTTCAACCTACTCAGATTAGATGGATGCAACAAGATTCAATATGCTAAAGCTTGGTATTATATGAGCCCACATGAGAAAACCCCTTTTGCAAAGTCGTCAAGAATGTAAAATTACCACAAGGGTTTGCATCAAATATTTCTCGGTGTGTGCAATTGGATGATAAGAAGATTCTAGGCTATAAAAGCCATGATGCTCATGTTATGATGCAATATTTACTTGGAGTTGCTGTGAGGAAGACATTGCCTAAAAATGTTGCCATTGTCTTAATCAAGTTGGGTGATTTTTTTCGGGGTATATGCAGTAAAGTTGTGAAGATGCATGATCTTGATCAATTGTAGAAGGAAATTATTGAAATTCTTTATCGTCTAGAAATGACTTTCATCCCAAATTTTCTTGATATAATGGTGCATTTGACTGTTCATTTGGTAAATGAAATCAAACTTGGTGACCCTGTTCATTGTCGTTGGATGTTTCCAATAGAGCAAAACTTATGCATGTTTAAGTCTTTTGTTCGTAATCGGAGCCGTCCGGAGGGATCTATTGCGGAAGAGTATCTAGTCGAGGAATGCTTGGTATTTTGTTCGAGATATATGCTTGATGTTGTAAAAACAAAATTCAGCAGATATGGGAAGAATACTAATATGGCTACAATGGATGATGAAGCATCTCCTATTTTCCCTAAGCTTGGCCATCCAATTATGTGGAACAAGAGAAATATTGGCAAGACTTTCACTTTGGACCAAGAGGCCTTAGCACAAGCTCATCGTTATGCTTTGTTCAATTGTGAAGACAAACAAGTGGAGGAATACATCAAGTAAGAAGTAACCATGTCTCTTAAAAGATTTTGTGTGTGCTTTTTTCTCTCTATCTCCCTCTATTTTTTTTAAGTAGCATGAGTTGTAATTGTTTAAATATGTTTGTATTTGATGAATGCAGAGAACATGAAAACTTGATAAACTCATGAAGTAAATCAAGTAGATGGCAAAGAGCACAAACTCACAGTCAAGATCTTATATTTTGGTTTGAAGAAAGGGTGAAGAATGAACGTGTACCCGACCATATTATGTGGTTCTCTAAAGGCCCAAATCCAGTTGCTATCAAATATAAAGGGTATTACATCAATGGATTTCGTTTTCACACTAGAAAATGTGATGCAAGATGCAAAACTCAAAATAGTGGAGTCACTTTGCAAGCTTTAACTCCAAGTTTTTCAAGTTCTGGGGATCAAAATCCAATTGTTGGAGATGTTACTTACTATGGAGCAATAGATGAAATAATTGCAATTGACTTTTGGGGAAAGTTCAATATTGTGCTATTTAGGTGTGCTTGGTTTCTGGTTGTGAAAGATAATTATGGGCTCACTTGTGTAGATTTTAACAAGTTATGATACTTGGATGATCCTTTTGTCATTGCTTCACAAGTGCAACAAGTGTTCTATATTGAAGATCCTATTGAAGTTGGGCTACATTATGTTATGAAAAAAGTTCCTAGAGATTTATATGGCCTTGAAGAGGAAAATTGTCCAAATATTGAGCAATTTTTTTTGGAGTGAGATTGATGACTATTCACATGATATTGGTGAATCACATGATGATACAAAATCTATAAATTGGGCAAGAGATGATCAAGTTGTTGAAACTATGGATATACCTTCACATTTGTTACAAGTCCAAGAAAATGAAGAGATAGAAGAAGATTCAGATATTGATGATACTGATTGGGATTGGATGGATATTAATGAGTAGAAAAGTTTTTTCATTTCTATCATATATCTAGTTTTTGTAAATGTGATGGTTAATATTAAATGATGTTGGGAATTTTTGGTTTTATTATCTTGCATGTCTACATTTTTATTCTAATGCATATTTAGTTTATTGTGTTCTTTTCAAGCTAATAATATTTGTGATTTTTTTTCCAAAATAACTTCATGTGACTAGGGATGAGTTGATGATTTCACATATCTGAAAATATTTCTTTCTTTTATTGTAGGGATGAGTTTCATGAATCTCACATAAACTATAAAGTTCTATTTACGATAATTCTATCAGGTATGATTTTGTTCCTAGTAATAATGAATTTAAACAATCAATTGATTTTTATTTAAAATGATTTTGTTCACTAATTTTATTTGTGACAATTTTTTAGAGCAAATGTCTTGAATGCAACCAACATTATATGTCATATATTTAGGTTTGGTATGTTTAATAGTGCAAAAATTTTTTTTTAAGTACTCTTTGACACATTACTTGCTATAGTATTTATTTTGTCATGATTGACTTGATTTTGACATGTTTGGATGCAGAAAAATTTTGTGAGCAAAAAATTTTGAATATTGACAATGAAGAAGACAAAGAAATTTGTGAAACCAGGGACTATTGCTTCATATTTGCGAACACAACGTAAGCTCTATAGAAGTCAAGCTCATGTAAATGTAGTACACACAAAAGATCATGCATTAGAGGAAGCTACACAAACAAATCATGATCAAGAACATGAAGTACAAATGGAGCAAGAAATGAGGATTGGGCTTGAGCAACAAGATCTAGATCATATAGATTCTGAAAATCAACAAGAAATAAATCAAAACTTAACCATAGAAATTGGGGTACCTCCACCAATAGTTGCAACAGTGGCAACTGAGGATGCAATTACAAGCTCAGCAGGTTCAATTACTAAATTCAATATATAATCATGTTTATGTATATACAATGCAATTATAATGCTTTTAGATATAATGTAGGTCCTTCTACATTGAAAAAGAAAGGTCAAACAACAATGAAAGTAGTTCAGACACGGTCTGAGAAAAACCGAAAGCCAATATTTTTGAATGAATTAAATCAGCCAATAGGACCAGATGATAAGACTTTGAATGAGTTCAGCAGTTTCTTAGGAACATTGGCTCGAAATTCAACACTTGCACCCCTTACAGTCACTAATTGGTGCAAAATGCCTACAAAAGAGTCATTATGGGAATATGTTCAGATTTATAAGAATCTTACTTGTTTTTTATCTAATTATTTCTTTTCATATTAACATTTTCCATGTTGTTTTATATTTGATTAAATGTAATTATTTGTGCAGAAAAAATACATAGTCCCTCGAGAAGGTAAAAAGTGGGTTCTTGCTACTATTGGAGATGATTGGAGAGTATATAAGTGTAGGGATGAAAAAAAGAACATTACTATAAGTATAAGACTGATAAGCTTAGAATATTGAATCGCCCACAACATATTGGAGAAGATAAATTCAAAGAACTTTTGAACTATTGGAATTCAACAAATGCAAAGGTATAACAATTTTTAGTTTTTAATTGCTTTATAATGTCAAAACTACTTTCTCCAAGCTATGCTAATAGTAATGGAAATCTTTATGTAGAGAATCACCGAAATAAATGCAAATAATCGAAAGAGGCAAATTAATATGCATACGGCAAGCAAAAAGAGTTTTGCTAGGATAAGAAAGCAAATGGTAAGTGTAAGTACGTTATTTTTTTGTATTTTAAATTTGATATTTTAGGAATGTTTTGATAAGCATGACTACACTTATTATGATTAGTATTGTTTTGGTTACCTTCACTATACCTATTATGAGTAGTATCATCAATGAAAACAAGTGGTAAGTGTAGGTATGTTTTTTTTCGTATTTTAAAATTGATATTCTAGGAATGTTTTGATTATCTTGACTACACTTACTATGATTATTATCATCAATGAATTTATCTTGACTATACCTATTATGATTATTATCATCAATGAATTTACCTTGACTATAATAGAATAAAAAAATATTTGTTATTGTTTTGTCTTTAGTATTATAATTGTTATGTGTGGTGCTACATTTGTTTTTTTTTTTTTGGATCATATACATGTCCTTGCTAATGAAAATTATGTTTTTATTTTAAATTGATATTCAAAGAATGTTTTGGTTAACTTGATTACACTTATTATGATTAGTATTATTTTAGTTACCTTCACTATACCTATTAAGATTAGTATCATAGATGAATTTAATCTTGTATTCTTTTGAAATTATTTCTATTTGTATTGTCTTTATTGTTGGTATGATAATTGCTATGTGTGGTGCTACATTTGATTCTTTTTGGATCGTGTACAAGTCCTTACTAATGAAAGTTATGTTTTGTTATGTTTTTTTTTTTGGTGGAATTAAAATAGCAAGATGCAAATGAAAACAATGAAGTACCTACTAATATTGCTCTTTTAATGAAAGCTCGAAAAAGACAACCAAACAAGACCTATAAGGAGTCCTTTGATGATACTAGTGACAAGATTGTAAGGATTTCCTTTTATTTATATGCTTTTATAGTATGATTTTAGAATGTGATATTTTGTCTTATACATGATCAATATAACATCAAAAATAAATTTTTACTAAAGTTTTTATTCTATTACAGTCTCAAATGCAAGTTGTGCAATCACAACAAAGTAGTGAAAACCAATCTGTTGATGTATTTTTCTGTGGTGATGGGAGGGACACGGGCTGGTCATGCTATGTTGTATGGGAGAAGTGTTACACCAACAGATTTGAAAGGAAAAGGAGTTAGTGGTGAATCTTCTGTAAAAGTTTCTCAAAATTTTATTGAAGGCATGAAGGAACAGATGAGAGAAGAAATGAGAAAAGAAATGAGAAAAGAAATGAGAAAAGAAATGGAAGAACAAATGGCAGATTATAAATTATCTTTGTAATCATCTATGCAACAACAATTTCTTTCTATGATGTCACAGCTCCAAGGCTTAGTTCCAGGAATGAACATCAACCAAGTTCCTACATTTAATTTGAATTTTAGTTCTCCAGGAGATGCTAATAGTGCACACCAACTCAAGGAATACGTGCGCGTAATATATCCTCTGCTAGTAGCCATCAACCTCAGTTATTCTTTTATAATAATTATAGTTTTAGTTGATGTCATTATGTTGGAATATATCATTTTCTTTTAATAAATCTTTATTATTATGTTAAGTAATATAATTTGTATGTATCGTACAAGTTTCTTCTTATTATTTTTACTAACTAATTTTTTATAATTACAGGGACAATGATGTTCTACTTTCAGTTGGTTTCATCCAAAAATATTGAAGATGACTTGTTTTGTATTAACTGGTTTTCTCATTGAATGCTTATGTTATTGAATATTTTTGTCAATTTTAATGTGATGTTGTCGGCTCTAAGTGTTTATTATATTTTTAGGGTGATGTTTGATAATATTATTAATGCTATCATTTTATTGAATTGGATTGTTAAAATTATTATTTGTAAAATGGTACAGATTACAAAACCACTACAATTAATTTTATTAACTATTGCAGGAGATATTGTAAACTGCTGCAATAGATTAGATGAAACCATTGCAGTAATTTATACATAACCGCTGCTATAGATATTCCCAAACCGCTGCAACATATACTACCAAACCGCTACAATAGATATTACAAAACCGTTGCAATATAAATTACAAAAACCGATACAATAGGTATTAGCAAACCACTGTAATAGGTATTGTGAAACAATTGCATTATATAAAATAACCATTGCAAAATAAGTTGCTGCAGTATATGAAGTAACCGCTGCATAATTAAAAACCGCTACAAAAGTTAATGTCAATTGAAACTATTTAGGCAATAGTATAAACCCGCTGCAATAGGATGTATAGAACCTCTGCAATAACCTATTGCAACGGAAGAAGATGCAGCGGCTGGCAAGGCTATACCTATGGAATAGGGATAGAGGAAGAGGAAAAAACCTGAAGGTTTCACATAGTACTTTTGATCGAAAAATCAATGGGTCAGATTCTACAGGTTTATCAGGTTTATAACTGAAGGTTTCACATAGTACTTTTGATCGAAGAATCAATGGGTCGGATTCTACAGGAAGAGGAAAAAAACCGAAGGTTTATAACCGTTGTATAAGTGTAGTTATGTAGTAGTGCTACCAAGTATATCCTAAGATTCAATGTGTGTGCTCAAGAGCAATGTTGCATCTATGGTTCTCAAATACACCAAGTTTTGCTAAGGTAACTATGGGTTTCATACGCCTCAAGTTTTGTAATCAAACAAGACAACTACAACTATAGCAATCCACACACCAAGTTTTACCTAAGCAACTGTGCAAATCAAACACATCAAATTATACAAACACATGATTAAACACAAGACACCAATAGAACTCCGTAGACATTAAAAGCAAATAAATCAACATAACACATAAACATCCAAGTTCATAGATCCAGGGCACCGGAGAATGGTTAGCACCCTCATAGTTTTACAAATCAACACAAGACTAAGGAAAACAAAAGAAATAGAAGCTATAAAAGACTCTCCTCTTTGTTTCTCAACCACTCCGATGGTGCTCCGATGAAGTCCCACTGGCTAAGCTCGCTCCACTCTCTCTCTTGCACCAGCTTCACTCCAGCCCAAGAATTATGAAAGGGGAGAGTTTGGCAGCGCCCCCAAGAAGAAGGAAGAAGAATCCCTTCAAATGAAATAGATATGGACTTAAAAGCTGATTTTCTGAGAGAGCACGATCATGCTTAGGGCGTGCTACTCCCCCTGATTATCTCAGGAAAATTTAGGCAATTAAATCACAGAAATTCAGCATGAGTATACCCCTATTTCTCAAAAGAGCACGGTTGTGCAAGGAGCACACAAACCGTGTTTTTTTCTCCAGACTTGTGCAACAGTGATATGCTATAATAGATGTTACAATGTTTTTGCTACAATGCCAGTACTTCACCTGATGCAGAATTCGCTTGGAAAAATCAGGCTAAGGAACACGGTCATGCTCAGACTGTGTTTCACTTGTAACACTGTATTTTAACCTCTTTTCACACTGTAATTGTGCCGAATCCTTTTCTCTTGCACAGGGACCTATTTGTCTGCACAATTATACAATAATACCCATAGTAGCATCGAATCACAACAAATAAACGCTTAAAGATAAGATAAATACATGAAAAGGGTATAAAAATATCTATATGAAATGCACTCATCATATATTCATAAACATAATTATATATTGAATATAGTAGTTTAACTTGCTGAGCTTGTAATTGCATCCTCATTTACTACTGTTGCAATTGTTGGTGGAGGTACCCCAATTTGAATGGTTGAATTTTGATTTATTTCTTGTTGGTATTCAGAATCTATATGGTCTAGATCTTGTTGCTCAACCCCAATCCTCATTTCTTGCTCCATTTGTAATTCATGCTCATGGTCATGATTTATTTGTGTGCTTACTCTAACGCATGATCTTGTATGTGTGCTACATTTACATGTGTTTGACTTCTACGGAACTTATGTTGTGTTCGCAAATATGAAGCGCTAGACCCTTGTCATACAAACTTCTTTGTCTTTTTCAATGTCAATATTCAGAATTTTTTTGCTCACAAGACTTTTCTACATTTTCAAACATGCCAAAATCTATTGAATCATGAAAAAAATATATACTACAGCAAGTCATGTGCCAAAAAACACTTAAAATTTTTTCCTACACTTTTAAACATGCCAAACCTAGATTTGTGACCTATAATGTCGGTTGCATGCAAGACATTAGCTCTTAAAATTGTCAACAAGCAAAATTAGTGAACAAAATCATGTTAAATAAAATCAATTGATAGTTTAAGTTCATAAATTTCTCAATTAAAAACACATTTGGCTTAAAGGAAAGAGAAATTACTAATATTAAAGTAATACCTGATAGAATTATCATGAATAACACTTGAAATAGCTAGTCTCAAGGAGCTTTATGTGAGCTTCCTGAAACTCATCCCTACAATAAAATAAAGAATATTATTAAACAAAATAGGTCGTATTAAGATAAAAATGGAATTTTAAATATGAGATATCCAAAAACATCACATTAAATTATTCTAAAAAAAGAAACACAAATATTGTTAGCTTGAAAGGAACACAATAAACTAAATGTGTATTAGAATAAAAATGGAGACAAAGATAATAAAACCAAAATTTCCAACATCATTCAATATCAACAATGGCATTTACAAAAACTAGATATGTGATAGAAATGAAAAAGCTTTTCTACTCATTAATAACCATCCAATCCCAATTAATCAGTATCATCAATATCTGAACCTTCTTCTATCTCTTCATTTTCTGGGACTTGTAACAAATGTGAAGGTATATTCATAGTTTCAGTAGCTTGATCGTCTCTTGCCCAATTCATAGAACAAATCTTCGAGTTGAGATGTCCGAGAGGAAGATTCAATGCTATTTGAGATTGTATGGCATTTTCATACATTAAGGGGCTGTTTGGTAACCTGGAAGTAGGTGTAATTAGGTGTAATGCAAAAAGCTTTACATGTAAAACTATGTTTGGTTGCCTGCAAAATTGATTTCACATGTAAAATATTTTACATGAGATGCTTGTTTTGCAGGATTTCTAGTTACATCTAATTTGGCTGTAAGTGAAAATCATGCAAAAAATTGAACGTTATAATCACCCCACACATCTCTATACTTCATCATTGCAAACATTTCCATTTCTCTCCAGAGAAGACAAGGTTATAGAAACCAGAGGAATCTCAAAGCTCTGAAGAACGACGACAGTGACGGCGATGGCTATAGTGGTATTGATTGCGACTGTGAGATTCACCACTATCTTTATACTTCATCATTGCAAACATTTCCATGGTATCATCCTTATTGTGGCCTTCGAAAGATACCGTTGTCCTTCTCAGCAAGGCCTCGGACTGTGCTCTCTTTGAGACCCCGGCGGCACCCCTTCTCTTGCTTGGCTCTAAAGAAGCCTAGAGACGTCCATGTCAAGGAGAAGGAGGCTCCTGAAACCCTCAATTACCCTGTGATGCAGCGGTATACTCGAACTGTTGATTCTCGCACGAATACCTAGTACAAGTCTTCAAAACCTGTTGATCAAAGATAGCCAGGAATTGGGAAAGAGAGTAAATTTTATTACTCAAGAGAATAACTATTACAAAACTGATCGTACTCTCGCCCATAGGCTTACATTAAATAGGAAAAATCAAAGATATGAAAATAATCCTAAAACGGAGATAATTCGAAAATATACCAAAAATGGTAAATTTTCAAATACCGGCAAGAAATAAAAGAGTTAACAAAATAAATACTAACGCCATAAACGGCTTACAAATCAGAGATTTCTAGCCAAATGAATAGCGAAATCAATAATTACTAAAAATAGCAAAATCAGGGTTTTCGAGGCCTAAACGATGGAATTTGGCCGAAATCATGCATGACTCACGAGTTTGCGCAGCAAACTCGTGACTTGTGTCCGTTGGCCCGTTTTCCATCAGACTAAGCCCAAGAAACCTAAAAACTCCACCGCCCGGCGAATTACTAAAATACCCTTATTACTTTGAGTCCCATTTCCGCATGAACGCGCATGCCATCTCCTCAATACGGCCCGCATCACCCTGTCTTCTTCCTCAATTTATCGAGAAGAAGGTATTTCTCTCCCATTTTCTCTCTGTCTCTGGTTGTGCTGGGGTTTTGCGAATGAATTGGAATCTTTGTAGATCTCGCCGTGGCATGACATCTCGTTAAGCATCGGTGATGGGGTTTTCAATTTCATTGTGGAGATATCGAAGGAGACGAGTTTGGAATGAGGTGGAGGGTTTGGGATTCGAGTTGCCAGAGCTGTCATTGATTATTATTATTATTTTTAAAAATTATTAATCTTATTAGAATTTCATTAGATCTAATCATTGAAATAGAAAAAATGAAATAAATTAGATTAAATCCACAAATTTATTAAATTAATAAATTAGTTAAAAAAATAAATTTAACAAAATTAATTATTTTAGTTTCAATTATTTTTTTATGAAAAATATTAAAAAATAACAACAACAACAACAACAACAACAAACACCACCAACAACAACAAATAGGGGTAATCTCACCCTTTCACTTACATGATAACCATATCTTTTAACTTACATCAAACCAAACAAAGAAAAAGTAAATACAACATTTCCAATTACAACAAACCAAACAGAAATGATGTAAATTGAAATGCAATATTTTCATTTACACTATAATTCCACTTACATGTAATGTTACGTACAGACAACCAAACATAGAACAAAACAAATTTGTAACATGTGACACAAAGAAACAAGGCCACCAAATAGAAGTGACACCTATGATGGTTGAAGCGTGGATAATATTGAACAAATAACTATATTACAGGACAACTGAAATGTTAGATAGTAAATTAAATGGTTGAAGCGTGGATAATATTAAACAAATGGTGATTCTCAGACCTTAGGCTTAGTTTCTTTTATGCTTAAACCGACAACCTTTCCCAGTATTTTTTCCATCAATTTCTGCCTATACAGCAAGCCACATGGAGCAAATAGAAAATATTAGCCATGAAATATTTATCACATGTTCAGAACTTCAAAACATGATGAACAAGAAAATTATAGAAACATCTGAAAACTCAAAGAGGGTCAATATCATTTTCAAAATTAATGAACTGTTCAAGTTGGAAGTTGAGAGATTCAAATTCATGGCACTAGTAAAAGGGATTGTATTTCAAGAATAATTTAAAAACCACTAAAAATGCCAAAACTCTATACAAGAGAAACATTGGTCATATATATGGAGAATTTATGTGACAAGAAATTGCACACATACATATTAATTCAACAATAGTTGAATTAATTTCCTCTAGGAAAAAGTTCATCACATTCTACTGAACTTTTATCATGCTAAGAAACTATTCAAAGGCTAATATTGTGCTAGATTGAGCTCATATCACCACACTTTATGGGCAAACCGTTTCATCCGATGGAGGTGATTCCATATTCTAGTGGTTAGGGTAATATTGAGCATGGATTCTATCATATTGAAATTGCATGTTTGATTTTTTTCTTTTTTTTTATTTAATCATTTTAAACCTTCAATTTGTTCTTCATGGGGTTTAAGTGCAAAAATACATAAGGTATATGGAATTCAAGTGGCTTATATACTCTTGTAGTTGTCTTTTATTGATGTTATTTATGGATCATTCATTTTCTGTTATCCAAAAAATGGTTGTGGAACATCTAAAAAAATCATATTTAGTTCTTAGGTGCATGAAATGGTGTATATTAGGTTTCACAGCTATGGTTTTCTTTTCAAAGTTCCTAGTCTATATTTTTTGTTGTTTAGGGTCCAAGGCTAAGAGCCATTGCTCAACTTATAAAGGTTTTTGGCTTTTATAAGAGAAATTTAGACCCTCTAATAAAGGTTCAATGATCTTGGTCAAAGCAGTTAATTGACTTATAATTCTCAATATAATCGCAACTTTATAGCTTGACCTATTCATGATGATTGACATGGAAGAAAGGTGCTTTGTAAACAAGGATAGAAGTAGAAATTCAGAAAATGACATACATAACTTTTAATCATATGTTGTTGCACTAGAAGAGTATCCTATGCCAATTACATAATGTACATTAAACTAAGGATATATTCAGCCAAAAGAGATCAATCAGACATAACCTTCATTCAATGAAAGAGATCAACTCAAGATAGACAAAAAATTCATTAATTTTTATTTAATAGGATGTTTATCAATTATTTTGTTATCAAGAAAATCAAATTTTCAAATGGGATTACTATTCCCATTAACGAAATGAAGAGGCAAATTGAACAATTGCTAGAAATACAATCCTGAATCACCTCACAATGAGATTGGATAAAAGATCATGTTTTTACATGTCTTTGATAAAAATCTATATTGAAAAAGTGGATGCAGCTTAGGGATGGGAAAGATGAATTTATATCTAAAGTTAAACTCTTCAAAACTATTGTTGTCTACGGTTCACACAACTAATTACACAACCAATAGAAGCATTACTTAAAATGCCAACAAAGAAATCTAGCACAATTCAGATTAGCAAACCTGGTAAATTGAGGTCAAAGTGAGATCTCAGCATCAATTTTAACAAGTAAACCATTCAAGCAACCTCTGGCAATATTGGAAATCCTGCAAGCCAAAAAATCATAGCATAACCAAATGTGAAATAATAAAGAAAATAATATGAAGAGCTATCTATATGAAATGGGAATAATGGACCAAATCATTAAAGAGTTGTAATTGAAAACACTTACAGAAAAGCACTTACAGTTATGGATCAAGAGAATGGGTGAAGAGGAGGTGGGAATCGAGGGAGTTATCCACTAGGAAAACACTGGGGTTGGAGTCGAGAACGGAATAGGATTCATCGATGTAGAGGGTTTCATTGATGAAAAGGAAGAACTCTCTCTGATCAAACCCTAAATCCACATCGAATTGAAAAACAAATCAATTAAATAGTCAGAGATTCACAAGTTTCTCTGACTGGGAAAAAAATGAAGATCTAGATTATTTCAGATTAAATCAAAATAAATGAAAAAAATTCGGAAATCATAGTAAATAACAAAAGATTAATAGATCCAGAGAGATAGAAATTAAGAGCTTTTGAAAAAAAACAATTTGTGAACCGGATAACAAATTGGAATTGAACGAACCTTCTCATATGAGTTTTGCCGGGGGCAAAATGTGGTCATCGGAGGCATCACCGGAGGAGGCATAGAAAAGGCAGCATGAGGGTTTAGGAAAATAATTGTATGCCTTATGTTTTCTTTAATGCTTTTATGAAAAGCATGCCTTTGTAGCTTCTGAACAAAAAAAAACCTACGTAGACTATTTATTTCTTAAGTTACGCATTTTTTTAAAATAATAAACTTGTTTAAATATATTCTTCATAAGTCTTTATTTCAGAAGTATTTTTTTTAAATTAAAAAAATATCAACACAAATGGTATATGAAGGTGATTAGTGTTTTTGCTATTTCAAAAAATAGATACGTAAATAAATAAATACCACTTTTTATTATTATTTTTTTCCAACTTGAAGGCTATGTCCATTATATTTATTTATTTTCATATATCATAAATAGAGAAGGTATACATATATATATATATATATATAATAAGTGATTATGAGATTTTTACGAAGGATAATTACAAATAATAAAGCACTTGCTTTTGTTATTCTTTCACAAGACAACATTATATATTTTTTTCCATAATTTACACTTCAAGGTTTCAATTTGATGATACACCCCATCAATGCCCTTATCCATAATTATATACATATATATATATATATATATATATATATATATATATATATAGACACATATCCTATAAATATAAACAAAACTATAAGCTCCCTACAATTCATGGTCTGTTGTATTTTGGTCTTTTTCCTTGCATATCAACTTAGAACTTTAGTCGAGTTTTCTATTTTTATGCTTCGGCAGGGCTTATTGTGTGGTTTAGAGTGTGCGAGAGGCAAGTTGGCGTTGTTTCCAGCTTGCGCTGGCGACTGTGCATCCACACATGCAAAAGATGGTCGTTCTTGCATTTGTATGAGTTGTGCAGTCATATAAAGGCCATACACCCACATAGGAGCCCACACAACCTAATTTGGGAGCCATAAGGATAGTTGTGCGCCCCCATACATCTAGTATATGGCCGCACAAGGTCACCAGAAGAGTGTGCGGGCTACTATGCGCCCGCACAAGAGGCTGCACGAGGTTGACAGAAGGGCTTGCGAGCTGGTGTGCGCCCATATATAGCATAGTATATGCAAATAGCAATAGTGATCAATATTTACTACATTATTGTAAACATTATTTTTCAGCTATTGTTGTGCCGGGTGCTATGTGCCCGTACAAGAGACCACATGTCTCGTGGGTTAGGGCACTTTTTCTGAGTTTTTTTGTGAAGAGGCTAGGGCTATTTTCATCTTTTCCAAACCCTAAACCTTTAATTATAATTCTTCTCTTGTCCTTGCTCTCATTCTCTCGGCATTCTCCTTGGATGAGAAGGAAAACCTTGAATGGTCTCCTTATCCTTGGTAGATTGAATCCCCATTATCCATCCTTCCATCTCCTTTGAAGCTAGCAAGGTAAGTACTCTTATTCTTCTTGTATTCCTTCTTGTTTCCTTCTTGGCATTGATAGTTGAATGATCTCCTTCTTATTGGTAGATTGAACCCCCATTGTCCATTAATTCTCCTTCCTTGAAGCTAGAGGTGAGCACCCCTATCCTTCTTGTTTCTCTCCATGTTTCTCCTCGGTTTTTGTGTGTTGCATGGTAGATCTAGGGTGGTTGATATTGAGCTTGAGAGCTTGGATTTTGTTTCCCTCTTGTATGTTTAGTGCTAGAAGTTTGGGAGGAATGTATGTACTTCCCTTTCCTCTAAGATTTGTTGAATCCATGAACCTCTCTGTAGCATTATTGTAGCACCGGTGAATCTTGCCTTTTCTCTTGTTTCCTTTCTTTGGAAGGATGGCTATACTCATGGAAATTCATTGGAAGTCATTGAATCCAAGTTTGAACCAACCCTAGGCCTCTTATATGGTTGCATTGCATATATGTTTAGGACTTCTTAATGCACATCTTGGTTCAATTTCTTTTGTTGATTTCTTATTCTCTTTTGTTGCTTGGTTCTTGGGTGTGTGTGTGGTTGTGTTTCGGTTTGGTGGTGAGAGTTTGGCTCGAGACAAGGATCTGACAGAGGAGTATCACCTTTGGAAAAATCTGGTCTTCTAAGTTTGTGAGCGAGTTAAGTTGAATGCATGATTCTAATTGAATATCTGAATATTTTATTAGTTTGATGAAATTATTTTCATGGCTTCACACTATTTTAAATCGAAGAGAATGACTTTGGGCATGCCATCTTAGGTTATTGGGCAACATGTTGTAACTTGAGTTGTAATGATTGAATTTGAATTGGTGAAATATATACCCTCTGTGGATGATTAAAAATGGTTGAATATTACGATGATGGAGATAAGCTTAATTGAAATTCATGTAGTTGATCATGCATGTTTTAAATTGGGCTGTATTGTTATTTTAGTAAATCCAAATATATGGTTTTGGATTGTGAAGTTAATGAGGAGGGATAATGGGTTTAATTGATGCATATTTTTTGGGTTGTCCTTATGAGGTTGAGGTTAAAATTTACCAGGTGATATGTGTAGACTAAGGATGATTTGATTACTCTGGAATTGAAAGATTTCTAAATTTATTCAGGTATGATATTGTGGACAAAGTATACATAGTTTGAATGTAGTTTGATTCTATAAATATATCTAAAGGATGTATGGTAATGACAATAATTATTGTTGAATTGAAATTCATGAGTTTGATGTGCCTATTCTAATACAATCAAAATTCTATAGAAGAATAATTATGGATAACTTGTTATATATGTGTTGAGTGTTGGAATGAATTAGGATTATTAAATTAAAGGTTCTTGTGATTTCCCTACAATTGTTTGACATAATGTTCCTAGGAGGAGGGAGTTGACTTTTGAGAGTTTTTGTAATGAATTTATTATTGGTTAGGTTAATGTTGGTATTTGGGAGTAATGACACTTTGTTGAGGAATTTAGGTTTGGTTAAGTGTAGGAAAGGTCTAAATAGTGACAGGTTGTGTAAATGACTACTTGACGATGTGTAAGCCTTATAGGCATATCAAAATCCCGAATACAATAGTTGGTTAATATCCTAATATGCAAAGGCATGTGTAATGATAGAATTATATTTTCGTGTTCAATGTGGCTTTGGTATATATAAATTTGATTATTTGGCAATAATTTGTTTATGGGCGAATTGAACTCATAGTTTAGCAATTGAAGTTGGTAATTAATTATGCATTATTGATGGTCTTTGATGAATGTCTCTTTAATAAGTTGTGAGAGGATGTGAAAGTAAGGTCAAGATTGAGAGGAGTGTAAGTAACGTATTATCTTCATGTCTTTATGGAAGACTTGGTTATAATGTTTTACTTGTTTTTGGATTTGCTGTTATACATTGGAGAGTATTAATGAATTATTTGGGAGGTAAAGCTAGAGTGATCCTAAGTATGGATTGAGTTTAATCGGGCCAAAAGGCAAGTTTGTTTTGATGATTTGATTACATTCTCATAGACATGTATAATGTATTCCAAAAGTATATTCAATGTTTTTTTTCGATACTATTGACAATTACACAGGGAAATGGCGAGAACCTCCTTCATTTGTATAAATATACTTTTGGTATCTATGGATGTAAAATTGGTTTTCCTTTCTAAGATGCATGTGTTTGTCCTGAATATAGACATTACAATATGCTTATCATAAGTGGCTTTGTCATATTAAACTGATGTTGTATTTTATTTGAAAAGCTTTCTATGACATTGGTTTACATGAGAAACTCTTGTGCTTTAATTGCAAAGGTTGATTTTTATAACCGTGTGTACATATTGAGATGCTTTTTTCCATTAACACATGTGGAATTGGTTTTCATTCCCAATATGATGGTGCCCTAGATTTGGACTTTGTGTTTTGAAAATGCTTATGGCTATGATGGTATATTGGGTTTGAAATGAATTATGAAACTTAGTACACATATTATACTTTTGGCTTTGATTTATATGGAAATGATGTTCATTCCAAATATGTGAATATTTATCTAGGATAAGGAACCCTATGATATAATTTGTGTGGATTGTATTATTGATACACCTACTGGTGGTTTTGATGGTGACAGGGTTGGAATAAACTGAGAACCTGAAGTCACCACATGAGGTCTCAGTGGCCAACGTCAAGGGTATGAAGACTTTGACCGCTCTCAACTTAGTTGCTACAGCGGCTAATGTTAGAGAGATTTTTCAGGCTACTGTTTTGAGAATGGCTTTATGTTTTAGTCCTTCAAAAAAAATCATCATCTTTTGGATTTAATTCTTAAATTATGAATTCTTTGCTTTCTCTCTTTAAATATCCAAGATTTATGATACACCCCTTGCGTATCCACAAGTGTATGGGTCTTATGAAGTAGTATAATGTATCTAAGTGGTTAAGGTAGTAGAATCTAGAGGGACTGAAAATCTCTCAATACTAGTAGATTTTCTAGTATCTAACCTAATCAAAAGGGTTGTCGAAATTCTATCTAAGAAACTAAGTGGAAAATAGAGAGGAAGAATTGGATAGAGACTAGAAACTGGATAAAGTAACAATGGGAAGAGCAGCGCCCCTAACTACTCCCCTCGACAAATGCAATGACTCCTGGATTGACTATCCACTACATCCTTGGACCGAGGGTAAAATCCTAAATCGGAGCATTTCGACACTATATGCTTTATCTCTAAGCACACACTCAACCCCTTTCTTCTATTTGTGTCTTAACTAGATGGATTTCTCTATCATCACCTAGATAGCTGAGATACAACTATGGAAAACATGCTCATCGAGTTTTGCTAACATAACTATGGCAACCTGCACATCAAGTTTTACTAACGCAACTATGACAACTAGCACATAGAGTTTTGTAACTACAATTATGATGTGCTCTTGGCCGTGCCCTTTATGGAACATCTTGGGATGTGTTTTTGTCATGTACCCTAACCTGTAATCTACATGGGTAGAAGCACGGGCGTGCTTCCTAGCCATACTTCCAGCGCATGACCATGCTTAGAGCCCTGATCTCTTGCTTCCTTTCTTGTGAAAACTCCTATAAACTACACGGGCGGAAGCATAGGTATGCTTCCCAATCGTGCTCTCAGTGCATAACCGTGCTCCAGGCTCTAAAACTGTGCTTCTCACCTCTTGAAGAATTTTACTAAGTCCTAAGATTTGAAAGAGCATTAGCATGGGCATGCTTTCTGATTGTGCTTTCCGTGCTATAGTGCAGTTGAGCTCATTTTGCTTTAAATTCATTCTAAATCTTGTTCTTTTTATCCCAAGACCTACTTGCCTGCACAATTAAGGACAAATGCTCAATGTAGCATTGAATTACACATAATTACATGCTAAAAGACAAGCTAATCATGCAAATAGGGTATGTAAAATGTCTATATAACATGTACTCATCAATTTGCTAACTTATATTCTTAGAAATCATGTTTCCATGCAAATGAAATCCTTGAACTATGAATCCCTTTATACTTTTTGGAAGGTTGGTTTATTGTCAAGTTTACGATGAAATTCTTGTATACTTCTTTTGAAACCCGTATTATACCAAATGCTGATTTGGGAATGTTGGAAATTTCATTTAATCAAGTTGGTGTTTATGCTTATTATGATACTTTTGAATAAATAATTGTTATACCAATAATGATATGATTTGAGGCTTTGAACATATTTTTGAAGATCTATGTTTTGGGTTTTAAATAATGAGGGTTTACATCCCACATTTATATACTGTTCCAAATGTTGAAATGTTTCAAAACTATATGTACTACTACAAAAGCTTGGTTATTGGAAATTTATTGGTTTGTTTTGATATTCTTTTAGAGTTGTGCTAACCCATTCACTGAGTGACTTTGGTTACTTACCCTTTCCCTCTCTTCAAGGCTTTAGTCTAGTTGCGTTGTGGCTGGCGGAGTGCTGAACATTCTTCTAAATATCTTTCTTAATTTCAGTCTTATGTATATTTCTTCTTGATCTTGTTGCATTGTATAAGCTCATGGATGTACTAGTGTATTTGTTTCTTTTTATGCATTGTTGTATGCTTGCCTAGTTTCTTGGAAGCCTTGTGGTATTTATGACCACTACATTTCTTGAATTCTATATCAGGTTTTGATGTTGTTGCTTCCCCTGTGCTATCCTTGTGTCCTGTATTTTGTATATTCAGCACTTGAATATTCGGTTTAGTATTGCTTCATCTCAAGTGTTTGTTAGCCTTGTGGCAACTTGAGGGTTGAGTGGTGTGGGTGTTCCTCTTTGGGTTATCACTACGGTCATCACATGCTGGTCCCGTAGGACGGGCGTGACATGGTCCCACTTTCATCTATCTGGACTAGGAACAACTAGCGATTATAAAAAGCAATCCAATAGACTAAGATCCCCAGTACACCTAAAATATCAACCCATTTATATTCACCTAATAGATTGGGTGATTCAGGAGACATGTACAATACACAAAAAGAAATTTCTTTCAAGAGTATACTAGCACAAGTAAAAATATTCTTTCTAATTTATTTATTTATATCATTTATTTTAAACAAATGATATTTTTTTTATTTATGAAACTTATGCATTATTTTCAAAAATGCAGATGTTTAAAAAAATACATTATAAATCATAACACATGCGTAGCGGTTATAAAAAACTATTGCATACATAACCCATACACAATAGTTATTAAGAACCACTGCATTACAATGCATATGCAGCTGTTATAAACCGCTGCTTTTTTTTTAACATTTGCAATGATTGTATAAACTGTTACATATCTATCTTACTTGGAAAATTGCATGCAACAATATAAAATCAAAACAAAATCGTTACAATAGATAGCCTATTCTAGCAATTTTATAATCGCTGCATAAGTGCAGTTATGTAGTAGTGTATTATAATTCTCTTGCTCTTGCTCTGCTTTAGACGTTTTGCAATTTTGATGGTTTTAAAATATGTATATTTATGTGAAATAAATATTTTAATGACAATTTTCATTTTTAATAAAACAAAGGAATATGGAAATAGTGTTTAATTAATTAAATTCTTAAAGCATTCCCATAGGAAGACCTTCATCATCATAGTCTTGTCCAGTAAAACTTATTTATTCAAAATAATTGTAGTTAGATATATATTGTGTGTCCACAACTATGTAATTTTGAATTATGCAACATACCTATAGATATCCTAGCCGCATAACATTTGCTTTAAATTTGTTAGCATGGAATTGATGTTGAAGTAAGCACGTGCAATCCTATTCTACTAAGCTCGAGTCCTCCATAAAGGACATGAAGCCCATCATCCTATGCACATTCCGAAGTTGGCAAAATAAAATTAATTTATAGTTCTAATTGATAATATTTATTAATATTAATATTTTTAAACTAATTATTAGAAAATTAAATTTGGCAAAAAAAACATATATATTGGTGAGATAATAGTAGATGTTTGGTTTCAGTATTGTAATTTAAAAATATATATATATATATAATCTCACATTTACATATAATTTTTTTTTTAAATTTAGGACATCATTCTTTTCCCCCATAAGTTGATATACCATACTATCATTAAATAAACCAAATTTCAGAGTGCCACAAAATCTGTCTCTTTTTTTTAAAAAAATATCTAATTGCTTACCTAATAATCAAGTATTACATATGATATAAAAAATAGTGAGATTTCATCTATCTAGAGATCACTTGATAGGATAAATAATTTGTTAATATGAATCAAAGCACTATATAGAGGTTGCTTAAGAAAAACTAAAGGGATTTCTTTTAGTTAATCTGATATTCCTCATATGTTTTTACTCCTTATCTGAACAAACCTAGCATGATATACATTCTGGTAAACAATTTCTTTTAAATTTAAAAAAAAAAGTGGAAATGATATACCAATAGTTTTATACTTATTAAATCATACACGTTAGGTTCAATAAAGGACATTAAATGATAGAGGTGTTCATATTGGCCAAATTTTAATGAAGATGAATAACAAATTTTAACGTTGGTTTCTATTTCAATACAATTCATACAATTCTCTTTCTCAGTACAACTTTTTTTTTCACATAAGAATTTTATGCACCACTGTGTTTATAATATTCCTAAATAGTTTATCATAGTTTTTTACTTTTATAATGCGGTTATTCATTCATTTTTGTTTGGTTATGTTTCTTTTGTTGCAAAGTATCACATATATTTGATATGTTCTTATTAGGATAAATTTGCAGATAGTGAAAAATAAAGTAAGTATTATACCAAATGTTTTCTAATCTATTTTTGTCAAATTTAAAAGCATAATACTTGAGTTTTGTACTAATTTATATTCTAATCAAGTATGTGCACAAAGAAAATTTCAGAATTGGTTGAATGCATGCTAAATCGAGTAGTGAAATTTAGAATTGTAAAACTTTGAGATTGTCTCATTCGAATTCTATACAAATAATTTGTTTGACTTTTTTTGCAATAGATTTTGATGTAAGTGATTATAAAAATATAAAATAAAAACTCCGCTTAGCATCACTTAGTTTATCCCTTTATATTTATTTAATCACAATTAAAGAAGATGACATTTTACTTTTTTTTACTTACTATTACTAATTATTGGAATATGCATAGAATGATGGGCTTTACATCTTTTATGAAAGACTCAGGCTTAGTTAAATAGGGTTGCACATGTTCACTTTAACCTTGATTCTAGGATATCTACATGTATGCTACATAATTCCAAATTGAATAATGGTACACAAATAATATTTATCTAACTACGATTGTTTCAAATAGATAAGCTATGATGGATATGGCCTATGATGATGAAGATCTTACCATGAGAATGCTTTCAAAACTCGATAAAGTAAATACTATTGCTATATTTTTTTTATTTTATTATAAATGAAATTATCATCAATATTTATCTTTACACAAATATACATATTTTATAACCATCGAAATTGCAAAACCTCAAAAGCAGAGCGAGAGAATTATACTAAAAAGTCTTTTTGTATGTTGGTAGGGTGAGGGAATTTCCATTGACGTAGGGACATGGTGCCCATAGGAGTAGGGGGAGTTGGCGGGGCGGCCACCTATTCTTTTTTTTATTTGACGTTATTTAAAATTTGAGGCCCCTATAAGCAGTCACAACCAATGTTGAGTTAAAAAACACTAGATCGGTTGACATAAGCACATGATGGATATAATTATAACATAATTGTGAAGTTTTTTATTCAGGATATGTAAATTTGGATTTACATTTATATCCATCTAAGGCCATTTTAATGGTTTCAGAGTATTAAGCAAGTGATTTTAATTGTTTATGAAAGTGATATGCAATTATGAGGTTTTGCCGGGGGTTATAAGTAGCATTTTCTTTTCCTTTTTTTTTAAAAAAAAAAAAATTAATTTTGTGCTTTAATAAGGTGCCAGGTTGGTTTCAACCCATTAAGTTTGGGTTTGGGTGTGGTTTGATATTGTGGTCTGGTGTAGCCATGTGGGTTGATGCATATGTTATTATGGATGGTTGGAAGGAAGTTAGAGTTGATATCACGCTGGCTTCCATCTTTTCTTAATACATGGAATTGTTAGAAAAGGAAATTGTTTTTTTGTGGGCTTAAGGATTATCAAAGTTTCCTTGTATGATATTTTAGTAAATATGTTTACAAAAATTGTGGGGAGATCGCCCATTAGCCTTTCTTCAATTATTATTATTAATAAAAAAGTAATTATTTAGGAAAGCCACCATGTATACAAATGTGTGTCATACTCCTGTACACTCAAAATGTTACCTTTCAAAATTATAATATGAGGATGCAAATATTAAGAGATTTGCATCCTCACCTTTTCAAAGCCTCACTTTTTGTATACAAAATGTGTTTTCAAAGCCTTGATATGATATGTGACAATAATGAAGAGAAAATAAAAGTGACATTATAAAATTATAGGTCCACTTCGTTAGGTTCTAACTGTTTGCCATGTCTTCCTGTGAGAATATCACTGTCTATAATGAGTGTGAAGATTTGGCCTCACATTAAAAGAGGCAAGGGGGCCTAGAGCTATGTTTGTGTGTTCTTTTTATAAGGTTCTCATTGTACTTTGGCTCAGTCATTATTTTTAGAAAACTAATTTGGGTTGATCCAAATAATACATTACCAAAAAAAAAGGGGTGCAGTCTGTATTTTTAAATCCACAATCAGTTTGTCAATCCAAGCCATCTGCAGCCAGAATTTTGGGTCATCACAATCAAATTTAAGGCATTTCAACGATAGAAGAATCAGGCAAATGACTATTATGTACCATCATAGCTGTATTTGTGTGTGTTCTTATTATATGGTTCTCATTGTACTTGGATTAGAAAATATAGACGGACCCAAAGCTTTGTCCATTGTTGATGGTTGTGATGTCAACTCATCCAAGAAACAATTATTCTTCCTTTGTAATGACACATCAAATAGCTTGGGAGCCTCATATGGTGAATATCCCGTAGGTGCCATCAAAAGAGGCTGATATAATTTGCCTTTTTTTGTATCTGCCAATCAAACAAAAAAAACTTTGAAAATTAACACATTTCATTATCAAAATAGGTTATAATCTAGGATAAACTATCCTAAACAACCCAAGAACTAGAAAAGGGTTAGAAAATTTAATAAGGGTAGCTTTATACAGATAGATCATATAACCAAAATCAATTACTACTTGACACTAAAGAACTAATTCTCCAGATCCCATACTTATATCATCATCACTACACAACTTCTCAAAGTTTAACCTGAGCCTCACTTACTTAAAGAAATTGTTCATGATTTGCCTCAAATCTCACAAGTAAGAAGGTGTAGTAGGGTGCTAAACCTAGTTGGTTGAGAGATTGTTTCCCAAGTTGAAGATTTTAATCTAGATAATGCTAATACTCTGAATAGAACTATTATTCCTAGGGGCATACCTCATTCATCCCTTTATACACCAAAGACTTAACCCATATACTACCCCCTCACATTTTACATCCACATGTGTCTCTTTTGTCTAATTTGTCATTTATCCATAACAAAGTTCATATAGTGAAGCAAAAATGAATGCATGGTGGGTTCAAGGTATGCATCATGAGTTGAATGCTCTAGAGGAAAATAAAACTTGGGAATTAACCAAGTTATTTGAAGGGAAAAGAACTAGTGTCTCTAAATAGGTCTATAAGATTAAACTAAAACCTGATTGTGGCATTAAAAGAGATTCTAGGAAAAATTAGTTGCCAAACGATATAATCAAGTATAAAGGATTGATTATAGAGAAAGCTTCTCACCAGTGGCAAAAATAGTTATTGTTAGAATATTATTGGTTGTTTCTTCTTCATACACATGACCAATTCACCAACTTGATATTAACAATGCTTTCTTGCATGAATTTATAGAAGAAGAGGTGTACATGCTTCCTTAAAATGGTTGCACAAAAGCAAAAGTAGGAGAGCTTGCAAACTTAAAAGTATATGGCCTAAAATTGGCATCTAGACAACGGAATTCAAAGCTTACAAATATGCGTGATACTCCTATACACTCAAAAGCTTACTTTTGAAAATTATAATATGAGGATGCAAATAATGAAGAGATTTGCATCCTCACCTATTTCAGAGCCTCATCTTTTTGTATACAAAATGTGTTTTCAAAGCCTTGATATGATATATGACAATATTGAAGATAAAATAAAAGTAGCATTTCAAAATTATAGGTCCACTTTGTTAAGTTCTAACGTTAGCCATGCCATCCTATGAGAATATCACGATCCATAAGCAGTGTGGAGATTTGGCCTCAAATTAAAAGAGGCAAGGGGGACTAGAGTTGTGTTTGTGTGTGTTCTTATTAGAAGGTTCTCATTGTATTTGGTCTCAATCTGTATTTTTAGAAACAGATTTGGGTTGATCCAAATAATACATTACCAAAAAAAAAAAGGGCACAGTTTGTATTTTTAGATCCACTATCAGTTTGCCAATCCGAGCCGTCTGAACCCATAATTTCATGTCACCACAATCAAATTCAAGGCATTTTAATGGTTGAAGAGTCAGGCAGATAACTATTCTATACCATCATAGCTATGTTTGTGTGTGTTCTTATTACAAGGTCCTCATTGAACTTGGATTAGAAAATACCATAATTATTTTATGTTGACAAACACAAAGCTTTGTCCATTATTGATGGCTATAACAACAGCCTCGTCCTTTCCCTATTAAGTGGATGAGTTGATATATGAGTTGATATCAACTCATCCAGGAACCCATTCTTCTTCTTTAGTAATGTCGGTACATCAAACAGCTTAGGAGCCTCATGTGGCGAATATCCCGCATACGCCATCAAAAGAAGGCCTATATAATATTCCTTTTTTTGTACCTGCCAAACAAACAAACAAAAATTAGAAAATTAATACATTTTATTGTCAAAATAGGTTAGAATCTGGGATAAAACCCAGGAATCAGAAAAGGGTTAGAAAATTTAATAAAGGTAACTTCATACGAGTACATTATACAACCAAAATAAAAAACTACTTGACACCAAAGAACCAATTCTCTAGATCCCATACCTTTATCACCATCACTATACAACTTTAGCAACTTTTAACTTGAGCCTCCTGTACTTGAAGAAATTGTTCGTGACTATCGAGAACCGCATCCAAGTACAAAAATACTATTTGCTCTATCACTTGTGGTTGTGACAATAGCCTTGATCTTTTTGTGCTTGGAGGATGAGTTGAGATATACTCATCCAGCAAATTCTTCAAGTCCCCTCAGTTCATAAAATATTAGAAACACAACTAGTAAATATCTAACACAAGCCATTAACAAGAAGCTGACATAATCTTTCTCCAATTCCATCTTACTAAGCAAACAACAAATCAATTTTAAAGTTATATAAAACATACATACTGCCATAGATTAACAAAGGGCATTCAATTGGTTTTACATTAAAAAAAAATCAATAAAACCTTTTTTCATGAAAAGTGATATTCTCTATAAACTGGAAATCTTTCTTATTTTTGAACTTTTTTATTTAAAAAACATTTAACAACATTTATATGGTATTATTTTAAATATAGAGAATACAAAGGAAAAAAAAAAGGCAATATATATATACGAGACCAATGGATAATATATCAAGAAAATAAGGAAAGAACATTTTATAAATTCATTATATCCTTGAGAAACGTTAAAATTATAATTAAGCGAATAAAACAAATTTCAATCAAGCGACATTATTTTTAAAAAAAAATCAAGTGCATGTTGAAATTTAATTTTTGTTAATAAGAAGGATTTTATATCATTATTTTGTTAAGGGGATTAAATTGGTTAACCATTAAATATTTAATAAGATCTTACAATGAAAACCGATAGTTTTTGGAAAGGTGAAGTCTTTCCTTATTTTTTTTTTTAATTTTTGGAATTACATTAAATATGAAAAATTAAAAACATACTAGTGCAATAGATTACTTTTTAAGAAAATAATGAAAGAGCATTTTATAATTTTGTTATGCCTTGGAGGAACTTTATAATTTTAATTAAGTGAATAGAATGAATTCCAATCAAGAGATATTATTTATAAAACCTCATATTGTAAATTAATTATTAAAAAAAAAGAAGTAATGGTATTAATTTGTTTAAGAGCATTAAATTGGTTTACCATTAAATATTTAACAAGACCTTCCAATTAAAATGGCTAATTTTTTAAAAGTGAAAATTTTTACATTAAATTCGGGTGTTTCAAGGGATTCATGTGAAAAAACAATAACATTGCACATTTGGAGAAGAAGACAACGAATTATGGGATTTTATAGTGGTACATATGCAAACCAACCTATATCTTAATAGTTAATCTTAAATTCCTCAAATATTCCCACTCCTTATCTCAACAAACCTAGCCTGATATAAATTTTGGTCAACAATTTTTATTTTAGATTAAAAAAAAGGTGAAAATGGTATACCAAAGTTTCATATTTATTAAATCATGCTAGGTTTATGGGAAAATGGATAAACTATTGTAGAAGAAAATGAAGAGACTAAAATAAACAAAATTAAATGATGGAAGTGTTCATATTGGTCAAGTTTTAATGAAGATAAATAGCAAATTTTAGGGTTGGTTTCTCCTTCAATAGAATTCATACATTTCCCTTTCCCGGTATAACTTTATTTTTCACATAAGAATTTTATGCTCCATGTGTCTATAATGTTACTATCTAGTTTGTCATACTTTTCTTACTTTTGTAATTCCATTGTTCATTTGTTTATTGTTTTGTTGCATTATCTTTGTTGTAAATATCATACATGCTTGATGTGTTTTTATTTGGAAAAATTTGCAGATAGTGGAAAACTAAGTAAATGTTCTACCAAATATTTTTTAAATCCATTTCGTCAAATTTAAAAGCATCATAATTGAGTATGGTGATAATTTATATTCTGATCATGAATGTGTATAAAGAAATTTTCAGAATTGGTTGAAGGTATGCTAATCAAATAATGAAACTTAGAATGGTAAGACTTTGGGATTGTCTGATTTAAATTTTGCACAAATTATCGGTTTGACTTTTGTTGGAATAGATTTTAATGTAAGTGATTATAAAAAAACAAATGAAAATCTATGCTTAACATCACTTAGTTTATCCCTCTATATATTTTTTTAATCACAATTAAAGAAACTTATATTTCAATTTTTACTTACTGTTACTAATTGTTAGAAAATGCATAGGATGATGAGCTTTATGTCCTTTACGAAGGACTCGACTTAGTTCAATAGGGTTGTACTTGCTCACTTCAACCTTGATTCTATGCTAACAAATTTAGGGCTTGTTTGGATTGATTTAAAAAAAATGTTTTTTTTTCTAGTTGTGTAGGACTTTTAAAAAAAGTGCTTCTCAAAGTAAACTAAATGCTTCTCTGTAATTTATGTTTGGATAAGTTAATAGACAAGTACTTTTATTTGTGTGAATTTGTTTGGATGCACATTCTTAAAAGAACTTTTCCAATCACAAATTACTAAAATGGACATTCATTGAGTTATTATAATATGTCAACTATTATGCATTGAAAATATACTAAATGCTATTGATAATGATAATAACAACACTAATGATGATGATGATAATAATAATATTAATAGTAATAATATATTATTGTTATTATTATTAATGTTGTTATTGTTGTCGTTTAATAAAAACAAAAAAAATGAGAACATTAAATTTTAAACACCAAACATGAGAACAAGAACAATAATAGTTTTAACATCACAACAACAATATCATGACCATTATAACAACAACAACAACAACAACAACAACATGAATAATAATAATAATAACAACAACAACAACAACAACAACAACAACAACAACAACAACAACAACAACAACACTAATGATGATGATGATAACAATAATAATAATATTAATAGTAATAATATATTATTATTATTATTATTATTGCTGTTATTATTGTTGTTGTTATTGTTATCATTTAATAAGAATAAAAAAAAAATGAGAACATTAAATTTTAAACACCAAACATGAGAACAAGAACAATAATAGTTTCAACATTACAACGGCATTATCATGACTATTATAGCAACAACAGCAACAACATGAATAATATTAATCATGATGATGATGATGATGATGATGATGATGATGATAATATTAATAGTAATAATATATTATTGTTATTATTATTGCTTTTGTTGTTGTTATTGTTGTCATTTAATAAGAATAAAAAATGAGAACATTAAATTTTAAACACCAAACATGAGAACTAGAACATTAATAGTTTCAACATCACAACAACATTATCATAGAAAACTATAACAACAATTAACAACAACATGAATAATATACAACAACAACAACATCACAAGATGAAAAAAATAAAAAATAAAAATCTCTAATATTTTCAACATCACAACAACCATAATAACAATATTGTCATGACTATTACAAGAACAAATAACAATAACAACATTAAGGTTTTACATCATCATAACAATCATAGCAACAACTAACAACACAAACAAAAAATTACAGCCTACTTTAAAGATAAGGGACAAATAAGTTTTTAACATCACAACAACCATAACAATAATTTATACATACTACAAATTCAACTCATATATTGTTTGGAGAGTTGATCCTGAATATTGTTCATAAGTATGATCATTTGTTGAGTGTCTTCATTGGTTGGTTGTTGCCATACTAGTGAACTTTCACTATCATCTTCCTCAAACCCACATTTTCCTTCTTGAATTTGGTTGATGTCTTCAAGGTTCTCGAGGACATCCAAATCATTATTATCCATTCTTCGAATATAATTATGGAGAGCAAAACATTATCATATAATTTAGAATTGTACCTTTAGTGTATACTTCATCATATTTTGTAATATTCCCCAACTTGTTACGCAAACCCCAAATGTTCTTTCTATAACACTCCTCAAACTCAAGTGATGATAGTTGAATATTTCATTATGAGACCTAAAAGCATGAGACATCCTAAATTGTGGAATATGATATCTTGCACTCTTGTATAGCCCCAAGAAACCTTTCATTGTAGGAAACCCAGAGTCCACAAGGTAGTATTTTCTACAAAAGTATATTACATAAAGAAATGAAAATAGCACATAAATACTAAGGGGCCGTTTGGTTCGTGGTAATGACATATTACCACATAACAAGATTACTAAGGTAATATGAGTGGGAATGTTATATGGTTGGGAATATTGCGGTAATTTGATATAACCATGTTTGGTTAGGAACTCTTATTACCGAGAATAGTTCATTGCCGTATTTGGTTGTCATGGTAATCAATTTGCTAAAATATAAAACGTCATAAGATTACCGCGGTAATCCAAGATATGCACTAAATTTGGTGGTAATTGGATTACCAACTTTCTTGGTAATATTTATAAGTTGGTAATATGATATTACCATCTATATTACCACCGGTGTAATGCCAAACGTGGTAATATTTTCAGATTACCACATAACACGTGGTAATCTTTCTACATTACCGCGAACCAAACGGCCCAAAAGTTAATTTCAAGTAAATGCAAATCTTCGGGCGGTTAAGGAAACTTTAAAAGTGGATTTCTTAAAGCCTCTATTAGTGTACATGTGTCATGTGCTGATCTCTCCCAACCAATATGCGCAAATATAAAACACATATTGAAGTCACATGCAGCTAGAATATTTGTTGAAGTATACTCTTTCCTATTTATAAATGGAACCTTTTTTTAGCAGGGACAAGAATAGCCACATGTGTTCCATCTCTTGCTTTAATGCAATATTTGAAGTAAGACCAATATCGGATGCCACTCTAGATGTAATCCTCCACATCTCTGAAATTCCTATCTATTGATCTGATAATATCATTTCCAAGTTTGTGGACAGCTTTAGCACTCAATAAAACTGCATGTGCGTTGTCTCTCTAGAATGTTGAAATCTCTCTACTACATTCCTATAAGTAGCTCTTTGTCCAAGTATATATAGGAACATTATCAATGATTATTCTACAGTAACATTTCCCGTGTGTTGTAAACCATAATTTTTAGTATGTTCAACCACCAATCTTCTAAATACAGATATTTTCATTCGGAATTGCTTAAAAAAATGAGTTTCCGATATGTTCATTATTTTAACGTCGTACCTATGACCAATTAATGAAGATGTCATCTTCTCTTCCTTGAACATTGACTTCATATATTGGTATTGTGTAGATGTCGCACATGCATGCATCCTTTCAATGTATCATCCATATGTAAATCCAAATTGCTAGCTTCTTCTTCTAAATTAGGCATTGGTTCTTTTGATTCTTTATCTAAATTAGAGAAGAATTCCATTCTAGATTTACACTCTCCATAAAACATAACAAATGTTTTATGCAATATTCAGCATAAAAAAAAATGTAACACATAAAGCAAATAAATATTTAACACATAAGTTTAACCCATAAATTTTATACAAAGGCATACCAGAAGTTCAACATGTAAAAAGTTTAATACATAAAGCAAAAAGTTCAACACATAAGGTATACTAAAAGTTTAATACAATATTCAACACATAAGTTCAACATGTAAAAAGTTCCACACAATGTTGAACACAAACTCAACACATAAATAAAAGACATAATAAACAAGTTGATGGCATAAACAAAAACATAACAAAGAAATCCAACACAACAGTAATGCAATGAACTTATTTCAGATTCATAGAAAATTAAATGATCAGTTCTAGTAGTTTACTTCATCAAATTCATGGTTACACAAAGAGTGTATATAATTATAGCAAAATGGCATAGTTTTTTTTGTTTGACTTTTTCTATATAATATATGACCATGGTAACATAGCATGAAAAACAATTGTCATTTTTGTGGTGTACATGAATGTAGGGTTTACAAAAGATCAGCTAAAGGTTATCCTTGAAACAAATGGAAAGATAAGTGTGAGCGGAAAGCAGCTAAACAATGTCATCTTCTTCATTCAAAAATGCAATTTTTCTAAAAATTCACCTTATTTCATCTACGAAGTATTAATCAAAAGAATGGACTTCAAAAATATAAAGATCTAAATTTAACACAACATAGGATGTAAAAGCTCTATATTCAACACTTGGTCCAAGAACCAACAGTGGCAGTTCAATCAAACAATGAAGGAAAAAATTGAAAGAAAAACGTAAAATTAAATTTGAATAAATGGACATTGGTTGAAATATGAAAACATCAACAAAAGAGAGGTATTACCAAGAGTTCTAAAGGACTGGACATTTCCGTACCATATGTTTAATCAAGTAAACATCTCTTCTTGAAAGTGAATGATATGTCATCACCAATTCAAAAATTCTAGTAATAAGGTAAACAAAAGAACCAGTCCAAAAGCTCATATAATTCTACAATTGCCTTAATGGAAAATTATAAGCTAAATTAAGCCAGTACTCATTGGTCCAAAAATAACAGATAAAATGAAATACATCTCGCCCCTCTCTCTCTCTCCTTTAAACAAGTAGTTTGACCAATGTGTGACATATGACCTCTGAAATAACCAACAATGCGCATCGGGTGACATGGGCTTGCCAAGTTTAAAATACTTGTCCGACACAGATGTAATAATCTTTTCATAATCTTTCGTCATTGTATGGCATCACCAAGCTTGGAAAAGAATCACGTCCGGTTGGCATCGGTCTCGTTATTGACAATGGCGAATGCTATATGGATAAAACTATTGTTTCCATCTTTACCTATTGCACCTAATAGACTACCCCTATATTTCCCGAGCAAATAAATACCATTGAGAAACAACAATGGCCTACAACCCCTTTTGAATCCCAAGATACACACCCAGAATGAAAAAATGTGTGACTAAAATGCTTACAATCTTAATCCACAATTGCAATACTCGGGTTCATCTCCATGACCTTGCTTGCTTAAGCAATAAATTATAACTGACCAACTTGCTTCCATAGAGGATAATCCGAACGACCTCTTTACCTACCCAAGCTTGCTTATATGGAAAGATTGACACCATTTTTACATATTATGTATCGTTGAATATCTACGAGCCCTATACAAGGGAGCTTTTGAATCACACGCGCGCTAACCAATATCCAACAATTGAACCAATATCGATGGCAACAAGGGCGGTTGGATGTGATGCCAAACCGATACTACCAACGCAATTGTGTGACGGATGCATTGTCTTGATTCTAAAAATCACTTACTAACAATCAACCGAGCTGCATTGGACAAACACCCTTCGTTTCTCATTCTTTATGAACATGAAGTTAAAATTCCACTTGATAGCAAAATTGCGTAGTGTATCTCGCTTCAGTGGTCCATAACTACAAATTGTTAACCACAATCCAACAATTGAACTTCAGATTGCTCGGACAAGGTAAGCTTAGGACAAGTGATGCACCTACCTTGGTGGTAGGTGGGCTGCTCCATGCCATTGTTGTGCCTAAGGTTGTAATGGGCCAATGTCATGCCGAGCTATGCCACCCCATTTGACACCATGTGCCTGTTGGGCAGGTGCGAAGGGGTCCACTTCAAAAAAGATTGTTTTTATGACAAGCTATTCAAGCTATGCTCATTCATCTAAGGTGAGCCTACTCATTAGCCATTTCAACTACGAGCTAATGCTTCCAACTCCCACCATCATCATTGCTCGGGAGACCTTCCCTCTTTGAAGGGACTAAAGGCAGCAATCGCTCCCTTTTAAGTCTCTCTCTCTCTCTCTATGGTACCCTATCCTGATTTTCGTCCTCGGGCCTCTTTTTAGATTCTTATGCATGTATTATGGGTAAAATGATCATTTAGCATTAGTGTCATCCTTGCATGATTGCCAAGTAGGTTGTGTGTGAAAACCAGCCAAAAACCAAGGGTAAAACTGTCTTTTGGACCATTTTCATTTTATTTTCAATTAGAAGGACATTTTGGTCATTTCTCTTTTGTTTAAAGGAAAAAAAATGACATGAATGAGAAGATAAGAGAAGCAGCGTGGCCTTTTCTGTTTCTCTCATTTCCTTCTTTCTTCTTTTTGTTTACATTTTCTTTTCATTCTTATGAACACAAGCGTGGGAAAAAAAAATTCTTCAACGAGTCTTTCTGATGAATCAACGCTTCCACTCTCTTCCTCTCATTCTCTTAAGCTTGGTAAGTCTTTGATCTAAGGTTTTTCCTTTGTATTTTTCTTGTATATAATCATTTTCGAAAATCTTTGAAACCCTAAAAATACCCCCATGGATTGGGTTGTTTTTAGGCTCAAATCGAAGCCAGTGTCTTGGTTATTCATTTGTGTATATGTTTGTAAAGAAATTTTCATGATTTGGTGTTGTAAATCGACAAGAAACATTGTTTAAGGGCCGGTTTTACTGTAGTAATTTCTTGGTTACTGTATCAAACCGAAGTTACTGTAGCATCAAAAAAACTTTTGGCCTTTTCTTGTATTTCTTTGGTCCAAATCGAAGCCCTTCTTACTTGGAATTCATTGAAACTAGGTTTACTCTAGTTTGAGGTCGTTTGGGTCCAAAATGACGTCGTTTTCTCCAAAAAAAACCTTAGAGTTACATGTTCGACATGTAACATTGCATTCGTATGCATTTTAGTTTTCATTCTTGTGTTCATTGGTTCTTGGGTTCTCTGGTTGATTCTAGGTGGCAAAGCATCCATCAAGGGAAATGAAATTGCCGAGTAGTGAGCGCGTCTCGAGGCAAGAAGACTGGTTCAGTGAGTGGTTCAATTCATAATTGCATAGATTTAATAAGAGTATTATAGTATTTTTTCATGTGTTTTATAACATAAATTTGATGATGAATAAAATTTCATTTGATATATATATAGATATTTTGA
This sequence comes from Dioscorea cayenensis subsp. rotundata, assembly GCF_009730915.1. NCBI lineage: Eukaryota > Viridiplantae > Streptophyta > Magnoliopsida > Dioscoreales > Dioscoreaceae > Dioscorea > Dioscorea cayenensis. Next base: position 12,500,089 of record NC_052474.1, read on the forward strand.
GCATGGAGATATTTGGAAAAAATGATTCTCGTATACTTATGCGTATGTATCTTGAAAGAAACATGTTTACATGTATATGTATTTACATGCAAATGGAATATGGTTTGATGTACATTTCATATTTAAACATTGTATGGTTGATTCCTCGAGTTGGAATTGGAAAGAATTACATTGTGGCATTAGGTTTTGATGGTGACTGCAGACTTTAGTCCAACACTGCAGTGGGGGTTCCACAGTACGACCTAATGGGAGGCGGCGTGGTCAACCCTGAGTTTACCCTGGTCAAGAGGTGCGTAGAGCCATTGACAGGGGGTTCTTATATGTGAGAAACCCTAGGGGTCACCACATAGGGATCTCAGTGGCCAACACCAAGGAAGGCAACATTTTGAATTTTAAAAATTTTAAAACATCTTGGTGGTCCCGTAGCTAGTCATGGCCACGATTAGCTTGGGAATTTTTTGAGGCCAGCCTGTATTTTGAGTGGTGCTCAATGTGTTGGGAAATGTTATTTACCTGTACTATTTATAAATCATTTTATTATCTGTTAATCTGTTGAATACTTGGAACCCCTTTTATATGTTATTAATATTGTAGTAAATTACTATTTGAAATGCTTTACTACTCTGTTATATATATGTTGTCACCATTTACTAGGGTAACATCTGTTACTCATCACTCTCCTTTCTTCTCTCTCAGATTGCGACGTTGGATTGGATTGTGCTAGGCAGGCAATAGACTGACTTATCTATTCCCCTTGTCTAGGTTAGTTGTAGTGCGCATGTAAACTCTATGGATCCACTAGACTTGATCTTTTGTGTGTTGTTCCTGTTCTTGTATGTGTACTTTCTGGTTGTATTTAGAACCCTGGTTGGCTCTGTTATGGATTTTGTCTACTAGTTTAGTAACTGTGATAGCAGGTGTGGTTTGCCCGGCTAGGGTCGGGGAGTGACACTATGTTTTTATTTATATTTTTTTACAAATTAATATATAGAGTCTAAAGAAAAAAAACTCATAGCTCTGTATCAGTTGTCCCCACAATAGTGTACTGGTAATCAAGAATAGCAAGCTACAGCATATTAGCCAGGTTATACAAGTCTTTGTTACTCACCAAGAGAAAGCTCATCAATCCAATTTATTTCTTTTTCTGGGGCATGCCGTTATAGCAAATATTCAAGGTCAACCTATAGCACTCTTACAAATATTAGAACAAAACATCAAATAAACATGCTCAACTAAAAAAGAAGTCACATTTTTTTCAATAGCTCAGACACTCCACCATGGGTATGTGATTCAGTATCCTAATCTGACATAAGAAGAAACATTAAACAGGCTTATGACCATTGCGGCACATAGAATATATCTCCTTATTGAGATTAGAACCAGTCCCTAGTTTTGCAATATAATCAAAAGTCAACTATGAATTTAAAAGAGGAGACTTTTTCCATTTCCATATCTAAAAAGAAAATATGAAACTAAACTACAAGAGAAAACATTAAGTTACAACCAATAAGAAAAAATAGAGGTACAATCTGCATGCATACTGTGGTAACAAAAAGAGTATTTTTGCAGTTAATCTGTTGATATATATGACATGAACTGAGAAAATAAAAGCAAGCCTTTCGTTGTCATTTATCTAAAGTCATTTGCTAAAAATTATCCACTCCATGAAATTGAAATTCTTATAGCATGCAAAACAGGCTAGTAATACTCAAAACCAAGCTAAAAGTTAGCTACTTCTAAGAGAAAGTATACTTAAATTGATTACTGATATAATATATGGTATGATAAACAAATAGCTATTCTTCAACATCACCTGTTAAAGCATCCTTGCAATGGCCACAAATATAGCAATGTATAACCAAGACATATAATAAAGTAGCTCATAAATCAGTTTTAAAGATGTTCTCTTCATCAAGAAAACATTCGTGCCATAGTTTATAGATGGATATAAATTAAGGATCATGATATTATTTCTCATATATATCAAGCTCATGAAATTTAAAGACTAAAATATCTCATAGAAGAGAAAAAACTGCACCAATGCAGAGTTAATGGTTAAGACTGCAAAGAAGGTATGCCTTCAAAGAAGATTGTTCATAACAAGGCGTGGCTAATGATGATAATATTTGCTTTCAGAAAGCGGAGATAAGTATTAACATGGAAAAGAGACTCTAATTCTTACCTCGTTCATGCTTCAACTCTGTAAAATAAGATAATAATTGTATTATTGCAGTAAATAACTTTTATCAATAAGATTGCAAAATAATAAAAAAGATGGGACAAGTTAGGCACAAAACAAGTGAATAGCATTTAACATACAAATTAAAGCACAACACAGAAACACAACATTTTAAACCACTGGAAAGCAAAACCATACTTTTGATAGATAGATGCAAAAAATAAAAGACAACTTTGCATAGATTTGGGGAAAATTAGTTGGCAGCATAATTGAAATGAAAATTTTCATTTGACAACTAATGAGATAGAGGATAACTCAGTTCGGTAAAGAACATTAAAACTTGAATGCCACCGACGATGGTTAATGTGTATATTACTTAATAGCATAATAATATCTTAAAGAAATTCAGGTGTTGTATTGAAAACTTGTAGCATTTCATAAAGCTAATCAAGCTGATGCCAAGAACACAAAAGTATTTAACAACAGGTGCTTACAAGCCATAATGACGGGCTGCCAGATAAAATCCATTTTATTCTCAAAGACTAATTACAAAACATAATTTATTAGATTAATGGTAAAATTTTCATCATTTAATCTAAGGAGAGTGAATACTAAGATACCATATAAGAAAAGTGACCAGAAATTAAAATAAAATACAAGCCACTAATTGTTAAAAACAATCAGATGAAGAAGACCATCAAGAGATGCGATTCAACCCACAGTGCGTGAATACTAGATGGAGAAAACATCTAATATAAATCATACCAAATAGCATCAAAAAGCAATAACTTGACAAACACCAAATTATGCAGAAAATTTACACATAACACACATAAGTTACTGAAAAGTAGCCTTTATGTTTCCTCTAATCAAAGTAAATCCAAACAAAGCTTTAGAGCCACATCAACATACATCCTCTACCAAGATTAAATTAAGTTGCAATAAGCATACAACATATATATATATATATATATTATAATCTTACCTACTTATTGTTTACACTTTATTAGCATAGCATTCACTAATATAAATTAGCAGAACATTAGGTATTGGATTGTGTTTCAAGAATCATGGTAACTAATTTTCAGCTAAACTAGAAAATGGAGATAAGTTTCTTTGCTTATTTTTGAATAGGAGATAAAAAGAAATAATAACATATAAATCAAAAGAAGAAAATTAAAGGAACTGCCTAAGAAGTTGACAAGTTACTTGTAAGTAATCATTTCATCAAGCAAATCAGTACATGTATTTGTTTCACCTATCTTAACTAAAAATCAATGCACTGCAACAAAACAAAAAATGGGATAGTACTCCTTGGCAACTACAACAGTTTTTTATCAAGAATAATCTCATATCAAGATTAAATCACCACAAGAAGATGAACTAGGATTGAATAAAAACCAAAAGAAAAAAAAAGAAAAAATCTGAATTCTTAAATGATTAGAAAAAATCCTTGAGAACTACAAAAAATACTCATCAAGAATCATCTAATTACTTCATTTGATAACCAAGAATCAACAACAACAAACAAATGAAATAAACAGAGCAAAGAGGTTTCAAAATTCCACTCACAAATGTTGAGTGGGAGCATTGGAAGGAAGAAAAAAAAAAGAATCCATGATAATTAATAAGCACACAAAATGCTTATCAAGAATCTTCTAATTACTTCGCAGATCCGAATTGAAAACAAGAATTAAAAACAAATAACAAAAAAACTAAGTTTGACTTGAATATTAAAAAAAAAAACTGAATTCTTAAATTATATATAAAAAAATCCATGAAAACAACTCAAAATACTCATCAAGAATCATCTAATCTCTTCATTACAAAACCGAGAATCAACAACAACAACGAATCAAATGAATAGACCAAAAAGGTTTAAAAATCCATTCACAAACATTGAGACGAAGGAGCAGTTTGGAAGGAAGTAAAGGAAAGAATCCATAAGAAACACACAAAACACTCATAAAAAATCATCCAATTACTTCACCGATCTCAATTAAAAACAAAGAATCAACAACACCAAATGAAAACAAACGAACACACGAAAAAGGGTTAGAAATCCTCTCACAAACATGAAGAAAGAGAGAGGGGCAACGGGAAAATCGAGCATTGAGTAGTCAACCGATCCAAGCTGTTGTAGAGATCCTGAAGGTGGACGGAGATGAAGGAATGATCGATCTCGAGATAAGCCATGAATGATAGATACTCCGTTTGGTTCACGGAATAGGCATGGGAATAGGGAATGGGAGTGGTGGATGGGGATTGGGGAATGGGAATAAAAGTATAGGGATAGGAATGAAGATAGTGTTTGGTTGGAAGGAATAAAAAGTGGGAATAAAAAAAAGTAAGAAAGAGAAATCATGTAAAATTACTTTTTATATCCTTTAATGTAAATGAATGATATTACATAGTATAGTACCAAAGTTAATTATATTTAAGGATAATTAATTTTAAAATTTATAAAATAATTTAAACAAAGTTATTCATTTTTGATTATTATTATTAAATATTTTTAAATAAAGTCTAATTTAATTATTATATGTTTTATTATAATTATTAAAATAATTAATCCATTTAACTATTATCCAATTTAATTTTTATGATTAAATATTTAATTAAATATATATTTTAACTACGGTTTTATGAAAATTAAAATGGACAAAATTTCTACTTTCCTAAAAAAAATTTGAAGTCTATTTTAATTATGATTTAATTATGATTAATAAATGTTTAAAAATATTTTTATTTAAATATACTAATTAAATATTTTAATGACATAAATTAATTTAATTAAATAGTGATTTAATTATAGGATGTATTTAATCAAAAAATGATTTAATTATAACATGTATGGGGTGTATTATAGAAATATTTTTATTTATTTATTAAGGGTATATTGGTCATTAAAAAGTCAAAAAGGGAAGGAATGCTCATGCCCCCTAATTTTGGGGGGCATGAGCACTATGGGTTTTGAGGGGATGAAGCCCCCCCTCATTCTCATCCCCAATCCTATTGGTGCATACCCAAACATGGGTATGCACCAAAAGTGGGAGTGATCCCCATGCCTTGGGGATCACTCCCTCAATCCAAACACTATCTCGGTATTGAGAGAGTCCCCGTCCCCTACGATAGCTACAAGGGAAGTAGGAGAAAGCGTATAAGAGAAGCTTTTATAAGAAAGAGAAGTGAGTTGCATGCCGTTAAATCAACCTTGGTGATTCCTTTGGTAACTTTAACCGTTGTATTATTATTAATAAAGAACGTTTTAATTTAAAATTAAAATTCAAAATCATTCAAATTGGAGGGTCTATTTAGTAATTGTCAACAACATGCCCTTGTTTAAAAGTTATTAGCTTAAATTTTCAAATATTTGGTTACTTTTTTCATTCCCTCTCTTCATATTGATTTGGAAAAAAAAAATGTACATATTTATGTGTGTGTATATATATATATATATATATGCATAGAGAGATTATTTAACCTATTTATAATGTTTTTAGTTGCTTCAATATAACAGTGAAGTTGAAATATAAAATTTGATGGTAGGAGGCATCGCCATGCATATAGAAATATATTTTTTCATAGGTTTGAACCCCCTCTAATTAATATTTTTGTGGGGTACTTATACTAATAAATATATTTTAAATCAATTAAAAGTAATGTCCATACTTTCAATAGTATATGCATTTGTTAAATTTATTTTTAATTAAACTTTTCTTTTGTGAAAATGTGCAATTCTATTATTTTAAAATTTGATATTGGTGGTTTAAAATGTAATTTTATTTATAAAACTCAATAAAATTTTGGTTTAGATACACTATTAATTTCCATAGAAAATATTCATTATTGTTCATATATTTTAAATATAATAATTTATTTTTTTTTTTGTACATTTTTTTCTTCAATTAGATGGAAGACAGTGAAAAATAAAGATTTTTTTTTTTTTTTAATAATTCCCACATAACCACCCCTAATAAGCATAGTTGGTTGGTGGCTACCAATTTTCTTCTTAACCCAAAAGTGGAGGGTTAACAAGGGATTAATAAAATAAATTCAAAAAATTATTTATTTTTTATTTTTACTTTATAATAATAATAATAATAATAATAATTATAATTATTATTATTATTATTATTATTATTATTATTATTATTATTATTATTATTATTATTATGTTTACAACTTTTGTTAAATGGACTAAATATAAAAACATTTGTTTAAGGTTTTAATAATAAGTAATGATATTATACAAAATAGATTTTCCGAATCACGTGGATGCCAAATTGACATCCATGTCATCATCCGCATTATTCATTCTCTTTTTATTAATATGAATCCTAAATTTAAACCTTTAATCGTAAATAATAGCCTGAAAAATATATATTTATATTTCAGAGAAACTTACGGGCATGATTATACTCGTAAGAAGGATTTAGAGCCAATTTAGAGAACCTTACAAGCAAGGCTTACACCCGTAAGGACCATCTAGAGGATCTTACGACCATAGTGTATGCTCGTAAGGGCGGTCGCAAGAAGCAGAACAATGCAGTTTATGGTCTAGCACTTACAGTCCTCTAAGCTGGAACGTAACGCAAACAGAAGACCTTACGAACAGGGCTTATAGCCGTAAGTCATCCCGTAAGGCTCGCCACAAACTTCTCTAGCTTCCTTATGGCTTATCCCTTACGTCCGTAAACAACTCGTAAGCAATCAGGTATAAATAGAACTTATGAGGATTTCTAGAGCATTCTCTATTATATCTTTCTATTCTTTTGGGGGTGATTATTGGAGGCGAGATTGAGGAAGAAAAGGGTCGAATCTCCAACAATTTAAGAGCGATTTGGAGAGGGATTTGGTCCTACATTCAAGGGGTTGAAGATCATAGCCGTCAAGCTCATCTTGACAGCGTGCGTGGAAACTTCTTCGGTGAATCTTCATCCTAGGGATTGAAAAGAGAGTTTTCATGGATCTCATGTTTTCCTCTACTCTTTGTATCTTGAATACTTACCTTCATTAATAGAGGGCTAATTTGTGAATGTTTAGGCATAGTTGAACTCTAGAGTTTATCTTCTTGACTTTGATTGTTGGATCTTTGATACTTTAATTAATTCCTTATTTGCAATCATATATTTGAGTCTAATTGTTTGAATGAATGCTTGATTGGTAACAAGGCGAAAGCCCTAGTTATCATACCTTGTATTGCTATGTGATGAGAAGAAATTCCCACCTAGTATAGGCTTACCGCAATTCAAGGGAATAGTGGGCACACCTTTGGTTAGCATATCTAGGAGACTTTGTCTCCCACATTCCATCTGAGTGGATTGGTGAAAATTTCCAAACTCTTTGCAATCATACGCAGTGGATTTTAGGAGATTATCTCTCTTGAGGGGAGATTATCTATCATTCGTTGACAATAAGGTTTCATAGAATATTAATGCGATTGTATGGATGTCTGTATCATCTCTACTCATATTCAGTTACACTTCACCTAAAAAAATAGGGTTTTGTATATTTCTGAAAACCTTTCGGTTCAAATAGGATTGCATGTTTAGACAACTATTGTCATGTACGTCATAACCCTACAGGGATGCTATGCCTAGACATCGTGTTCTTCCTTTATTTCTCTCCTGTTATTTCCCATATTTTTTTGTTTTCATTTGCTCTTGTTCAGAAACAAAACACTCCACTATTTAGGCTATTTTTCAGATCTAGAGTTATTACTAGTATTCACTTTCTTTCCTGTGGACAGACATTCTGCACTTATGCACAATTTATTACTCGATTGGTATGTACGTTTGCGTCCCTATCAGGTTTTGCTATGGTCGCACCCGCACCAGCTACCCCGTCCCCATACCCGAACCTGACGGATTTTCAAAACCCCAACCCACACCCGCACCATACGGGGAATAGGGTACCCGCGGGGATACCTATTTCAAAACCCCATCAAAATATTTAAAATAAAATTAAAATGTCAAGTAGAAATTAAAAATATCAATCCAAAATCATAGTTTTTATTAATGAATACCATAGAGTAGGAATTGAAAATAGACATTCAAAACAACACAAAAGAGACAAATTCAACACAAAATAGACATTCAAAGTAAATAGAATAAGAACAGGAACAATTTGCTCTATAGAACAAGAATGAAATTCATACATGTCTTCATGGCCTCAATGTTCATAGAACATTCAAAGTAAGAATTGAAAATAGGCATTCAAAGTCAACACAAAAATAGACATTCAAAGTCACAAAATAATGTTAGAGTAGGAATTGAAAATTTTAATCCAAAAGCATAGTTTTTTTTTTGTTCAAATGACTATCATTCATCATCATCATCTTCATAAAGATCAATTATCTTCCAATCCATGAGTAGCTCCACTTGCTAATAAATCATCTACATAAAACAAAATAAATATTAAAATTCCAAATATGAAAATTATATATTTTATACCAAATATCTTTAAATTTGTAAAAATTTTTACCTTCACATTCAAAATTTTTCCAATTAAGTAAATTGAAGTCTTTCATTGCTTTAGAACTCATTCCTACATAACCCATATAAAATTTAATGAGTTAGTGATAATGAAACCATAAGTACTATAATATAAATACAGAAAATAAAACTTCAATTCAATTCAAAATAAGAGCATTTATTTGTTTAGGTGATCACCATTCATCACCAAATAATCAATCATCTTCCAATCCATGAGTAGCTCGACTTGTTAATAGTTCATCTACATTAAACAAAAGGAATTTTAGATTTGAAAAATAAAATTTATATATTTTGCACCAAATATCATTTAATTTACAAAATCTTCTTTTTACCTTCATCTTCGGAATCCATCTCATCAAGTAAATTGGCATAGTCTTCCATTCATTTAGAACTCATTCCTAAATAAACCACATGAAATTTAATGAGTTATTAATAATAAAACATAACATATTAAAATATTAATACATAAAACATGTACGAAAAAACTACTTTACCTTTATTTTCTTCACTCCATAACCAACTTCTAGCACACATCAAAGCCTCTAAAGTATGGCATTGAAGTCGATTACGATGCTAACTTAGTATTCGACTACTAATACTGAATGCAGATTTTCAAGCTACAACAGATATTGGAATGGCTAATGATGACTATCTTGCAAGTGCAGGGGGTCATCAAGTAGTACCCAATGCATGACACAAGGGTCGTATTCCCTGGGCCCAAGGAACTACCCTTACTTCAAAGAAAATATAAGATTAGTTTTTTTTATTAAAAAATAGAAGATATTCTCAAAAGAAAATAAAGGATTAGGTTTTTTATTCAAAACCGAAAAATAGCAGACATTCCTAAAAGAAAACATAGGATTAGCTTTTTGATTAATAAATAGAAGACATTCTACAAAGAAAATAAAGGATTAGCTTTTTGATTGAAAACCAAAAAATAGGAGGCATTCCGAAAAAGAAACATACGATTAGGGTTTTGGTTCAAAAATATGAGACATTCCCAAAAAAAAATCATAGGATTAGGTTTTTTATTGAAAAAATAGAAAAATAGAAGACATTCCGAAAAGAAAACATACCATTTGGGTTTTGATTCAAAAAAGAAAAATAGGAGACATTCCAAAATAAAAACATATCATTTGGGGTTTGATTCAAAACCGAAAAATAGGAGACATTACGAAAAAAACATAGGATTAGGGTTTTAATTCAAAAATAGGATTAGGTTTTTGATTAAAAAGCAAAAATTAGGAGACATTAAGAAAATAAAAACATAAAGATTAGGGTTTTGATTCAAAAATAGAAGACTACCTTGAGGTTATCCTATTGTGTGGAAAGCTTCCACAAATGCCGCAATGGGGGCGGCTTCCCTCATCGCCTTCAAGGCTCTATAAGTGAGAACAAAGAGGAATCTTTCCAGAGTATGCTTCTCTCATTGATTTTCACCTCAAAAATGCCCTCAATTTCCTTCCTTCACCTCGAATCAAGATGGGGAGTTGGAGAGCTTCAAGAGAAGGAAGAAGATGATGAACAAAACACTAAAACCTCTTTTAAAAGTCTTATCGGGATAGCTTCATGGCCCGGCTCATGGCAGTGAGGATGTCCCACAAGCTCCATAGGATTTCTGTCAATTTTTTTAGTAAAGTGGTACATTTCCTGCTATAGTAGCTTTTCGACCTTGCGGGATGTAGCAACAAGTACTCAATCTCTCCATCTACCTTGCGAGTTTTTTGACGACCATGATGTTTCCTGCAAGAAAAACCCGAGACTTCGCAATTTCTTCAATCCTTCATGCTACAGTACTTGCCACAATGTTGCTACAGTAGCCTGGCTCTAAAACGTCATTTTCGTTACCGATTTCTTCCATAATCACATTGTCGAGCTCACCTAGTCTTCTTTGATGCCTGTAGTATGAATGAAACCAATTAAACCATAAAAGGGGCATCATTCATTCGAATACACATGAATAGTATAAATATATATGTATAAAATACATACATTTAGGTGTTAATCATCCCTCTCTTTTCTTTCTTCCTTTCTCTATCTTCCCTCTATCTGGATGAAGGGGGCGGAGGCAAAAGATAGGAGAATAACTTGGTGGAAATTGTTAGGGCTAGAGGCAATCAATTGTTTATTTCTTGAGGGTGATTTGGTAAATATATAACACCCAAAACTGATTCTGAGAAGTGCCTTTTTCAGAAGCATCACACTACCATCTTTTGAAAAAAGCAAATTTTCAGCTTTTTTTATCAGCTTCTACTTTTGTAAAAAAACCAATCCAAATATGTTTTCTTGTACTCATAAGTGCTTAACTTATAAAAAAACACTTTTGGGCTTCCTAGAAGCTAATCCAAACAAGCCCTTAATGCAAATGTTATGCAGCTAGGATATCTATAAGTATGTTACATAATTCCAAATTGTACAGTGATGCACAATATATATCTAACTACAATTATTTTGAATAGATAAGCTTTGATGGACATGGGCTAAACGACGAAGATCTTCCAATGGGAATACTTTCATAACTTGATAAAGTAACCACTATTTCAATATTCCTTTAATAAATAAAAGAAAATTATCATCAATATTTATTCCACACAAATATTCATATTTCAAAATCATTAAAATTGTAAAACCTCAGAAGTAGAGCGAGGAAAATACTCCCTCCGGTCCTTTTTACTTGTCCCATTTTAGACATTTTCTTTGGTTTTTCTAACTTCCTATTTATAAAATTTGTGAAACATTAAATTTTGTTTTTGAAGTTTACCCTTTATATTTAATGTACCTTTACAACTTCCAATGAATTATATTCAACTATACATTTTTAAAGGATAATTTAAATAAGGGTAAACATGAAAGGATAATATAACTTTTTATAAAATTTAGATAGACAACTAGCTTCAACCGATTTTTCTTAATCCATGTGAATTAGGTAAAATGGGCAAGTAAAAAGGCCTGTGGGGAATATCTAATAAGACTTTCTAATGAAAATCGATAGTCTTTTAAAAAATGGAAATCTTTTCTAAATTTTTTTAAAGTATTTGTTTAGAAATGTGCAGTTGTTAATAAAAAGGATTTAATGAAATTAATTTTGTTAAGACATTAAATTGGTTTTATGTTAAAAAATCAATAAGACCTTCCAATGAAAACTGATATTCTCTTAAAAGTGAAAATCTTTCCTACAATTTTATTAACTTTTTTGTTTATAAAATACTTAAAAATATTTATTTGGTATTTCATTAAATATGGGAAATATAAAAAAAAACAAAAAGACAAAAAAAAAAAAACAAAGACAATACAAGGCCAATAGATAATATTTAAAGAAAACAGGCAAAGAACATTTTATAATTTTGTTATACCCTTGAGGAACTTGAAAATTATAATTAAGTGAATAAAATTCGATCAAGAGTTATTATTTCAAAATAAACAAAATAAAACTAAGTGCTTGTTGTAATTTAATTGTTGTTAATAGGAAAGATTTTATGCCATTAATTTTGTTAAGAGTATTAAATTGGTTTAAAATTAAATATTTAATAAGACCTTACAATGAAAACCAATAATATTCTAAAAGCGGAAATCTTTCCTAATTTTTTTAAAACTATTTTTATAGTATTAAATTAAATATAGAAAATTAAAGAAAAATAGAAGAGCAATAGATTATATTTTAAGAAAGCAATAAAAGAGCATTTGATAATTTAGTTATACCTTTGAGGAACTTTATAATTATAATTAAGTGAATATAGCAAATTACAATCAAGAGATATTATTTATAAACACTCATGTTAAAAATTAATTATTGTCATTAGAAAAAATTTAATGGCATTATTTTGGTTAAAGGCATTAAATTGGTTTAACATTAAATATTTAATAAGGTCTTTCGATTAAAACTGATAATTTTTGGATAGTGGAGATCATTACATTAAATTCGGGTGTTTCAATGGGTATATGTTAAAAACAATAACATTGCACAAGACAACCAATTATGGGCTTTTATAGTGGTACATATGCATAACAAATTTTAGGGGTGGTTTCTCATTCAATACAATTCATACAATTCCCTTTTACCATTTAACTATGTTTTTCACATAAGAATTGTTATGCTCCCATGTGTCTATAATGTTACTATTTGGTCTCTCATAGTTTTCTTACTTTTATAATTCTTTTTTTCCGTTCATTTGTTATTTAATTGTGTTCATTATGTTGCAAATAACACATATGTTTGATATGTTCTTATTTTAATAAATTTGCAGATAGTTAAAAACCAAGTAAGCTTTCTACAAAAAGTTTTTAAAATCCATTTTGTCAAATTTAAAAGCATAATAATTGAGTTTTGTAGTAATTTATATTCCTATCAAGAATGTGCATAAAGAAAATTTCAAAATTGGTTGTAGGGATGCTAAACCAAGCAATGAAACTTAGAATCATATGACTTTTGGATTGTTTGATTCAAATTCACACAAATGTTTTGGTTGGTTGGAATAGATTTTGATGTAAATGATTATCAAATTCCGCACAAACTATGCTTAGTATCATTTATTTATCCCTCCATATATTTCTTTAATCACAATTAAAGAAACTTACATTTCATTTTTTTTTAATTATTGTTACTAATTATTATAACGTGCATAGGATGATGGACTTCATGCTCTTTATGGAGGACTCAGTCTTAGTCAAATAGAGTTGCACTTATTATGGCGTTGTTCATAAAAGGGTTCAATGGCATTAATTTTGTTAAGGGCATTAAATTAGTTTTACATTAAAAAATCTATAAGATATATATATATCAGCTATATTTCTGGTTATGTATGTATAAATTTCAGTTTCATGTTTTTATGTTATTTATCTACTTGTCTTTAATTGTTGGGTACTTGAACATACATCGGTTGATGTTTTGGAATTTAAAATCTTGCAAATTTGTGGGGTTAGCTTTCGTATCTGATAAGTGCTTGTGTATGCATAATATTGAATATGTTTTACTTATAACGAGCATTGCTTTTATCAGGTTTTATGGCTCATTCGTGTGTTTTTGTGTTCTTTTGTGCATTCAGGGTTGTGGAGGCATTATAAGAAGAAAGGAAGCAAAAATAAGTCATGAGCACAAGTTTTGAGGATACTCTTGTGTGAAACAAGTGTCAAGATATGAGCCATGATCAAACACATAAGGGTGTATGCCAACATCCAAGAATGTGCAAATCTATCTACAAATTGGAAGGGTACAAAGGCAGTCACAAACTCATGTTCCAGCTTATGCAAAGTTTTTGAGGGCGTCATTCAACATGACCTACCGCATAGGTGTGTGCCCAACCGTGTGACCTCAATGGGGTACTATAGAGGTTACTGTTTAAAAAATGCAAAATTAAAAAAAAAACAGAGAATCCACACCGATTTCAGCATTATAAAAGGCCACCTCGGAGAGTTATTTGGGGAGTCTTTTTCCTATCTTTTGGAGAGAGCGCGGCTAGGGTTTGGAGACAGGTTGTGAAGGCATGACTGAAGTTGTGTTTCTTCTTCTTCTTTTTAGAAACTCTCTCCCTCTTCTTTTCATATTTCCATCCTTCTAGGAGTGAGTATCCACTCAAAAAGGTGCTGATGATATGTCAGAGTCATTGAAGGTGTATCATTGGTGCTTTCGTTGAGAGCCAGGTTTTTGAATTAGCACAATATGCCAAAGTCGGATGTATTAGAGGCAATGAAGGCAATGACAGAGCAACCTTAGGCACAGATGCAGATCCAACTTGAAGAACAAGAAGTAACCTATCACCAATCCATACAGAAGAGTATGACGAACATTGACGCCCGTATCCAGGAACTACGATTGTAGTTGCTGGAATATTTTGTAACACCTGGGCTAGGATGGACCTCATTTCCAACAATGATCACCAAAGCCAATTACACCTAACACAAGAGCTAGCCATTCTCTTAGGCCGATGAAGATGGAGATACCCAAATTTGATGGTACAGATCTAAATAGTTGGGTGTCTTTGAATTGAGGAGTTCTTTAACTTCCATGAAATGCCGCCAAACCTATAGCTGCATATCATATCATTTCATTTGGAAGGACATGCTTCTGCTTGGTATCAATGGATGAAAGGTAATAACCTCCTCACTACTTGGCCAAAATTCTTGATCAATATCAAGCAACGATTCGGTACTTCTCAGTATAGAAGATTACCAAGGGGCATTCTCAAAGTTAGCCCAAACTGCGATGGTGCCCGATTTTTCAAACCGAGTTTAAAGACTTGATGATTAAGGTAACAGGGATATCAAAACAGCTACTTATTTCCTTCTTTATCTCTAATCTGAGGCCTCAACTATAACGTGAGATGATGTTGACCCCACTGGCAACACTCATGGAGACTTTTGCTTTAGTGAGGGCTTATGAGCCTTGACATAATGATGTTACACAAGAGCAGTAATCCAAGAACAGAGGTGGTCTGAGACTCAATCTACAATCCTCGTTACCCACCTTAGCTCCGAGAAACTCTATAGTAATCATGGCCATGCTGGTTCATTCAGTTACACTGACCCTAACATTATTGGGGCAGGCACCAAAGACTAGAGGGCTACCTCCACTACTATCACTCCCACCACTGTCGATCCGTCGGTTAACTCCAACAAAGCTTCATGAGAAACGAGCAAAAGGGCTCTGTTACAATTGTAACCATAAGTGGAGCTCGGATCATTGATGTTGCAGCTAATATCTCCTACTCCTTATCACCAACAATGATGAATCTGATGAGCAACAGGAGGAAGACCCACCGATCACACCCGAGATAGAGGTGATTACGGGTGATTTCTCAAGTTTCAACACACTAGCGGGACAAAGGGAATCCTCGGTCACTACATTTGATAGGTAAGATCATTGACCACTCTTTCCAAGTGTTGATTAACAGTGGTAGTACCCACAATTTTATCAAACCACACATCACGGAGAAGCTGGGACTAGTTGTCAAGCCAACGTCCCTTTTTTAGTCTACATCGACAATGGCGACCATCTCTTATGTTCTTATTATTGTCCACAGGTAACTCTCAATATACAAGGCAATAATTTCACCATAGACTTGTACTTACTACTCATCGAAAGCCTAGAGGTGCTTCTTGGGATCCAATGGCTCCAAAGCTTGGGTCGGGTCAGTCATGACTGCAAGGCTCTAACCATGGAGTTTAAATGGAAAGGTGAGACCATGATGTTACGTGGGGATGCCACACCCATTACCAAGGTGGTTACTTTCAACCAACTTCAAGCCTTGTTGAATCATGAGGACTTAATGAATCTCTATGAATTATATCAACTCCAAGACTTAAAAGAACCAATTGAACAAACCTTGGAAGTCAGGTTGCCATAAGGTCTCCATCCCCTAGTGGTGCAACTTCTGAGAAGTACTATGAGTTGTTACTACCTTCACAACAACTCTTTCCACACCAAGCCCATCAGCATACATCTGTATAGATACCCTCATTACAAAAAGAGTGAAATGGAGAAACCGGTGCGTGAGATGCTCAACCAGGGGTTCATTAGACCTAGCCAGAGTCTGTTTTCTTCACCTGTTCTGTTGGTAAGGAAGAAAGACGACACTTATTGATTCTATGTTGATTATCGAGCATTGAATGTGGCTACCATCAAAGATAAGTTTCCCATCCCGACCATTGATGAGCCCTTAGATAAACTAAGAGGGACCACAATGTTCAACAAACTTGATCTTTGAGTTGTTACCATCAAATAAGGATGTACGAGCTAGATATTTATAAGACCGCATTTTGAACCCATACCAGCCATTTCAAATTTTTAGTAATGCCTTTGGTTTATCTAAAGGACCATCTATTTTTTAAACAATAATGAACCACATCTTCAAACCATTCTTATGAAGGTTTGTCATCATCTTCTTTGACGATATTCTTATCTATAGCTATTCCTTTTCAGCCCAACCTAAAACATTTTGAGCAAGTATTAGCTTATCTGAAGTCACAATGTTTTTTAATCAAAATGTCTAAATGCCCATTCTATAAGGAGACTATTGATTATTTGGGCATGTGGAAACATCTACAAGTGTATGTGTTGACCCTCACTAGGTGGAAGCTATGATTAAATGGCCTCTGCCAGTAACACAACGATAGATAAGAGGATTCCTTGGGCTTACACGGTGTTACAGATGGTTCATCAAGGGATATTCATTTATCGTCACTCTACTAACAGACCTATTATGAAAAGATGGGATTTGTGTGGAATCCTAGTGCGACAATGGCATTCGAAGCTTTGAAGAAAGCCATGGTTGAAAGCTCCTGTGCTATGTTTACTTGACTTTGATAAGGAGTTTGTTGTAGAGACTGATGCTTCCAAGGAAGGAATAGGCACAATTCTCATGTAAGATGAACACCCTATATCCAGGCTACTTCAACTCACACAGAGAATTACACGTCATTGTAGAAGCAGTGCACAAGTGGTGGCAGTATTTCTTGGGGAATTTCTTTGTTATACGCACATATCATCAAAGCATCAAACAACTCCTATAGAAAGTCATTCAAACCCCTTATTAGTAGGCTTATGTTCGCAAATTATCGGGCTACCATTTCAGAATTGACTACAAACCAAGCCACACCAATCAGGCCGCGGACACACTGTCAAGAATATATGAAGACACAACAACAAATACTAAGGAATTTGATTTTTGCGGCCTTATATATTGCAAGTCGGCATGTTTTAGAGTTATTGAGTACTCTCAAGCAATAGAACACTAACCTGGAGAATATAAAGGCCAAACATTTGAACTTCAACACCGAATTACACCGTTCATGACGGGATCTTATTCTACTATCAGTGCTATTATATTCGTGCACTATCAGACCTCAAGGCCTTGTTACTTCATGAGTTTCACTCAACACCCATGGCTGGTCATGGCGAAGTCAAAAGAACACTAATACACCTGTCATCTCATTTCTTTTGACCTAACATGCGTCATGATGTTGAAGCATACGTAGCTGCTTGTTTGGTTTATCAACAGATCAAGTACTCTACACAAGCACCTATGGGTTTTTTACAATCATTACCCGTGCCTGCTCTAGCATGGGAGGAAGTCATGATAGACTTATAACTGGGCTGCCGACTTCTCAAGGGTTTATGATGATCCTTGTAGTAGTAGATTGCTTCACTAAATCAGCTCAATTCGCCCCATCTAGCTACTTAGTTCGCTGTTGTCTAGGTCATTAAAGTGTTCACTAATAAGGTGGTCAAGTTGCATGACTTCCCTTATACCATCATTTCTAACAGAGATCCTATTTTCATCTATCATTTTTGGAGGAAACTGTTCGAGTTGAATGCCACTACATTGAGCCATAGTACTTCGCACCATCAACAAACGAACTGCCAGTAGGAAGTAGACAACCATGGCCTTGAACAATACCTCTGAGCATTAGCAGGATATCAACCGATGAAGTGGGTTCATTTCCTCGGATGGGTAGATGATAAGTGCTTGTGTATTAGTAATAGGAAGTATTCTTTTCTTATGATGAGCATTACTTTTATCAGATTTTAGCGCTAATATATGTGTATTTGTGTTACTTGTGCGCATGTAGGGTTGTGGAGCCAAATATAGAGGAAAGGAAGCCAAAGTAGATTGCGATTGCACTTTGTTGATAGAATCTTGGAGTAAACAAACGTGAAGACACAAGTTATGCTTGAAGATATGTGAATGTGTGCCAACCTCCATGCGCTCAAGCAATTATATGGTTTGAAGGGGCACAAAGGCAGTCACATTTTCGTATTCCGACTTGTGCAACGATAGCAAGATCTTTGTCAATGTTAACCCTTATTGAAGAAGTAACGCGATCTATGGCATAAACGTGTGCATGTTTATGTTGTCTCAACGAAAAGTTTGGATTCGGGATTGTTTTTGGCAAAGTACTGTAGCAGGCTAATGCAGTAATTACTGTAGCAATTACTGTTCATAGGCCGCTGAAAAACCAAGTTCTGCAGATTCACACAGGTATGTGGAAATTCCACACTCCCGTGTGGATTCCCGATTTCAGCCTATATAAAGCCGTGATTCAACCTGATTTGAGAATCCTTCTTTCCATCTTTTCTCCATCTTTTCCCCACCTTTGGAGAGGCCTGCGGCTAGGGTTTAGAGGGACTATGGCAAGGTTTTTTGAGTGGTTCTACGGCCATCGACACCGTGTTCTTTTGGAAGAGAATTGTTGGGGGAGCTTTCATCGGCACCGATCCTGCAAGGTGTGCCCTAGGCTTGACAACGGAACCTTTGAAGAGGATAAGGCTACTTCACAAGACCATCGACATGAATACCAAGGGGGTTTTACTTATGGATTGCATGTTTTTATTTTTTATTTCATTATTGATTGTATCTTGCTCCATGGAGAGCTAAACCCCTAGTGGGTACTTGGACTTGTAAACCTTAGGTGTTATTATTTCATTAACTTTTTATTATGCTTTCCTTAATTAATGTCTTTAATTGAGTTCCAATCTTGAATGCTTATTGAATGATTTCTCCCTTAGAGTGACATTAGGGTTGAGAGTCTACATTGGTAATCCTTGTGAATGAGTGACACACCATGAGGGTTAGACAAAGCAAGATTAGAGAGGGTCGAGAGGGTGAGTCGAGAAGTAGCAGAGCGTCCCCTTTCCCCTTCGTTGTAATTAATCCTACCTCCGTGTTCCAAGAGTTATTTGCGGTCACAATAGAGTGAAGTGCTAAGAGAGGAACTCCGCTAGGGCTTAGTTGCGCGAGCAATAGAGTAAAGCGTTGAAGTAATCCTTAGTGCTGGGGCATAATTATGACTAGGGGTCTTTCGCATGGACCAAAGGGTTAGACATATTTTAGGGAATAGAGTTTATCACTTGGAATCCCTAGAGCTTCTTGCAACTATACGCAGTATGAGGTGTTGAGACTGATTGATTTCTCCACCGGGGCATAGTGTAGAGTTAGTCATAGTTGACCTTAGGTTTGGGACCTTATATTTTAGGATTTCCATGACTCATTAAGCATCAGTTATGAGACATAATAGTTGGTCTTGCACTTAAAGCAATAATCCTAAGGGGAGAAATGTCTAAGTGCCCAACTTTCTATCGATTGCCTTTTCTCTCATTTTATTGCGCCACTCTTTCTTACTTTCTTTAATTCTTTTCATATTAATTTTGTTCACACCACTATTGATTCATCTTCACTTTAGTTAAATAGCAATCTTTGTGTTTCTGATCACTATTCCATGTGGATTCGACTACCCACTCACTGGGGTATTATTACTTCGACAAACCAGTGCACTTGCGGATCACACGCAAGAAGTGTCTCAGTAGAACTTTGCTACAACACCGTTTATTATAGTAGCATTAAAATGATGCCTTATCACGCAATGTATGGGTGCACTCCACCCATGTTACCTGCTTATTTGCTAGGGTTAACTACTATTCAAGCATTAGAAAAGTTGTTGATAGAGCAGGAGGAATTGATGCACAAGTTGAAAGAGAACCTATGCCACGCTCAACAACGCATGGAACAAAAAGCTAACACTCATTGATAAGAGCTAGAGTTATCGGCGGGGGACCAAGTGCTAGTACATTTACAACCCTATTCGGCAAACATCCATAGCTCGATGTCAATCATCAAAACTAAGTCTGCATTATTATGGACCTTTTCGTGTGGTGGAACGGTTAGGGATGGTGACCTAGATCTTCCACCAGAGAGCAAACTACATCCAGTTTTTTATATTTCTATATTGAAACCGTATAAGATGACAACCATCAGTCAAGTAAGTTCTTTACCTAGCGTGGTGAGTACGACAAGAATGCCAGCAATTCCAACAGTGGTATATGTTGAAAAAGTGGTGCTGAGAATGGTCAACCAATGCCCCAAGTTTTAGTCTAGTGGCAAGGGATTTCCCTTGAAGGCACCCCATGGGAGACCTTCGAGGATTTCTACAAGGCATATCCAAACTACTACCTTGAGGACATGGTGATTTTCTAGTCTGAGGTAGTTGATACTGTTAGGATTATGCCCTCGAATGGCAAGAAGGATACTTGTATTAGGGCATTTCATTTGTATTATACATTCTTATTATTATTAATAGGCATTTATTTTGATGTTCATATAAATCTTGTGATAACATTTATAATTAGTTTTGAATATCATAGTCCATATGTATTAAGTTAAGCCTTCTACACTTTGTGGGATAAAGAGAAAGACACTAGATGGGCTTGGTACATATACACTTAAATAGTTCGCAAATCGGAGAATATTTAAATGGGTGTTAGAGGTTCATAAGAATTTGTATGACATATACTTTGACAAAGAGTGATAGTTGAATACTATAGAATAGTGGAAGCATATGTCATAAATACATCATTGGGATTGGTGTATTCGAACATGACTCGCAACAATCCAATCACATGGGTTTTACTCTTGGACAGTCAATGATTGGATTGTTGGTTATGATCATATGAGTTGAGCTTAGACCTAAGGTGTCATGATCATAGTGTATTTTTTGATGTCTAGTCTATTACTAGGGTTGTTAGGCTCAGTTTACCTTTTGGTAGGAACGAACTAGAAGTGTGACTATGTCAGGTAAATAGCAGTTGTGAGTGATCACCGAGAAGAAATTTGATCTCTCGGAAGTAAACGAGTTAGTATCCTATGTGATTATAAGTATATGAGAATAGAAGACCTTGGCCAAGGTAGTCAAACTAATCAAGTTCAGTGAGTTTGACGATTACCATAGCTTTCACTAGGTTAGGATACAAGAACAAAAGGTTTATACACATATGGTAATCATAATCAGAAAAGTTCATAATGATCTACTCATGCATGTTCAATTGGGATAAAACGTGGAGCCACGGGACTGGCTAGGTGTCACCCACGTCCTTTGGTATCCTCTTATTGCCAATCAGAATAAACCTAGGGAGTTACACTTAAAGGAATAAAGAATTAGTCTAGTTTCAAGTGCATAGATAAAATTATCAATTTTACAATTTTACGTCATGGGATGAGTGAAATTGTAAATTGGTCTAGCGTTTTTATCTTAAGTTTAAATTTTGATTTAAATTTGATGGAGTGGAATAGTTAATCAAAATTATAATGACTCAAAGACAAAAGTGGTTTTAGTTATATTATGACTCATATTTCGAATAGAACTTCTATGATAATGTTTATCATATTATGAAGGCTCATATTTTGAATAGGACTTCATAATTGAATAATGTTTGTCATGTTTTATCAAATCTCTATAAATATGACTCCTCTTTAACCCTAGAGGAATCAATTAATTTTCTCTATTGAGAAAAATCCCCAAGCTCTCTCTTCCTCTCTAACCTTAGTTGCTATTTGGAGAAGAAGATGATATTGTTTCTCAATTCCGGCGTGTGATTTAGAGGCATGGGACATTCGTTCGGCACTAGGAGATCTAAGACAATCAGAGAGACAGGTTCGACACATCAAAGGAAAAGCTGTCAAACATTAAGAGATAATTTTCTATGGCTTTTTAATTAAAACAGAGTGTTCATTAAAACTATTAAATTATATCGCAATTTTATTTTTGCTTCCGCATGTCTCTGATGGTATTATTTAATTTTGTGATATTTCCTACAGTGGTACCAAAGCCAGATTAATTGTTTTAATGAACATTAGGTTTAAATCATATAATTGGTAATTATAATTTAATAATTATATAAAATGAAAATATATATGGTAAAATAAAATTAGTTTTTATGCATGATTATTGATTTTATGAATTAAGATCGATTGATTTATTTAATATTTTTATATAAATAATAATAATAATGTAATAAATGAGTTAAATAAATCTAAAGTTGCATTGGCTCCTATGTGTGCTGAGGCACTATATAAATTTGATTTATTTAAAGTAAAGATATATATGTATGTATATATATATAATAAATTGAAATTTGTGTGGGTCCCATGCAATGATTGCATGGTGCTGTGGGGGTCGAGCATTACACAGTGCGTGAGCGGCCCAACTGATAAGTGCTTGTGTGATCAGAAATGTGAAGTGTTCTTTCCTTATGATGAGCATTACTTTTATCAGATTTTAGCGCTAATATGTGTGCATTTATGTTACTTTCATGCATATAGGGTTGTGAAGCAGAATGTTAGAAAAAGAAGCCAAAGTAGATCGTGAATGCACCATTTGGAGGAAATCTTGAGAAGGATCAAACGCGAAGACATAAGTCGGGTTCAAGATACGAGAATGTGTGCCAACCTCCTCGTATTCAAGTTAGCACAATGATTTGGAGGGGCACAAAGGTAGTCCCACATTTAAGTATTCTGGATTGTACATGTATAGCAAGATCTCCACCAATGTAGCCGTTTATTGAAAAGAGCAAAGCGATTTACGACGTAAACGTGTGCCCGTTTATGTTACCTCGATGAGAACATGGATTCGGGAGTATTTCGGGCCGATACTGTAGAAGGATACTATAGCAAACACTGTACCAATTCATTGTAGCAGGTACTATTTACATGGCCGACAAAAGTGATTTCCAAAGAATCCACACGGGCGTTTGGAAATTCCACATGCGTTAATTCCACAGGCCCGTGTGGTGAATCCACAGGGGCGTGTGGATTCCCGATTCCAGCTCTATTTAAGGCCGACTTTAGCCTCGATTTTAGCATTCTTTTCTCCATCTTTTCCCCTAACTTGAGAAATGGCGGCGGCTAGGGTTTTGAGAGGTATTGGCTAGGGATTGGGAGAGGTTCTACGGCTCCGACATGGAGCTCCGTTTGGAAGAAGGTTAGTGGGAGAGCTTTCGTCGGCACCAATCCGGAGAGATGTATCCTAGGCCGGACAAAGGGACCCTTAGACAAGTAGAGGCTTCTCCACAAGACCATCGTCACGACTATCGAGGGGGTTTTCTATGGATTACTTGTTTTTACATTCGATTTCATTGATTGTAACTAGCTCCATGGAAAGCTAAACTTCCTAGTGGGTACTTGGATTTGTGAACCTTAGGATGTATTTGTTTCATTAAACCTTGTTATTATGCTTTCATTAATTGATATTTTATTTGAGTTCCAATCTTGAATGCTTGATTGATTGAATGCTCTCTTAGAGTGACACTTGGGTTGAGAGTTCACTTTGGTAACCCTTGTGAGCGAGTGAGTGACACACCACGAGAGTTAGAAAAAGCTAGATTGGAGAGGGTTGAGAGGGTGAGTCAAGAGGTAGCGGAGCATTCCCTTTTTCCTCCGGTGTGATTTATCATACCTCTATTTTCTCGAGTTCTTTGCTATCATAGTAGAGTGAATGGGCTAAGGGATGACCTTCCGCTGGGGCTTAGTTGCAGAAGCAACGGAGTGAAGTGTTGAAGTGATTTTAGCAACTAGGGCTTAATTGTAACTAGGGACCTTCCGCCTAGATTAAAGGATTAGGTCTACATCTAGGAAAAGGATTTATCACTTGGAATCCCTAGAACTCACTGTGATTCTATACGAGTGCGAGGTTGAGAGATTGTTTAATTTCTCCTCTTGGACATGTATAGAGTTAGGCATGGTTGATCTTAGATTTGGGACCATGTATTGAAGGATCTCCACGACTCATTAATGCATTAGTTAGAAAGCATAATAGAGGCTTTGCACTTGAAACGATTGTCCTAGGCAGAACAATATCCGGGTACCCCATTTATATCGATTGCCTTACCTTCCCTTTACTTGTGCTCTCTTTCTTGTCTCTTTTACTTTTGTTACATTACATCTTGTCACACAACTATTATTCACTTTTCTCTTAGTTAAGAAACAATTTAAGTGTTTCTAGTCCCTACTCTCTGTGGATACGATACCCACTCATCTGGGATTTATTACTTCGACAAACCTGTGTACTTGCGGTACATACGCAAGGGGCGTTATCACCCACGCATGGATATTGTTATTTTGTTTTATTATTATTATTTTTATAATTGTTTCATTATTTTATTCATTATTATTTATCTTATTTTCAATAAAATTGGACCACACCAATGTGGAATATATGGTTGTTTTATTTTTGCTTTGATGTGTTGATTGAATGGATGGCATACGATCATGAATTTTAGGGTTTTTTACATTTATTTTATTTTTCTTTTATGTATTTGGGTTATGTTGTGTCCAATATAATTTTTTTAATTTTTACAAAAGTAGATTGTATCTAGGATACATATTTATAAATTTTAGAGAAAATATAGTCAAGTGGCACAAGAATCCAAGAATACATGGAGCAAGAAGCCCGGCGTGAAGTCTTTCTTTTGTGATGTGAGACCTAATCATTAAACATGCAAGATAAATTCTCCCAAAATAAAACACTAAGTTGAAGGGCACGGGATGTCCTGGCTCTCCACCAAGCTTTGGGTGATTAGAGTTATGAGGGTGCATGATATCTTCCCTGTATGAGGGGTTCTTGTGTTCGCTTATATAATTTTAAGAACCTTTAGGGCATTGGATGCCGTCAGTTGAAACAAATTCCTTCACAATTATACTGTATGGGTTGAGGGGATGGAATTCAATTGTTAGATTAACAAAAGTTGGTGGTTTTGACTTAGATAGTTTACGGGTCAGTTAAACTGTATGGCTTGAGGCTTGGTGAATTATGGGTCAAAATTGATTAGACTACCTATGGAATAGGTTGGAATGGGACGCCACTTTATTGACTCTAGTGGTGCAATTATATTGTATGAGTTGAGCTCCCCTAGATTTAATAACGTACACAATCACTCACTATGAAATCCTACCAATGAGGGTTTCCGATTTTTACAGTGGGAGTGTAGATTTCGAAAAATATGGTGAGAACCAAGTTTTATTTAAAGACCTGAATATAACTTGGGTATAATATAAGTGAACTAATAATCTGGTTTTTATTTTCTTGTACTTTATTTCTCGATATGACTAATAACCAACTTAATATTTTGCTTAAGAAAAATATACTTACCGGGGCCAATTATGTAGATTGGCTCAGGAATTTGAGAATAATCCTAAATTTAGAACGAATCGGGTACATTCTTGAGGCCGATATTCCTACCGAACCTCCACCCAAGGCAAGCAAGAACAAGCCATTTATCTAAAATGGCTCAACGATGACTTGCGAGTGAGGAGCTATATGTTAGGCTCTACGAACAGTGATCTACAACTCTCTCATGAGAAGATGAGTGATGCGAGATTGGTACTGTTGTACTTGCAGGAGCTCTATTAGAGCATAGTCGGACTGCTTGGTATGAAATATCAAGAGAGTGTTTTAGGGCAAAGATGAGTGAGGGTGGTGAAGTTGGAGAGCATGTCCTCAAGCTGATCTCTATGATTGAGAGGTTGGAAGCTCTTGACTTTTTCATGGACTACAACCTTTAGATTGATCTCATCTTTCAACCTCTTCCTGATTCCTTCTCTCAGTTCATTTTTAATTTTAATATGAATGATATTGAGTGCATACTGGAAGGTCTTCTTAATAAGCTAGTGAGTACTCAGTCTCAAATGAAGACTAAAGGAAAGGATGTTGTTGCTTTGGCTATCTCTACTTGTAAGCCCTCAAAACCCAAGAAGAAAAGGATGGCCAAGAAGCATAATGCTTTGGCTCCTAAAGCTATGGGAGAAGTAGGTAAGAAGAAAGGTATGGTTCGTGTTGGAGAGAGCTCCAAGCAAAGGGGTAAGTGTTTCCATTGTGACGAGGCCTGTCATTGGAAAGCGGGATTGTCCATAGCTCAGAGCAGATGGTGCTACAGGTATGGAATGATTTGTTTTCAAAACAAATTGTTCAATTTTTGTATTTTCTACTTCTTTGATTCTTAATTCAGGAGGTAGTGATCATGTATGTATTATGAATCAGGATCTGGAAAGAAGGTGGAAGCTGGGTGAACGAGAGGTGATGATCAATGTGGGAAGCAGACAAAGTGTCGCAGCAACTCACATAGGATCTACTTCTATTCATTTATATTCTAGACATGTCTTAGTTTTAGAAGATTGTTTAGTATTACCAAATAGATTAAAGAACATTGTTTCTGTTCCAGTTTTTCTCAAGAAAAGGATACATCTTTAAATTTGGTAAAACTAATTGTGATGTTTATTTTGGAAATAAATTAGTTGGCAATGCCTCTTTACTAAATGGATTATATTATCTAAATGGTCAGAATAAATGTGTTGTGAATGCTATAACTAAAAGACATGGTAGGTATGAGATTAAAAAAAAAACTTGTATGGCATTTAAGATTAGGTCATGCTGGAGCACAAAGGATTCATGAGTTGGAGAAGGATGACCTCATAGGTCCATTGGGATTGGATCCCTATCTGACATGTGAGCTTGTCTCTTTGGCAAGATGACCAAATCCCCTTTCATTAGACATCCTGAGAAGGTAGCACAAATTTTAGATTTAGTACATACTGATGTTTGTGGGTTGATCAATGAGATGGCTCGCACAGGTTTTCTTTTATCGATGCTCATTCTAGGTGTGCTTATGTGTACTTAATGAAGAACAAGTCAAATGCTTTTAACAAGTTCAGAGAGTATAAGGAATTAGTGGAAAATCAAGTTGGTCATTATATAAAGACACTACGATAAGATTGTCTGTGGTTTGTATATGAATATTGGGTATCACTTGTTCATGAAGGAACATGTGATAGTTTCATAATTAATACCACCAGCGACTCCTCAGATGAATGGGGGTAGCTAAGCATAGGAATTGAACCTTGTTGAACATGATTCGTTCTATGCATAGTTACATAGATTTGTCTATTTCTTTATGGGGATCATGCGTTTCTCAGGGAAGAAGCTTTGGATAGCTATGAAGTGTATGCTAAAGTATTTGAGGACTAAAGATATGCTTCTAATCTACAGCAATAGAGAGTTAAGTGTGGATGGTTATACAGATTCGGACTTTTAGTCTAATGTTGATAATCGGAAATCCACTTCAAGGTTTAATTATATTCACTCTTAATAGTAAAGTAGTGAGATGAAATAGTTGTAAGTTACTACTGCAGATTCCGCCACAAAGAATGAAAATGTGGTTGCATCAAAGGTTGTTTGGATTAAGAAGTTCTTGATAGAACATCTGGTGGTTCTAAATGTGAAGTTCGCGTTATCACTTTATTGTGACAACAATAGAGCTATAGCATAGGAGAAGGAACCAAGGTCTTACAGTAAATCCAAACATATTGAGCGGCAGTACCACATCATTCGAGAGATTGTTAGAAGAGGTGACGTAGCCATCTAGCAAATAGCCTCAGTGGATAACTTAGTTGACCCACTCACCAGGACACTATCACAAGCCATGCTAGATCGACATCCTGAGAAAATGAGTGTAAGATACCATAGTGGTTGGCATTGAGTGCAAGTGGTAGATTGTTAGGATTATGCCCTCGAATGCCAAGGAGGATACTTGTATTAGGGCATTTCATTTATATTATTCATTGTTATTATTATTAATATGCATTTATTTTGATGTTCATATAAATCTTGTGATGTCATTTATAATTAATTTTGAATATCATAGTCCATGTGTATTAAGTTAAACCTTCTACTCTTTGTGGGATAAAAAGAAGGGCACTAGAAGGGTTTAATACTTATACACTTAAATAGTTCGTAAATAGGAGAATCTTTAATTGGGCGTTAGTGGTTTGTAAGGATTTGTATGACATATACTTTGACAAAGAGTGCTAGTTGAACACTATAGAATATTGGAAGCATATATCATAAATACATCACTGAGATTAGTGTATTCGAATAAGAATTGTAACAATCTAATCACATGGGTTTTACTCTTGGACAGCCAATGGTTGGGATTGTTGGTTATGATCATATGAGTGGACCTTAGACCTAAGGTATCATGATCACAATCTACTTTTGATGTCTAGTCTGTTACTACGAGTTGTTAGGCTCGGTTTACCTTTTGCTAAGGATGACCTTGAAGTGTGACTATGTCAGGCAAATAGCAATTGCAAGTGATCACCAAGAAGGAAATCGTTTTCTCGAAAGTAAACGAGTTAGTATCTTATGCAATTATAAGTATGTGAGATTAGAAGACCTTGGCCAAGGCAGTCAAACTAATCTTGTGGGACACGAAAGGTATTTTGGTAATCTTACTCTGTTATGGTCATTAGCATACGATCGAGTTTAGTGAGTTTGACAATTACCATGGCTCTCACTCGGTTAGGATATAAGAATGAAGGGTTTATTTATACACATATGGTAATCATAATTGGAAAGGTTCGTAATGATCTACTCATTCGTGTTCAATTAGGTTACGACGTCGGGCCACATGACTGGCTAGGTGTCACCCACATACTTTGGTATTCTCTCATTGCCAATCAGAATGAACTTAGAGAATCACACTTAAAAGGATAAATAATCAGTCTAGTTTTGATTGCATGGTAAAATTGTCAATTTATAATTTTACCTCATGGGATGAGTGAGATTGTAAATTGGTCTAGTGTTTTTGTCTTAAGTTTAAATTTTGATTTAAATTTGATGGAGTCAAATAGTTAATCAAAATTATAAAGACTCAAAGACAAAAGTGGTTTTAGTTACATTAGGACTCATATTTCTAATAGAACTTTAATGATAATGTTTATTATGTTATAAAGGTTCATATTTTGAATAGGATTTCATAATAAAATAATGTTTATCATGCTTTATGAAGTCTCTATAAATATGACTCCCCTCTAACCCTAGTTGAATCAATTAATTTTCTCTACTGAGAAAAATCCCCAAGCTCTCTCTTCCTCTCTAACCCTAGTCGCTATTTGGAGAAGAAGAGGAGATTGTTTCTCAATTCTGACTTGTGATCTAGAAGTGTGGGACTTTCGTTTGCCACTAGGAGATCTAGGACAATACGAGAGACAAATTTGACACATCAAAGGAAAGGATTTCAAATATTAAGAGGTAATTTTCTAAGGCATTTTTAATTAAAATAGAGTGTTCATTAAAACAATTAAATTATATCGCAATTTTATTTTTGCTTCCGCATGCCTCTGATGGTATTATTTAATTTTGTGATATTTCCTAGCAGATACGACCCATGTCATTGAGTTAAGTGCACTGTCTACATTGGACCCATAGGAGACGAGTACAACGGGTTCGCATGCACGTCGGGTTCGGAAGCAACCAACGTGGATACGGGATTACTAAGCTTGACTAGTGGATGATTGGAAGCCATTGATTGGTGAGGAGATAAAGGAAGTCAATGCCGTTGATTTGGTGTGGAGATATGGAATGCGTGTCAAGCATTGATTTTGCAATAAAGACAGTTGTAGGTTGTTATGGTATTCTAGTATTGATTGATGTAAATTGGCTATATAAAGGCCATTAGAAGTTTGTTGTGAAGGCATGAATGAAGTTGTCTTTCTTCTTCTTCTTCTTCTTCTTCTTCTTCTTCTTCTTCTTCTTCTTCTTCTTCTTTTCAGAAACTCTTTCCCTCCTCTCTTCATATTTCCATCCTTCTAAGAGTGAGCACCTACTTGAAAAGGGTGAATCACACTGATTGTGTAAAGCTACTCCTTGCAGCCATATAATTTGTTTTTGCATTATAGATATAGTTGCATTATACTTCTTTGAAAACCAAGAAAAAGTAAACAAACCAAGATGGAAGGTATAACCAAATGTGTTGTTTCTTGTCTTAAAATCATCTTCCCAATCACTATCTCTATATATCTAGGAAAATCCATATTTTTACACTACCAGAAGTTGTTGAATTAGAAAAATAAATTTAGAAATGGAATTGTTCTATTGCTAATTAACGAAATCCACATCCATTTTTAACTTGTTAATGGAAATTTAGTTCGTTTCTAATCCGTTTCAATTTTATAAACGGAACTCAAATTTGCTTATGAATTAGATTTGGAACTAAGCCTACGTTTTGATTTTTAGAAACGGAATTGTAATATGATTCTAAATTTATATTTTATTAAAAAATATGTTTTCTTTTAAAATGATTTAGAAAAACGATAAATAACCTTTATGTATATGTATATATGTAATATTTGTTCAAAATATAT
This sequence comes from Dioscorea cayenensis subsp. rotundata, assembly GCF_009730915.1. Lineage (NCBI taxonomy): Eukaryota > Viridiplantae > Streptophyta > Magnoliopsida > Dioscoreales > Dioscoreaceae > Dioscorea > Dioscorea cayenensis. The sequence continues at coordinate 12,530,724 of NC_052474.1, forward strand.
TACAGACATATTTACAAGATTATAATTTAATAAATATTATATCAATATTTTAAAAATTGGTCAAATACCCTAAATAGTCCATCAACTTTTGTCACTCTACCAGTTTAGTCCCTTTACTTCATATTTTGGGTAAATCAAATTCACACCAAGATTGACGTTTCCTCCTCTATTTGTTTGTGTCTGATGTGGAACTTTTATGAATATAATATTAATAAAATAATAAAACCGTGGATAAAATATTACTCATAAATTCCTTTTTACTTGTCAAACTTATGTACTTCACACCCATTAAGAAAATCGGTTGAAGTTAGTTGACAATCTAAATTTTACAAAAAATTATATTCCTTTCGAAAACTACCCCTATTTAAAACTCCACTAAGTGGAGTATATGATTTAATGTTTAGTTGATTATGATTTATTGAAAATTGTACAAGTACATTAAATTAAAGGGTAAATTTGAAAACAAATTATTTAATGCTGCACAAAATTTCTAATGGACAAGTAAAAAGGAACAAAGAAGAGCTCCAAAATGTGATAAGTAATAAGGAACAGTGGGAGCATTTCTTTTCAGATCCCTTTCTTTTATTTGCATCAATCTTTCATTTTCGGATCCGAGATAGTTTTTTGCCCTAAAGTACACTTTCTTCTCCAAATTATCTTTACTTCTTGTCCCTCATTTTCTCTAACGGTGTCTTACCTTTCCATATGAGTCTATGGTTGCTGATCCTACTATGATCGGGACTGTTCAGTCCCTTGCTAGACCTATTCTAATCAGGTCTCTTGGTTGTTGGCCCTTGGTTGATGAAATTTTCTTCACAAAAACTAAAATGTTCTCTGATTTTGGCTGCAGGGTGCTCACATTGGACTGTTAATTGTTCGTAGGGAAGTGGCTCACAAATCTTCATTCATCACAACTGAGGAATTATTGGTAAGTTATGTATAAGTTAAACCCAGTTTTAAAATTACATCTGTAAATTGTTGTTAGCAAACTCTTTCGATGGTGTGATTGGTAGGAATTAAGGAAAAGGAAGATTGATTGATTACATAATAAAAGTGCATAACCTTCCCGCAATGAAAAACCAAATCAATAGCTCTCCTCTGCGGGAAATAAATGCCCCGACTTTCCAACATAGCAAAGCAGAATAGAAGCTCCACCTAATGCAAATCCTTAAATATGAATACAAGGATTCCCTATGAAACTGATGCAACTAGTGAAATGTTTTGTGTAGGCTAGGGACATGAGCCTCAAAACTGATGATATACAATCTCATGGTTTCTTTTTGTCAATTGTATAACATGATGTAATTAGAAACTAGTTTTTTTTAAAATGGGTAATAGATGACATATGTGATAAACATGTGGCATTACTAATAAGGTGTATGCAAACAAAATGATCAATGAAGATGTAACTGTTCGTGTTTATTACAAGATTGTGAAATGTTGCAATTGTTGCCTTTCTTTAGTTCAGTAAATAGATTAAACACAGTAAATGGATTGAACATAAGATGTAACCAATTTCTTCCAAAGCTCATGTGGAAGTTATTACATTAAAAAAAAGTTTTACATTCAAATTAGATGTGGATGGATTGAACATAGCTTAAAACAATATTAAAAAAGTAAGAAATCAACACAATTCAATGTTGCTCCATTGCTTTAGCAATTAAAATCCAACCTTTTTCCGAAATTGAGAATTTTGTTAGAATTAAAGAAACAATTGAGTATCAAAATAAGATTCTCATACAAACTCAAAATCAAACACAATTTAATGTTCAGATCAGGAACACAATTCTAAAATTAGTTCCTCTGTTGGAGCTTTGCAAAGATTAGGGCTACTTGACTTCGCATGAGTGTTATTGGTTAGGAGTTCCTGTTGGCACACCCACTGCTCCGGCAAGATCAAATGGAACAAGACACTAGAGGCTGAGAGAATGATAAAGAGTACTTTTAGGACGAGGGGAATGTCGTCATCGGAGTAGAACCAATTTTAGAATCGAAATCTCAAATCCGAAAAGTGAAAGAGGGATATGGATATGAGAAAGGGCACTGAAAAGAAATAATATTTTATCCACTGTTTTATTATTTTATTAATATTATATTCATAAAAGATCCACATCAGACACAAACCAATGGCTGAGAAAACGCCGTTCTCGGTGTAGACCTAATTTACCCAAAATATGAAGTAGACGGACTAAAAAGACAAAATTAAATTAGAAGGACTAAAAGGGTAGACTGAGAAAAGTAGAGTGAATATTTAGGGTATTTGACTATTAAAATATGATTATATTTTTAGTGTAAATAGTTATTTTATGGACCAAGTAGTTATAAAATTTTGTTAATTGTGCTCATGAAATATTAACTTCTAATTTTTAAAAAAATATTTAAAATATATAAATATTATAAATTATTAACTCCGTTTAGGTAAAATGAATTTTAAAAATAACATATGTATCACGAAACATTAAGTAGTATGAAATTTTAAACTCATTCCTTATATTTAAAACCCATTTCTAATTTTCTATAAAAAAATATAAAAATTATTTAGAAAAATCGTCAGAGAGCTTAAATCATAATAATAATAATAATAATAATAATAATAATAATGGTTTAAAAATATATTGGAGGTACATGTTCTGATTTTATAAATATATATTTTTTATATTAAAATTACATAGAAATTTTTTAAATAACTTAGATATATAAACATGTATAATAATTTTCTTAATAGAGTTAATTTATTTATAAAAGTAAAATAGATATAATAATTACTTAAATATATAAACATGTTTCTTAAAAAACTTAAAATATATAAATTTATAAATATGGATTATTTCTAGACAAATGAATTTTAAAAATAAAATATGAATAATAAATTTTTAAAAATAAAATTACAAACGGATCCTATGATATATTTGTAAAATTGCAAATGGATCCAAGAACAAACATATACATGATCTTTTGTAAAATATTATATCAATATTTTTAAACTATGATTATAGGTTTTTTGGACAAAAATTATTGGTGAACTTTTTTTATGTAGTATGAATTTTAAAAATTAAATATGTATAACTAAAAATTAAGTAGAAATCAATTTTAAAACCATTCATTCTATTTTGAACCCATTTCTAATTTTCTATAAAAATATAAAAAACATTAATTAGAAAATTCATTAAAGACCTTAAATCTATAAATAATAATAATTGTTTAAAAATATATTAGAGGTATATGTTGTGATTTTATAAATATTTCTTTTTATATTTAATTATTTGAAATTTTTTAAATGCCTTAGATATATGAATAGGTATTGTTATTTTCTTAAAAGACTTCATATATTTATAAATTTATTATTTATATTAGAGGTATATGCTGTGATTTAATAAATATATTTTTTATATTAAAATTATTTGAAAATTTTTTAATGACTTAGATGTATATAAATGTATTGTTATTTTCTTAAAAGACTTAAATATATTTATAAAATTAAAATAGATATATTAATAACTTGCATATTAGTTATAGTAATTTTTTCAAAAAAAAATAAAATATATAAATTTTATAAATATATTTACTATTTTTTGATAAAATAAATTTTAAAAAATGAAAAATGTATAATATATTTAAAAAAGAAATTACAAACGGATCTCGGATTCGTATGTAAATGTACAAACCGACCTGAATCCATTTGTAAGTTTACTAGCCTACCCATTTGTAAAAGTCAAAGTGGATCAAGATCCATTTGTCAAACGAATCTAGATCCGTTAAGATACAACTTGTTAAAAAAACAAAAACTATAAAAAATAAAGATGGTTCTTCCCCTCTTCTCTCCATCTTGAAGTGCAACCCTAACTCTAGATTTCATCCAAGAGAAGATCACAAATAATGCATCCTCGTAGCAATAGTTAAGAAAATTGGGAGGTTTTGATTTCTCTCATCACTACACCTCAACATCATCATCAACACCATCCCTTCCATTGTGTAAGATATGTTCATTATTCTCTCTCTTGATTTGTTATTTTCTTCAATTGCAATTTCTAACAATGTAGAACCCAACAACCTAAGCTTCACAATGCTCACATTTTGCAAGCATTTGACTTCTTGCTCATTTTGTTACCAGATAATCTTCAAACAAGGGGATAATGTCAAACATGGGCAAGATGGAAAAAGTTTCATTCTCACTATGAACACAATTAAAGGTAAGCTCTTGCCTCCTTTCAAGGAAATAAGCAAATATATATATATATATATATATATATAGATATATGTATGTATGTATAAAAGACATTTCTATTGCTTCACTTACAGAGACTATGAGAGGAAAATAATTACATCAATTGATGGAGACAAGAATGAAAGGTTTTCTTTAGGTATAAACAAAACTATATATTAAATTTTAAGAAGGAAAAAAAAACATCTTGTTCTTTAAGAAATCATTCATCATAAAAGCAAAAAATTCAATCAAATTTTTAGTAACGATATATATATACACACATATAATATTTGCACATTTAGTGAAGTAGGCCATTGTTGTCTATAGTACCAAATAAGTACCAATGAAGGAAATCAATCCTTCAAGAATTGAAATTTCTCATCTTTTTACAAATGCTTTGTTTTGTTTGTCTTGTACATTCTAATGCCTTGTTGCATGTCCTACATGTACATTCTAATGAAGCAAAGAACCAACCTGAAAAACGTTTGCAAAAAATTCTCACTGGAATAGAGATCAACAAAGCATTTCAAGTTTGAAGACAAATGTAATCTTTGTCAATAACTAACCTAAAATCTAGGAAGGAAATGAAGCAATCTTTTTTTTTTGTTTGAAATAAACAAAATTTTATGCAGTTACCAAAATAGAAGAACTGATAAATCAATACCTGATTTGATTTTGTTCCACACCATATAGGAGACATTCAATCACCAGTCCTTCTAAATGCTTGCAATCTGGGACCTAGGAGGCATTCAATCACTTGTCCTTCTAAATGCTTGCAATCTAGGACCAATACTGGGACCTAGAAGCACATACAATGACTCCAAAAGTCTTATCAGACATCACAATGAGCACATGCAAAAGCTAGTGAAAGTCCTGTTGTTTTGTTGATATCACTCCTAAATTGTGTCCCCTATGTATAGAAACATCATAGCACTAGTTCTGTGAGCACCTTTTGCTTATTTTCTGGAGAAGTAAGTCATTTCAAAACATGAATGCATTTTTTGTTTCTTTCAAATATATAGTTTTCATCTGCAAGTAATTTTCTTTTCATTCAGGAAAGATAAGCCACCTCTCACTTTCTCTTTGGTAGTTGAATTGTTCTTCTTTGAATTAGTTAGGTAATGATTAGGAGAAAAGCTTATTTAATGCCTTTTTAGCTAGTTAACAAACATATATAACAATGATTAATTTTACAATCTTCCGTGCTACTTTTATGATTTTAATCGTAAAAGTATTTATCTAATTCTTTTGCCTTGTGCTGTCAGTTGAACTCTTTTTGCAAACATTGGGCGTGTTAATAGATAGCCTTATTAGGAATATTAGCAATTTAACATATAGTAAAGTTCAACACTTTGCAAAGGTATGTTTTTTTTCCTTTATATGAATTTAAAAGGCAAATTACATTTTTTACAAGTGATAGGTTCACATGTATGTATTCCATATCACTAGATATGCAACACATAACCATTTTGGTGCTTTAAATCATGACTAGACATTGTAATGTTGAATACGAGCATTGATTTGCTATTCATGTAGCTTTACCTTTAAATACAATATTTTAGTTGTTGGAAGGCCAATGAAAAATATTCATTAATTTCATCATTTTATAACACACTGATTATTAAAATGAATTCAAGAAGGCATTGGATGTACGTCAGGCTTAAAAGATGATTTTCCTAACCTTGTTTTTTTTGCAAGATCTCAATGAATTTATTGAGTTTGCAAAGAGGTAGAATGTATGGATATAATCAAACTCAAATGTCCCTATAATCATCGCAAATGCCAAAATTAGGCCTTTCTTGATGAAAATATGGTTATGTATCGTCTAATGAAGTATTGATCATAAGGTATTATTATCAATTAATTCTCCATGGGAAACCTAGTGAGCCACATATCAATGTCATGGTCAACAAGATGTAATCATTAAACTAGTCCCAAGTGCTAGATTGTTATCATACAATTTGTATGAAAGGATGGTCATAGATGCTGAAGGGATTGGTTTCTCACTTACTTATTTGGAGGAACCTTCAAATGCAGTGGTTCAAAAATTGTTTGACATGTTAAGAGCTGCTAACCAACAGGTATTAGCTATAAAAATCCTTCACAACTATCAATTGTCACATGAATGTTAAATTTGAAAGCAGAACATCATTTCCATGAGAGGAGATTTAATGATTTTTGCCAATTTTTGAAAGAAATGATACTAGACAATAATGTAATACCAAGTAACTTTTACAACACATAGAAGTAAGTTCAAGGCTTAGGTTTTCCGTTTGAGAAGATCCATTGTAATATGATAGATACAACTGATGACAAGGTAGCTCATTTAAAAAAAACAATAGTTCATACAAAAAGATGTATTACTTTACTTTAACAACAAGATTACAAAGATTATATGCATCAAATACAACAACAAAAAGAAATGAGATGGCATGCGGACCATGAACCTTTGGAAAGGGTCATGCACCATTGTTCTAATTGCCCTGCATGGAAAATTTTCCATAACACCCATCCTTCATTTCCAACAAAAAGTCAGAATGTGAGATTGGGGTTGTGCACTGATGGATTCCAACCTTTTAGGTAGTTAGTTTAATAATATTCCTCTTGTCCAGTAATACTAACTCCTTATAATTTGCCTCCTTTGATGTGTATAAAAGAGGAGTATATGTTCCTAATATATATTGTTCCAAGCCCAAAAAATCCAAAAAAACATGTTAGATGTGAATCTGTGACCTCTTATTGCAAAATTAAGATCATTGTGGGAGATTGGAGTTGAAATATATGATACATTAAGAAAAAATAATTTTCAAATATGTCCTACACTCATGTGGACCATAGTGATTTCCCAGCATTTTCAATGTTGTCTAGATGGTGCACTATAGGAAAGAATACTACTTGGAGAAAATAAAACATTTTTTGGGATTTATCCTATTGGCGAACATATTTAATTTTTCACATCCTTGAAGTTATGAATATTGAGAAAATTATTTTAAGAATATATTCAATACTATGATGAATGTGGAAGAGAAGACCAAAAATAATTCAAAAGGAAGAGAAGATTTAAAAGAATTCTATTACTGGCTTGAGTTAGAAAGATGATGCTCCGGGGAAATGTCTCAAAACATGTTACACTTTGGATAAATAGTCAAAAATGGTGCTTTTCCATGACTATCATGTTTTTATGTGAACATTACTTCCAATAGCATTTACGGAATCGCTTCCATCAAGTGTTTGGTGGGCATTAACAGAATTGAGTAATTTCTTCAGAGAGATCACTTCGATTGTAATTCAAGAAGCTGGTATGTTAAGGCTTAACAAAGAAATTCCCTTAATTCTCTATAAGCTTGAGCCTATACTTCCCCCAAGTTATTTTTAATTCAATGGAACATCTTCAAGTGCATTGGCATATGAACCATAGATTGCTGATTCGGTTCAATATCGGTGGATGTATCCATTTGAAAGGTAAAAATAATAAGTTATTGATTAGCTCTTAACATATATAAGTGATGTTTATTACTTCATACATATAAATATAACTTTGTAGGCATCTTATAAAATTAAAAAAAAAAGTGAAAAATAAATTTAATGTAGAAGGCTCCATATGCAATGCTTACTTAGTTGAGGAAGCATCATTATTTTGCATACATTATTTCGAACCACAGGTGAAGACAAGGCATTATAAGGTGCCACGCAATGTTGACATTGAAGAAGATACAACAGAATATCCTAGAAACTTATCAAATTTTGATAGGATATTTGGAAAATAAAAAATCAAGTATCTTACAGAAGAAGAGTATTTAGTGGCAGAAATATGCATCTTCACAAATTGTTCGAAAGTGAAACAATTCATAAATTATGACAATTTATTTTCAAATTAAGAGACTTCTTAGGTTGCTTCTGACTTTATACTAATTTGTTTATCATTTTTTGTTGTTTCAATATGTGAGGTATCTATGTCGATAAGTTGAACTCAGTGTATCCACAGATTGATGATAGGCATGTTGATGAGAAATTCAAATGTGAATTTGCAATGTGGTTCTACAAGTTTGCACATGAGCCCTTGAAAAATATATTTCCAATCAATTATTGAAGGGCTTGTCAAAAGGACCGGTGAGAAGCTATAAGTGTTACAATATTCGCTATAAATTTTCATGCAATAAGTCACAGATTATATAGGACAATAATGTATAGTGGTGTATACATAAAGGGCTCAAATTATACTATAGATAAAAATGACTATTACAACCAATTAATTGAAGTGTACGCTTAGAGTGCCCAAGATTACCAATCAAGCAAACCATCTTGTTTAAATGTTGGTTTGATCCAACACCAAATTTAGGGACAAAACATCATCGGCAATATAGACTTGTGGATGTTAACCAAAACATGTTCTTCAATAAATATGAACCTTTTGTTCTTGCCATATATGCAACACAAGTTAATTATACAACGTATCCTAGCTTAAAGTGTGACAAAGTTGACTAGTGGGATGTATTCAAAATAAAAGTGAGATCTATTATAGAGATTTTTAAACAAGTTTCTAGGACAACAAAATTATCATATGGAGCACCTTTTTAGCAAGATGAAATGGAAGGCCCTTCGATACGCATCAATGTTTTTGGTGCAGAACAATCTCTAAATGATCCAAGTGGGCATTAATTGAAATAGATGATGAAGTAAAGAGTATAGAGGAGCCTCTACTTAAATAAAAAAAAGTAATTATGAAGGTTGTGAAAATGGTGAATTTGAAGAAGTTGAAAGTGATAGTCAATGAATTATGGTAATTCTATCAATGAAAGTTCTATGAGTAACAATATTATTTATTATTATTATTATTATTATTATTATTATTATTATTATTATTATTATTATTATTATTATTATAGCATTGGTTTGTACTTGATTTATATTTGTATATATTCTTATGTGATAGTGATTGTTCAAGCAAGATGAGAGGGATGGTCGCAGAGGAGGTTCCAGTTATAGAGAGTCACTCTATCAATCGATGCATAGCAATTCACATGCGGAACATGACACTCACCCCACTCATGAGGACGGTTCATCTTCTACAACACGATGTACTCCAACACATGTTACTTCTACACCTGCTACATTACCCTGCCCATTATCGTCACCTATTAGTCATCTATTTGGTGTGTCCTAAACATCTTTTGTTCCTACTCCTTGTGCTAGCGGAGGCACTACTCCTGATGATGTCCACCCGACTATGCCTACTAGTGGAAATCCAACATCAGCAATAAATGGATTGGCTCTCACTTCAAGCTTGAGGAGAATGCACATATAAGTAGTGAATGGAGTAAAATTTTAAATTTTATTAGTTTTTGTGCAATTGTATGATGTAAGTAATTTATTTTGTTTATTGTTGTTAATTTTTTGTTTAATCACTAGAACAGTCTATGTACTTCTCTCTCTCTCTTTCTCTTCCCTTTTGGTCCCTATACTCCATATTCCTCACATTGGTTCCCTGTACTTTGTAATCTTAGTAAATCAAATCCAAAAGGGAACATTAATCAATTCTATCATTTGTTCTAGCTGACATGGCCTTTTTAAAATAAAATATTAATAAATTATTAGTAAAAACAATAAAAATAATAAAATAACATTAAGCTTTGGGTTCAAATCCGGCAACCTTGATCTGAACCGAAACCCCAACACCCCACCTTTGTCTTCTCCTTCCTATCATTGTCCCCCATAGTCCCCATAGTTTCAATTTGAGGATCCTTCACTGCTTGTTTCCGCTAGCACATCCACCGCTGCCTTCTATCCAACAGAAGTGTATTCCTCCTCTCCATTATTCTCTTCTACCACCGTGGTCATTACAAAGCCCCTGTTCAGCAGTTTCGTTAAACAACTCTCTATATCAATTGCTCAAGTAATGGTTGGTTGTTTGCTATTAAATTTGTAGTCTTTACTTTTGAGCTTAATATTTGATGTATTGTCAATCATTATTTTGTGAGTATGTATGAATTGCCAAATAACAAGCTTTAATGAGAAAGGTATGAGTGAATGAATAAATGGGTGTTGTCTTTCTTGTTGTCTATAAAACTCACCAACCATAAGATTTGTAAGCTTTGTGGGGCTTTGAGAATGTACTCAACCTAATAATTAATTCTGACCATTTTAAGAAGAAAAATTTAACACTTGTTATTTGGTCAATTGCATTTTGGAAACTGACTAGTGTCAACTCCCTCCCCCGAAATGTGATGTAGTTTGGAAGTAAAAATTTTCTTGGCTGTAGTTGTAAGGAATCAAAAGTATGATCAAATGTGATGTAGTTTTTCTTTACGAGACTCATTCTTATTTTAATCCTTATCCATGTTTAACATTGTATTAATTTGAGAATCCAAGCTGTCAAATCTTTATGAATTCTCTCTCTATATGTATAATGCACTACATATGGATGACTTTTGCTCGATGACCATTCAAACCATCCAACCTTCTCGCCATTGTAACTTTCCTTGTCTCCAACTAATTAAACTTATTTTTTAAATAGAGTAGAAGCAATATACTTGAGTAAATATGAAGTTTTTCTTGTTCAAATTTCTAGAACAAGTTCATTGCCCATTTTCTTGTCATATATACATATATATATATATATATATATATATATATATATATATATATATGTATATGTATATTGTGAGCTTGAGATAATGATGTCACATAGATTCTTAGTTAGGGCAGAGATGTGTGTCCATATATAGATACAGATGGAGGTACTCCAAAGTGGGAAGGAAAGAAGAAATACTAGAAGTATTGCTACATGTGGTCCAATGAAAACCTTTAGATTATGAAACTCCTCAAAAAAACTCATGAGACAATGTATAGATAACCTTCTTTTCAATTTGAATATGGTCAATTGTGTAAGTCACAAAGAATGACAATGGTTATCTCATGATGTAGACTTAAAGTGATCACTATATTGTTGGGAGGGAAGTAATGAATGGTCCTTGAGTCATTACTACCTCTAAATTGCTAGTGAGTATACATTGTCATTGTAGACTTTTGAAGTACTTACTAACATGTTGGCACAGAATCCACCTTTATTTTGATTAATAATGTTTTATTATTTGCTAGATTTGATGACCAAGAACCAAAAAATAGGAGGATGAGAGAACATAATGCAGAGGCAGGATAGTAGACCTCTGCAACTATAGATTTCCCACAGTGTGAATTTCAGAATTAGTTGTCGTATGAACCTTATGTTTTGCAAAGATGGGTAGCACAATTGTGAACCTTTTATTTGTAAAATTACCAAATTTAAGTGATCAATATATTTGGAAGTTTCTTTAATTGTTAGCTTTTGCAATTGTGAAATTCTTATATTTGAATTTGAGCAGTAGAACCTATTGTATATATCATATCAAGTTTGAATGTAATCACTAAATTTATGAAATTATTTTGCAATTGTTGAACCTTATGTGTTTACCATATAAAGTATGCATTTGATCAACGAACAATTATTGTACCTTCCATATATGTTGGAATTTCTAGTTGAAAGAATTGTTGTGATGCTTAAATCCATAGCCTATTGCTTTTGTCTTTTTTGTAAGAATGGCAAACATTAAACATTACTAGATCAAGGGATTCTTTTGGAATAGAAAATTCTTGAACATTAATTAAGATTGTTCAACAATGAGCTTGTTGTTAGGCTCTTAATCAGCAGATGTTTCCCATTTCAGTGCATAAAAGATGATGGCATAGGGGTTAGGGCAAGGGGTGGTTGTTTTTAGGAAATTTCCATTGAGGTATTTAAGAAAGTTCCATTAAGTGAAACTTGTACCTCTCTTGATGTTTCAATGACTAAATACATCAAAGCATCAGGATCAAAATTCATAAAAAAAGTAAATCCTTATTTACAAACTTCCCAATTTTACAAAAACAATCCCAAAAATTTGCTCAACCGGGTGGACAAAATCAATAGGATTTTGTATATAATCTACACGAGAGACTGCTCGAGCATTCAAATGAGGGGACAATCCCCAATGGGAGTGCTACCCTTGTTGAGAATGATTGTACATGCTTGCTGTAGAGAAAGATGATGTGGTGGTCGCGGACATGAAGGAGGATGGCGGTGAAGGAGAATAGAAGAGACTTAAGTTTCGGATCGAGGTCGTCGGATTTGAATCTAAAGCTTAATGTTTTATTATTTTTGTTGTTATTGTTGTTATTGTTGTAGTTGTTGTTGTCGTTGTTGTTCTTACTATGTTATTAATATTTTATTTAAAAAAAAGCCACATCAGCTAAAACAAATGCCAGAACTAAGGATCATTCCCTTTTGGACTTGATTTATCCAAGTTTTAAAATGTAGGGGCCCAATGCGAAGAATTTGGAGTGCAAGGACCAAAATGGAAGAGAGAGAGAAAAGTTTCAAGGATAGTTCCAGCAATTAAACCTTAGTTTTTTATTTGGGTGTTATTGTCTTTATTTATTTATAGTTTACACCCTTCTGATGTTTGTGCTCGACGAATCACATCTAGCTTTAAGAAAAGAATGGATGAGAATGGATACTATTGGAAGAATATTTCTAAAGAAATTAAGGACTTCTATTGGAATAAGTTTTAGATGTTTAAATAACCACTACTTAAGATGGAAAAGTGATGCTATATAGTTGTTGTTTCTTTTGTCATGCATTAATTTTGTTTCTTTTGCTTTCATTCAATTAGATTAATATATTTAAGGCTCCACATATATGCATTTATTGCCAATTTTTACAAATGATATGAAATGGTCTTTTTATCTTTTATCTTTCATATTTTTTTTCATTTTTGCATAGGTTATTTGCATGTATTTTCCAATTTTTTTTCTTATAAATTCATATGTAATGCACTTTTATTATCATTATTTTTTTTCCCAGAATGAGTTATTTCTTATGCAAAACTATTTATTAAGTAAGACCATGCCTTCTAAATTATGGATGATTGTACAATTATTTGGTTACCGTTCAAGGACCAAACAAGATAGTGTATAGCACAATAGTACTATTAAGTGAAGCTTTAATATTAAAAGCTTTTATGTTGCACAACCACTAATTGATAGCAAAATAAGACAACTTAAAAAAATTAGTTAGACCTAGCTAGAAGATAACACAATTAGTTGTTGGATACCAACAAACTTAGAAATACTTCTTAAGTACAAAGGCTTATTGATCATTTAGAAAAGGTAATACTGCAGAATCTAAGTAAATAAATTCATCCAATTTGTTAGTTGTTTAAATACATATTCTAAATGTACTATGTATTCTTATTTCTATTAAACTACATAAACACTACATCTAAAATGAGTCAATTGCATTTCTAATCAAGATACCATGCAGTGCAAGGCTGTGGAACGTTATAGATCACCAATGCGCACTTTAAGAAAAAGGAATGAAAAGACCACGCATGTGAATGACATTGCCTCATAGATATGGAATGAAGCATGGAATTCCCTAGAATTTAAAGCTCGAAGCTTGAAATTTTCTGACAATTGCCTTACTAAGGCTAAAGGACCTGGATCCGATATATCCCGTTACATAGGAGGCTATAGTTCCCACATGTGCCATACAGAGAAATTGGTAACACATTTCTATGTGAGAATCCTTAATGTGATTCACATGCGAGGGATTCACGGGCTTAAGCAAGTAATCTTATCGTTGAGCATCTACCCCACACCCCCAAGGCTCTCTCGCTGACGCAATCTTTTTTCCTTGCTATAACGGAGATGTGTTGTGCCAACAAGATCTTTAGTAATGGTTGGATGATCCCGTCGAACATCACATTGCCGACCCTCAGGAGGAGCCATAGCAACATGAAGGTGGTTTCCTAGGAATTCCACTAGCGGTTGAAGTCAGTAGATGGGATTGATCGATTGTATTGTCGAGATTACTAGTAGTTGAGGTGTGTAGCTTCAGACTCATCTCCCATGATGGTGAGGGTTGTGAAGCCAAAGCATAATACTTCTTGTTTGTCTCTATGAAGATGCCGGAGTCAGTGATGTAGATGAGTGAGATCAAAAGGAGGATAAGACGGTGATGGAGATGAGCAAGATCAGGAGTAAGATAATAGATGATGGTGAAGAATATTGTTTTTGAAAATATTTTCAAAAAATATTCTCAAATATTTTTTGAAATATTTGTAATAATAATTAAAAAATAATTAAAAACAACTAACTAATAGTTTAACTTACAATTATTACAAAATTATACTAATATGTCAAGTAATTAATTATAAAATAAAATTCATTTAGTAGTATATTAATTTTTAGGTTTAAAAATTTAATTTAGTTTTATCATATATTTTAAAAAAATGTATTTAAAATTTGTGATGGTAATTTGGTAACCTTACCTCAGGTGACCACATACCTCAAATACATTAACAAATCCCTCAAACCAAACACAAAGTTTTATAATACAAGGTCTCTAATTATATTAAACCAAACATCATATTTGACTCTACTGCATTTTAAACTCCAAGTACCTGAGTTAAATTGTAATTGAAAATTCACTATATTTACAATTACATTCAAACAAACACCACCTAAAAAAATTTCAAAAGCATTTAATTCAAAAATAAGAGACATTTGTTGCTTTAAACTCTCATACTTTATTTTCAAGGAAAATGACTTCTTAATCAATTTCAATCAATTTGCTTAAAAAATATTTTGTGTAAAAAAAACAAGTACTTTTGTCATTAAAATTAAGCAATATTAAGGCAATAATTTAAGAGGGAGATGAAAGGCAACATGTGTATGAGTAACATGCCTAAAGGCCTAACTGATATATAACATGGAGGAGTAAAATGTAGGTATGTTGTCTGCGATGTTGGATCTAGTTTCATAGGATGTCAAGGAGTCAATGGAATTCCATGATACACTCTTTGATGATGATGGGGATCAACAATGGTCCAACGAGGACAATAAGGATGCCAAGGTCAAAGACGATGTGTGTTGCATGGCGTAGTGTGGAGGCACTAATCCTCTCATTTGTTTCCATGACCCCTATTCGGAGGGACATGGTTGATGAGATTAACTCCCATGTCCCACAAACTCAATTCACATTTGAAATATCTCAAGAGTGCAAAAACAAGGTGACAACGAGCATTGTTTTTCTTCCACCCTAATGGGCTATGACACATTCTATATTGGTGAAGACTGTCATCTCATATTTTATCATGATTGAGGCTAATAACTCTTTACCACCCCACTATCCACCGGAGAACAAGAGGAGACTAACAAACCTCAAGTTTATAATATGTACAGTGTTTTACCAACTAGAACCAAGGGGACATTTGTAATTCGGTGAAGTTGTCAGAGTCTGTAGGCAGCATGGTCATCCCTCATGAGCAGGTGCACACTCGTGTTGACCTCCCATGTGAGGTATTCCTTTGGCACAAGTTGGTTGATCGAAGAATTAGCCTACATTAGAGATGTGTGTCACCTATGAAGGCTGTTGAATGCAAGCTGATGCACTTGACCTAGCTTTTGGATTCACTCACGTCTGAGCTAGAGTATTCACAATTTTTGGATTCAAACTTATTTTACATGAGTTTAATAGCTTGAATAACCTATCTATATATATGAGATCTTTTATGCTGGAGTTTCGGGGAAACATTTCCCCAAGAAGCCTTCAGTAGAGGTCCATGATTTTCAATCCGTGGTAGAGGAACATAACTCCCAAGGCGGCTGGATCACCTCCATGATGGTCATGATTAGAAGATCCTTTAATAACATGGCACTCCCCTCTAGACAAACCAACTATTATCCAATAGGTGGAACATTGGTAAGAGAGTCTCAAACAAGGCGAAGGTTGTACCGCATTGTCGAGAAGGCACTGGCCCCACCGCATGATGAAGCCAGCATTGCACCCATGAAACCCAATAAGGAGAGGCCATAAATAGAACCTACTAACCGAGATCGTGCCTTGGCCTAACCTACAATAAAGAAACAAGTTATGCTTCGAATGGAAGCCAATCTTCTAACTAGGGGCACATCTAATATAGAAAGCACCTAAGTCTAATTTGGAAATCTAATATTGTAGTCAAATCTATTTCTAGCATGGCAAACCACAATCAAATCCCAACTGTTGGATTAAACACACTTGTAAGTAGGTTCAAATCTAAAGGCGAGGAGGTTGTATTGAATCAAAACATTAATGAAAAGATCCTGATTTCATACACAGGGTATGAATCCAAAGACCAACTGGTTGAGCTAAAGCATAAACTTAATGAACCAAACCCAAATGAAAACTTTTACATGAGACCCCCATTTTTAAGTATTTTAACTTACAACAACTTTTGCTGTGTGTTAAAATACTGCAAAACAAAAGGTTTACAGTCACCTCACCACATTTGTAACTCTAAAAGGAAACACTATTTAGACTCTCCACCCCCGGTGATGACCAAACCACCGACAACGTCCTCTAGCACCGACGATAACCTCCAGCACCGACGAGTTCCTCTACCACCGGCAACAAGCATGTAGGCAAGATCTCTCTTTCTCTCGCTCTCTCTCTTAATCAATCAATTGATTTTGTTTGTTTGATTGTTTGGAATCATGTTTTAATGATGTTTTGGTTGATGGTAGTGTGCACAGATTTTGTGAGGGGAGCGAAAAAGAAAAAGATTGAAGGTCAAAGGACCTGTGAGGATTCCCACCAAGGTTCTTCACATCACCACCAGAAAATCTCCTTGTGGAGAAGGTATCTCTTTTTTTTAGTAATTTTTATCTTGTTGTTGCTTTGTTGGTGAATCTATTCTTTTTTATCTACGCCATCGGTTTGTTTTATGAATTTTGCGGTCTTACTGTTGTGATTATGATCTTAGTTATTTGTTAATTCATATGATTGTTAGCTCTTTGTTGTAAAAGAATAGGATTTTGTTAGTGTGGTATTGAGGCATTATGGAAGTTCGTTGTGCTTAAATATGTTTAAACATTGATCATGATTTCTAGATAATTTTCATCATGGCATTGTTGTTGGCTATATGTGACACTGAGGTTTGTTCCTTTGCTCTTTGTCTAGTTAATGATGCTACCTGATTTTCCATTCGAGCTTATAATTATAGACATCTATTGTGATCTTTCCAAGAAGGCAGTCAAACATTATGATAAAGACAACTGATTGTAGAATTATGTTATGTTGAATACTCTATGAATAACCAAGTAATTCTGTTAATTTGTTTTATTGATTGAGAGTATCATGTGTGGTTGTATCATTTTTTGGCTTTTCACTGGTGGTGAGGGAATTTTTTACCCGTTTTGTTTTTGATGTAGTGAACTTTACATGTTTTATATTAGTCTCTTTATATTTCTATTTTTGCTTTTCATTAATTTACACCTAGTCTTTGTTGGTATATGCAAGAAATATTTCCTTGGAAGCTAGAATGCTACTAGAGATATTCTAATTGTACATCTAGTTTCTTTGCAAAATTGTTGGGGTTTACTTGGAAAGCCAAAATTTCTAGGTGTGGCATCTTATTTCAATAGATAGTAATTTTGTAAGAGTGGGCTATGGACACATGAATAATAATGATCATTCTGATTATAATTAGAAGGGGTGGAAAATTTTGTAGAATTTACGATTTGCTCATTCGTTGAAAGTGTTTATGTGAATCGTAGTATTGGCATTGGTAGATAAAATATAAAATATATGTACAATTTTGTATAATTTAAGATTTGCTCATTCGTTTAAAAACCATTCTATCTTCAAAACTCAAAATTTGGACTGTATATAAAATATATGTAGATGTATATGTATATATATATAGTTATTGGCATTGGTATAATTTGAAAGAGTATTATTTTATGTTATTTTGTTGTAGTGGTGAGTATGACAACTTAGCTACATATATATATATAACTCTATCGGTTCTAATTAATCCATAACCAAGGTTTTAATCATGCTTGAGGTTGCATAGAAATATATGTGTGAGGTGATGTATATCTCTCAATGGAACAAGTACTATTAAATTTATGTACGAAACTCTCTAATATATACAAGACAATGATCTAATAGCAATGAATAATGATAAAAGTGTAGCCTAATTATCATGACTTTTTTTCCCATTCTCAATAAACTTAGATGAAACAACCATATACAATAATTTAAAAATAATGATATTAAAACTACTAGTCTTGGATTTTCTTTGGATTGAACTATTGCAAAAGTATTTATAATTGTTTAATTATATAAAAAATAATTTAAAAAACACAGTCTTGTTTGTTGGTTTATTTTCAAAATATATATATATATATATATATATATATATATATATATATATATATATGCTTCTACAGAAGGACTGGTTTGTTCAATGTATTTGTTTATTACATTTTTTTTATAAAAGCACATATTGGTTGGTTTCTTATTTATTTATCTATTTATTTATTTATTTGATGGGACTTGGGAGAAGATAAATAGAAGATGAGTGTTGTGATAGTGATAAACTTTCATTGGGATGGGGTCAAAGCCCATAAAATAATTGGGCCAAGATTTTGCATTCCTTTTTGCATTACTTTATCTGATAGTTATGATAGCTTGAGTATTTGGTATATTGGTAATTTTCCCTATTTTATGAACTTGTTTAAACCCTAAATACCATGTGACATGAGATATTTTTAGACTAGGAGCCTTTTTTATATTTATTTTTATATGTCTTACATTTGACTACCACAACATGATTTATAGATGAATACAAATTTTGAAGATGAACATGCTGCAGTTGTCTTCGCTGTGTTTGTTAGTATTTTAGCTTTAATGTGGTATAGAAGAAGAAGACATAATTTGTCATGGGAACCTTACTACAATAGGGATGAACAATGCACTAATTATATTTCAAGAATTATATATAAATCTAATGCGACTAGTATATCAATGCTAAGAATGAGACGAGAGTCATTTTTTTGACTATGTGATATATTAAAGACGAAAGGATTATTATTCAACACTTTACATGTAAGTGTTGAAAAGCAGATGACCATGTTCCTTCACGTTGTTGGACATAATGTGAGAAATAGAGTTGTTGGAATGAATTTTTTATAATCTAGAGAAACTGTTAGCTGATGTTTCCACCATGTGTTGTATACTATTGGAGAACTTCGTGGTGAGTCAATCATACCACCTAACACAACAACTAGTCCGATCATAGCACAAGATTCAAGATTCATATTCATACCATATTTTAAGGTAAAAAAATTTACAATTAATTATAATTAAATTGGAAAGTAGAATTACTGAGCTTACTAATTTTTCGTTAACAATTAGGATTGCATTGGAGCACTTGATGACACACATATTCATGCCTCTGTTCTGAATAATATTATGGCACGTTTTCGAGGAAAAAAACATTATCCAACTCAAAATGTTTTAGCTGCAGTTAATTTTGAATTACGATTTATATATGTGCTAACTGGTTGGGAAGGCTTGGCTCATTATGCACTTGTCCTTCGGAATGCCTTGGAAAAAGAAGATGGACTTATAGTGCCCAAAGGTATCATACCATTTTATAAAAATTAAAATATTTAACCTATTACAATTATGTAATAACTTATAACTTTTTTGTTATAGGGAAATATTACCTTATTGATGCAGGGTATTCCACACGACCTGGTTTTATATCACCTTTCGTGGTGTCTGATACTATCTTAAGGAATTTAGTGCACATTCTCCATCAAATAGCAAAGAATTGTTTCACTATAAACATTCTTCTTTGCGTACGTCAATAAAACGAGCCTTCGGAGCGTTGAAAAACCTTTTCAAAATCTTGACATCTAGGCCATTTTTTCCTTTTAAAACAAAAATAGATATTGTGATCGTATATTGCATTCTACATAATTATATTCTACAAGGAGGTAGTGACATGTACGTACCAAACCTTGAAGAGTGGGAACCTAAACCAAATGTGCGCGAGGTAAGAACACAATCCCAAGTCCGTGAAAAAACAAGAGAATGGTTAGCAATGTGAGAAGCAATCATGAATGACATGTGGAGCAATAGATGAAACTAGCTTCTTATATTGTAGTTCTTTTTTTTTAAAAAAATGTGTACCTTCATTCGGCATGCATTATGTTTGTAAGTTTTGATGTTTGATTGTATGAGACAATTAAGTATTGTTTGATATACCTTCATTTGTGAGTTATGATTTTTTGCATTATATTGTAAGTTTTGATGCGTACCTTCATTTGTGAGTTATGATTTAAAACAACCTTAAAGATGAGTATGTTGTTCTTTGTGAGTGTGCTGTCTTCATTGATTTTATTAAATATTTATATTTTTTAAATAATTGCTTTTATGCTAATAACTCATTACAGATGGAATCTCAAGATATGACACTAGAAAGCCATAACTTGGTCGGGATGAAAGCATCAACGAATGTCCGATGGACTACAATGATGATATCTTTCATGTTAACATCTCTTGTTGAGCAAGCAAATCTTGGGCTTAAATCTGATAAAGGGATTTAAGAATGTTGTTCTCAACGCAGTTGCAAGAGCTATTAGTGCAAGGTTCAACCTAGCTGTGAGTGACACATATGTCAACAATCGTATTTGGCATGTAAGAAAAATATGGTTAATTATTATGAAAATTAAGAGTTTAAGTGGTGTGTTATGGGATGATGTGGAGAAAAAAATAGTCATGGGGGAAAAGTAATACCAAATATACATACAAGTCATAAATTGTGGTTAACGATTAATAGTTCATATTACATTTTGCACATTAACCATAATTGTAAAATGTAATGTTTATTATACAGGCACACCCCGTAGAGGAGATTTATATCAATAAACCAATACAAGATTATGATGAAATGACTATTGTATGTGGGAATGATCAAGCAACGGGGTCTTTTGCAAGAACAGGTCCTCAAAGCTCTAGGAGCCTAGGTGCACGCATGGATCAACCACCAACATCACCGGTAATTGATCTTGACAACCAAACCCAAGGATTTGATGATTTTGATGACTTTGCACCAAGTGAAAATCCTACTAATAACATACCAACGACCACCTCTTCCACGGCGAAAGAAAAGGTAAAAAACAAGCAAAGCATGCTAACGTGGATTAAAAAATCATGCGAAATGTAAAGTTTGAACTAGAAGAATTGCAAATGTGTGGTACCATGTCCTGGTTTTCGACTTTCGGTCTATTTTTAGATTCTTGTGCATGCATTAAGGATAAAATGGTCATTTAGCATTAGTGGCATACTTGCATGATTGCCCAGTAGGTTGTGTGTGAAAACCAGCTGAACACCAGGGGTAAAACAGTCTTTTGGACCCTTTTTCATTTTATTTTCTATTAGAAGGGCATTTTGGTCATTTCTCTTTTGTTTAAAAGAAATGAAAGGATAGGAGAGCAATGTGGTTGCCTTTTTTTCTTTCATTTCCTTCTTTCTTCTTTTGTTTTCATTCTCTCCTTCGGCCGAACACAAAGCTCGGGAAAAAAAATTCTTCGGCGAGTTTTTCCGATGAATCAACGCTCCTACTCTTTTCCTCTCATTCTCTTGAGCTTGGTAAGGCTTCGATTCAAGGTTTTTCCTTTGTATTTTTCTAGCATTTAATCATTTTTGAAAATCTTTGAAACCCTAAAAATACCCCATGGATTGGGTTGTTTTTAGGCTCAAATCGAAGCTAGTGTCGTGGTTATTTGTTTGTGTGTATGTTTGTAAAGAAATTTCATGATTTGGTGTTGTAAAACGGCAAGAAACCATTGTTTAAGGGCCGGTTTATTGTAGCAATTTATTGGTACTGTAGCAATGTCGAAGTTACTGTATCACCAGAAAACTTTGGCCTTTTCTTGTATTTCTTTAGTCCAAATCAAAGCTTTCTTACTTGGAATTCATTGGAACTAGGTTTACTCCAGTTTGAGGTCATTTGCGTCCAAAATGACGTCATTTTCCCCGAAAAACCCTAGAGTTATATGTTCGACATGTAACATTGCATTTACATGTATTTTAGTTTTCATTCTTGTGTTCATTGGTTCTTGGATTTCTTGCTTGATTCTTGGTGGCGAAGCATCCTTCAAGGAGAAGGAAATTGCCTACCAGTGAGCCCGTCTCGAGGTGAGACGACTGGTTCTGTGAGTGGTTCAATTCGTAATTGCATAGATTTAATAAGAGTATTATAGTATTTCTTTATGTGTTTTATAACATAAATTTGATGATGAATCAGATTTCATTTGATATATATATATATATATATATATTGAGCATGGAGTTATTTGGCAAAAATGATTATAGTATACTTATGTGTATGTATCTTGAAAGAAACATGTTTACTTGTATATGTATTTATATGCAAATGGAATATGGTTTGATGTATATTTCTGAATTTAAACATTGTATGGTTGATTCCTCGAGTTGGAATTGGAAAGAATTACACTGTGGCATTTGGTTTTGATGGTAATTACGGACTTTAGTTCAACACTGTAGCGGTCCCACGGTCCGGCCTAATGGAAGACGGCGTAGTCAACCCTGAGTTTACCCTGGTCAAGAGGTGCATGGAGTCATTGACCAGGGGTTCTTATATGTGAGAAACCCGGGGTCACCACATAGGGATCTCAGTGGCTAATACCAAGGAAGACAGCATTTTGAATTTAAAAATCTTAAAACACCTTGGTGGTCCCGTAGCTAGTCACGGCCACGATTAACTTGGGAATTGCTTGAGGCTAGCCTGTATTTTAAGCGGTGATCAATGTGTTGGAAAATGTTACTTACCTATACTATTTATAAATCATTTTGTTATCTGTTAATCTGTTAAATACTTGAAACTCCTTTTATATGTTATTATTGTGGTAATTATTATTTGAAATGCTTTACTACTCTGTTTTATCTATGATGTCACCACTCACTAGGTAATATCTATTACTCATCACTCTCCTTTCTTCTCTCTCAGATTGCGATGTTGGATTGGGTTGTGCTGGCAGGTAATAGACTGACTTATCTATTCCCCTTATCTTGGTTAGTTGCAGTGCGCATGCAAACTCTATGGATCTACTAAACTTGATCTTTTGTGTATTGTTCCTGTTCTTGTATTTGTATTTTCTGGTTGTATTTGGAACCTTGGCTGGTTCTGTTGTGGATTTTGTCCCCTAGTTTAGTAACTGTGATAGCAGGTGTGGTTTGAGCTTTACGGTGACTAGGAGATGGGACACTGTAGGATCCACTCCTTATTGTAGTGGCGATTGCCACGTACCCAGCTAGGGTCGTCGGGGCATGACAAAATGTGTTAGAGGCGAACAAGAGCAAATTTATTAGTAAAGAATTGCTTGATGAAATCATGACCTTAAGTGCTCACTATAGTGAATACGACCTTGGACAAGCATACGACTATTTGCTCCAAAATCTCCCTTTAGCAAATAGATTTATGAATAAAAACCATTCTCTTCGGTATATTTGGATGGATGACTTTCTTAATCATTTGAGGGATGATTCACCGAGCATGAGTTAAATTAGGGCAAATATTAGGTTGTGCTTTGTTTGTTGTTTGGACAATATCATGTGGTATTGTATTTTGTCATTTGGACAATTAATGTTGTATTTTATTTTGTTGTTTGGACAAATGTATTGTTGTATTTTAGTTTGATGTTTAGACAATTATTATATCATGTTGTATTTTATTTTGTTGTTCATGAGACAAGTACGATGTTGTGTTTTTATTTGTTGTTTAGATGAATGTCATGTTATATTTTATTTCGTTGTTAATGAGACATATATCATGTTGTATTTTATTTTATTGTTTGGGCAAATATATTGTTGGTATTTTATTTTGTTGTTCATGAGACAAGTACCATGTTGTTTGGTATTTTATTACTATCTCCCATAAAGATAGATATATTTTAATAAAATATATAAATGTAAATAGTTAGGTGTTGCCATATAAAAAATAATGTGGTTAATTTTAAATGTTGAATGCTATATGCGGATGAATTTTAATGATCTTATATTTTGATTTAAATATTTTGTAATGTAATTTTATGTTTAAACAAAATTACTTGTTAATTAAATTTAACGCTAAATTTTATTAAATATTTTTTTAAATTTGAAGTTAATTAAATATTTTAGTTTAAATTAATTTGTATGACAAATATTAAATAATTAATAATAAAAAATAATGGAAGTAATCTCACCATACCACTTACATGGTGACCATACTTCTCACACTACATCAAACCAAACACATAAAAAGTAAATACAGCATTTTCACTTATATCAAACCAAACAACAGTGATGTAAGTTGAAATACAGTATTTTCACTTATACTGTAAAAATCCACTTACATGTAATTTAACTTACTGCGAACCAAACAGACCCTTAGGCTCACCTCCATTAAGGTTAACCCCAACTAAATCCAACGCAAATCTAGACAGTGCTGCAGATTTTGTTAATTTAGTAAAACCATCTCCTGACCTTGGTTGACGAAGAAGCGAGAGACAAAAAAAGCCATCCTCCCTAGTGGACAAAAGAAGCAGGTTATGTGGTTCCTCCTCCACAATTGGCAAAGAAGAAAGGCACTGGAACACCGTCTTCTAAAGCTCCTAAGCTAAAAAGGTGAGATTGAAGGACTTGGCTATAAAAACAAAGCTCAGCTTGGAGTTCTTCAGACACCACACATATTTTGGCAATTTCATAGAGGGGTTATCCTAGTCAGGAGCTAATATGGGCAACAGGCCTTGAGCTTCTTCTGCTTTGTTCGTCAATTCCTTTTATCTTGTGCTCGTCAATTATTATTAGATGTATCTTTTTTTAAATTCTTTTCTTTCTTTTTGTGTTGTGTCTCAATTTTCACTTCTAATGAATTGTTCTATTGTGTGCTATTTGTTCTTCTTTTGTTCAGTTGTAGATTTTTTTTTTTTATCTATTGCTTTTTAAGAGTTGATTGTTTTACTTCCTGTGTGTTTTAAATTTTTATGATTTTGTCGATTTTTAAAAAAATAATTAAACAATACTAACCAGCCCTTATCGTATTGGATTATATTCAAAACCACAATTATTTCTTTTGATCCCATTCAATTGTTCCATGCAATAATAGCCAAAAAAATAAAAAAATAAAAAAATAAAAAAAGGGGAAAAAAAGTTTGATAAATAAGATCGAATTATACGCGAATGTCCACTTTTTATAGTGTTGCATAGCCAAAATTTCCCAATTATATATCCATAATAAAATTTTCAAAGGCTGTGTAGATCAATGCTTTTCAATACAACATCGGCCTTTTATTTTCTAAAAGCCCAAAAAAGCCCAACAACCATGCAAAACACACCACAAACACAGCACTGCCCAAAAGGGTAATGATGTCATTTCACTCTAACCCCAAGCGCTATAAACATCCGTCGGAATTAGGGTTTGCACAAACCCTAGACGGCGGAGGCGCGCAGGAGGAGAAGCTCGGCAGCAAAGCTCGTCGAAAATGGTGAAGTTCTTGAAGCCCAACAAGGCTGTGATCGTCCTCCAGGGCCGGTACGCCGGCCGCAAGGCCGTCATCATCCGCTCCTTCGACGAGGGTACCCGCGACCGCCCCTACGGCCACTGCCTCGTCGCCGGCATCTCCAAGTACCCTAAGAAAGTCATCCGCAAGGATTCTGCGAAGAAGACCGCCAAGAAATCCAGGGTCAAGGCCTTCCTTAAGGTCGTGAACTACAACCACATCATGCCCACCAGGTACACCCTCGATGTTGATCTGAAAGGATGTTGTCACTCTTGATGTGCTCCAGTCTCGGGACAAGAAGGTCGTGGCTTGCAAGGAGACAAAGGCTCGGCTTGAGGAGCGGTTCAAAACTGGCAAAAATCGATGGTTCTTCACCAAGCTCAGGTTCTAAACCATTATCTTAATCGGTGGTTTTACTACGATTATGTTATCAGATTTTGGTTTGTTTTCATAGTTTGTTTTGATGTGTTGAGATGGACCTGTGTTTGCATTTGTTATGGATTTAGTACTTTCTTCTACATGAATCTATGAATTTTTCATTAAATGATGTTCCTTTTGGTTGCTTTTGTTGATGTTGATGTTTAATTTGATGAGTTTGGTTTGTTTGTTTTAGATTTTAGATGTAGTTGTGTGAGATTTTGAAAAATGTTGATGGATTGCAAATGGTTGAAGATGTGCTGTTTGTTTGTATGAAATCGTTACATATAATTGGCTGCCTGAATATAAACTTTTTGTTTCTTAGTTGTGTGCCAATTCATCAAGTGATTTCCTTTTGGTATTGTTTTGATAGGGAGTAAGAGAGGAATAAGATTCTCTCATCTTCAACTAAGAGCGAAATTAGTTTATTTGGATGAAATTACCTTTTTTGACGCCAAGGTGTTCTTTTTTATGTGTTTTAGCTTGTATTCCTGGAATAAGATCTAAGGAAATGCTGCCTAAGAACTTATCATAGAAGTGATGGATCATGTCCTCTTGGGTTCAATCATATCTTTGAAAATCTTGTTCCATGTTTCCTTGAAGTCTTGCAGATGTAAATCCATTGTTTTGAATTCTAAAAAGTTGCTATATTTTCACAGGCAATCAGTTTTGGGGAGATAGGTTTAGGGGAAATTGTTAACATTGTATTGAATTGGAAAAATATCAGGAAAAAAAAACGCTATTGGATAAATTGTTGAATGTCTCTAATGTTTTCTCTGCATAGAAGCTTGCATGCTTTGGAGATGGTATATTTCATATGCAATATAAGGAGTCTACTCTCATTTAATTTGTTTTAAGGAAATCCCTGATCTTCTGGCATCCTTGATGACGTTCTCTCCTGTTCCTATATGGCTAGTTCAAAAAGGATACACTGATTTATATCATATCAAGGTGGCAAATGTTGAATTTTCTCTAAGTTCTTCTACCAATGTTTGAGCGTTTAAAAGTATGCTTCCTCTAGTTCTCTTACTAGTTCTCTTTCTGTTTTGGCAGTCATTCCTGGTTTGAATTTAGCTTTATACATTCTTTTGTGGAGAATCAAGACATAAATTTTTTCTTCCTCTTTGTTTTTGTGTTTTTATTTTTCTGGGATCATCATAGGTTGACATCACAATGATTCCTGAAGTGAGCGACTTTAATCTCTTGCCTATTGTTCTCTCTAATCTAGAGCTATACCTGAATGATTTCTTGCTTGACTTTGAAAATACCAAGAGAAGTCTGATCTTTCATCTATGCCTGACATGCGGTATTTGTTTGAAAAGCCTTGAACTTCTATATCTACTCATTGTAATTAGATTTGTTGCTTAGTAAATTATTTCAATTCAGATGTAAAATGAGTCACAAATACAGGATTTTGACTCCAAGGTAAGTCAGTCTTGCAAGTCAAATCCCATCTCTTCAGCCAGATGTGGATTTTGAAATCTATTCCAGTTCATCTTCCTAGTATTGATAGACTTTGAAAGGAGAACCATATGCCATGCTGTGTGTAAATCATTTCTTTGTGTGGGTTGAAATTTCGATAATGTTAAATTATGAAAAGCTAATGAATAGGGGCGCCCTCACTGGGTGGTTAAGCAAAATGCTTTGACATGGTCAAACCTTGTATTACTTCTGGGGTTCTAGCCCCCTGAAATTATCAGCTGTATGTTGAAAGGCCCCAATGGTGCTTGCAAAATTTTATGGTTGATGTGTATCAGGGCAAACAAAAGCCCATCGGAAAGAAAATTCTTCTATCTTGAAATTGGTTGACTTACCTTTCTTTCCTACGCATTCCCATTTCTCCGCTTTCTCTGTGGGGCGTATCCACTTTCATTTCTGATGGAACATAGGATGTTGTGATACTGTTGATGAAAGAAGGTTTAGATCTTAAGAGGAAGCATCGATTTGCATGATATGTATTACAAATATTTCTAAAAAGACAGGCAATACCTGAGTTATGCATTTATATGTATATATATTTGATATTTTCCTCAATTTGGTTTTCTACGTGTACACAATATACTAAAATTACCAAATATGATATAACAATTAAACAAAATTAACATGCATTTAAAGGGACTTCGTTTGAAAACAAGGGGTGTTGTTATAGATTCTTTAATAAATTGAAATG
Source organism: Dioscorea cayenensis subsp. rotundata (assembly GCF_009730915.1). Classification (NCBI taxonomy): domain Eukaryota; kingdom Viridiplantae; phylum Streptophyta; class Magnoliopsida; order Dioscoreales; family Dioscoreaceae; genus Dioscorea; species Dioscorea cayenensis. The sequence goes on from NC_052474.1 coordinate 12,558,929, forward strand.
TTAATCGTTTTTTAAGTTTAACAACAGCAATTTTGAATATCTGAAAAATGTGTAAATACTTTATTAATAAAATAAAATAATAAAATAAAATTAATAAAGAAAGCCTTTTCTTATAATGTTCTAACAACAAAGACAACAGAAATGTTGTATAATGGGAATTACACTTACCAATCATCAAGAACAAACAAAATGCAAGTGACAATAGTAAATAATAAATTTATCAGCAGTGAAAAAGGGTTATGATTATGAGGGTATTAATCAAAAAGGTCATTGCACAATGTTTGTATATATGGCTAGCTGAGAACCAAGCCTTGTCATTACTTTCTCTATACAATAAAACATCATCATCATCAACACACTCAGGACTCCCCTGCCCAGCACCTGTCATACACTCAAAATATCATGTCTGAGTTAACCAGCAATGACCAATCTCCACTCTAACAACTACCAAAACTACCAGTGATGCATCGAAGAAAAATATAGTATGAACCGGACCGCTTGGATAATCTGATCGGGAAGAAGCACCCATTAATGGAAGAAGAATGAACCACATATCCTCACAAACACTGCATCGAATTCCCAGCTCGAATATGTGAATCCAAGATATCTACCCATTATCTCTGGTTGGTTTCTCAAGTCAGTGCGTGGAGCTCATCCAAGCCTGGAGGTGACAACGGTGGAATAGCCTTCAAAGAGTTGTCCGCAACCTCCAAGATTTTCCTCGCAGATGTCTGGATCTCTCTGCCTCCTGTTCTTGTGTGAGAGCTATCCGATATCGATTGAGATCCACTGCCTCTTGAATTGGATATTAGTGTAGAGGAGTTATTCTTTGTTTTAGGTTCCAATGATGGCAAAAGGCTTCCCTTAGAGCGCATCTGTGCAGATGCTATTGCCGAGCTAAACACACCTGACTCTCTCAGACCTTGAACAATAGACTGGTAACATGAGAGGTAAATCATATTAGAACGATCGGTGGTTGGGGAGAATTAGAAATGGTATATTTATTCTTAATTCTGAGAAAAAAAACAGAGAAATTACCATTGGTGCATATATTCTGGTTAAAATACCCTTCCTCATAAGCTTCAGATTAAGTTCTTTGTCAGTCCATACAACATGTTCACGAAACCTGACAATGAATATGATTTCAGCAAAATAAAGGCCACAGAAATTCAATTTCATTCTCAAGATAATTTGTAAAAGATCCCTTTAATTCTTTCACATCATCAAGCAAAAAACCGGATGATAAATTATGAAAATTGTGCACTTGGTAGGAAAAAATTATCATGTGTTGTTGCTTCTGTATTTATAGAGATGGGTGCTATTTCGTTTGACATGTGTGCAATCAAATGTATCCATCCAAGCAAGATAACATAAATTGACAAACAGCCAGATTCTGTGGAGGAATTAATATAAATGAGCAGTTAAGAAATTACCAGCGCAGCATTTCTTCTTCAGTTGCAGTTGACGCGATGATAAATGCCTGAAAACGCAAGTATAGACATTGTTAGAGTGGGCTCAGCATTTAAACGAAGTTAGAATCTTTTTTTTTCTTCTAATGTAAGTGCACAATCATTGTTAATATCACTGGATAAATGAAAGAATACTATGGCTTACATTTATCTGATAACATAAACTATGTGTCAAAAAGTTATAGAATGCTAGACATTTAACCATAAGGACTGCAAAGCTATGACCCTCATCATATAGAAAATTTGTGAGCGGATTGTGATAAAATGATGATTGCTGCTAAACAATTTTTATGGTTGGATATAACAAGAATGCATAAGTTGTAAAAGATAAAACACTCACAGATCTATCGAAATCCAACATAAAGCATCTTTTCACATCTTCCTTTGTTGGTTTGCAGCCACATCGATCACGCCTAGAAGTCAAATCTGAAAACTTTGTGTATGTGAAATGCAGGACTGCAGCCTCCTCCAGTTTGATTTCACTAACAAATATTAAATAACATTAGATATTACCTTTCAAGGAGTAGATTTTTCAAATCTCATAAAGCAATTTTGAGGCACACTAATATGAGAAAATCATTGAAACCAAAGAATACAACAAATTAACAAAATCAAGTAACAAAAGACTACAAAGACATAAGATAACTATCTTACTTCGGGGTCTTCATATAGTTGTGCCATCTATGAGCACCATTTGGGCGGAGGTGATCTTGAATCCGTGCAGCTGATTTTCCATTGCCATATGTGAGAAAATAATTAGGATTACCACGTGTTGCTTCCTTGTACATGCCGAAATATGTTTCCTTTAGGAGATGATCATAGTTCTTCTTAAACATGGAAACCTATTCACAAGAACAATGTATGTGGGTAAGGCTGGAACAAACTTTTGCTGCAAATTTTGAACCGAGACAGAATCAAATAGGGCCCCATTCATCTGAATAGTTGATCAAATATCAAACACCAAGAAAGCAGACCTCTGACAAGACAGCGGACCAGATGCATACACCAACCTTATATTTGCATGATATGTACCGATAGTACAGTAATATAGTTTGTGTTATGATTCTTATGACATAATATATGCCTATCAAAGTAATTTCATTTTCAGACATGCAGCAGAATGTCGCTGCCTCAATAATTCTTATTGAACTATAACTGGCTTAAAATTTTAAGGTACTATTCACATAACATGAATACTGATACAAGAAGCAGGATGTGACGCGGTTTACTATACAAGCATAGGAAACTAAAGAAGAGTTTACAGAATAAACATTCCACAAACCATCTGCCATAGGCAATGCTCTGAATGCAGCTTGTTGAGTTAAATATGAAGATGTCCTAATGTCGAGCAACATATCTATTCAACACTTCGCACTGTGGTCCCAATTTACTTGAAAGAGAATCCTACTTATCTTTAGATGCATACTCTGCCATAGCTATGGCATTGCAGTGAATACACAATAAAATAAACAGAAATGCTTATCGATCAAGATCAGCATTCCATGGAAGACCATTGACATGCTATGGCAAAATTCTTCACAAAGATCACTGAGTCCAAAAGGGAATCACAGTCGTCAAAACTACAGTAGAATATGCCTTTAGCCAATTTTCAATTAATTTCCCACAAGTAAGACATTATTTTGATCAAATTAAGCTTTACAATCCAAGCAAACTTGCTTAAGAGTATATGAACACAGTTAACAAATCATGAGCTGGTTAAACAGCACAAGCTAAAGATAATTCAATTAACAAGTGACCATGATGTTATAATATGATAAGTGATGCAATATGGAACTTCAAGTTTATTCAACTGGAATGTACAACAACAAGTAAGAAAACAAGAAACCACTGTGATAGAAAAGCAACCAACAAAAGGCATGAGTTGAAGCTCTTATCTAAGATCTTAATGATCTTATATTAACTTGCTTTTGTGTTCAGAACCACAATGGGATCATTGGAGAACATTTCCTTGTCTAGACTCTAGTCTTTGGATAATTTTCCATATCTTGGGTAGTGCTTTCTTAACAGGTACTTTAAAAGCACTGATTAAGTACTGATGAGACAAAAAGTAAGGTCTACAGAAAAAAGCATCATCTATGAAGCTCATATTTCTCATTTTAAGTTTTAAGCTACCTAGTTAGGATCTGATCAAACTCATATAGATTGGCACCATGTTAGCGATGCTAAATATGATTCAATTTTAATCATTACGATATAAAATATGTAGAATTCCAACAGAAGAACTTCAATGCAACAATATTGGCTAAATAATTGTGATGATTCCAAATACAAAAACAATAAAATATGTGTGATGGGTATACCTCACTAAAGGGGTCTTTTATATCATCTTTCTCAATGCTGCTTTCCTGAAATAAACAAGGCAACCAGATTGATAAAATGGCACTCCCTTTACTCTCTGATATGGCAGATAAGTTGCACCACTTACATAATTTGGAAAGATAACCATATCAACATTGTTGGGCACATCTGACAGTAATCTCTTTAAAGAATATTCTTGGGAACCAGCTGGATGTATCAGCTCATCAGTATCGAGATGGATGATCCAATCCATACCAGCATCCTGCGGTGGGAAGAAGCAATGTTGAGTTTCTGTTGTATAATAAGAAAACTAACCAGCTCAATGTGCTCTTAAAAAGTATCCCACAACATGAATGACTGATAAAGTAAATGATGAAAAAAAAAACAAACCAGAGCAAACAGCAATACTATTGAGATTTATATCAGTAGACTTTAATTAATTGTAGAGAAAAAAAAAAGTTAAAATTTGAGAGTATATGCACCACTGGAAAGACTGAACTAGTTAACACAGCTCACCTAACAATAAACGTTACTACAGGATAAAAAGCAATTGCAAGATACAAATAGTTAAAAGGCATACCCGTGCCATAACAATAGCCATCTCCATATTCAGTGACTGTTTCACAAACAACTCATAATTGCAGGGCTTGTAGAAAAATCCAGCCAACCAAGTTTCATTCCAGATCCGACTGCATGGCAGGAGAAAATTTAGTAAAACTGGTAAAACACTAGTTAAGCATTTCTCAAGTACTCAAATGCTACATTTCATAATAAAACCACCACAAAAAAGAACTCTATTGCTAAGGTAACAAGCTGGAGAAATTACGACTAGAGCAAATACCATTTGGGTTGCAGCCCTCATATCATTTTAAAACATAATACTGGCATCTAGATGTTATGCAATAAACCAGGTTAGATCATTTCTGTTGAATTTTATAGTCAAGAGAGTCAATTTAATGCTTATGGATGTAATAGCATCTCTCATCAGAAGGATATTGTCCACTTTATGTTGCTTTCAATAGCATAATTACATCACTATTGGGTAAAACATCCTAGATTTGGGGGCTTTGCTATAAAAAGAATAGAGGAAGTTTGTCCAATTCTAATAACTTTACTACTTAAAACCAAGCTTTATATAGAGGTCTTCGAACCACCTCTATGGCAATTAAGTACCATTATTTGCCAGAAGAATAGACAACCTAACAGAAGGTTTGCTCAAATTGATGATGAAAATCTGAACTTCAAAAAAAAGGTGGTCTCAAGACCTTGTGCAATGTTAGCCATTGGATAGATTTAATTGTAAGATTGTAACAATTGGTCAGCAAAGATGCCGTATCTCTAATGCCTTGTAGATGACTTGCAAGTGACAGGTCTTGCAACTCAGACTGCCAGAAGATTCACATATTTCTAACGAGTGGCAAAGTATTTCCTAAAGAAGAGAAGGAAATCAATTGTTTACCTTATGACTTATGCCACTAAGGCTATAATCAGGCATTAGAGCATGGGGAAATTAAACTACTTAAGATATGTTTGGAAAACACCTTAGAAACAACCACTTCAAATAAAAATAAAAAAAGAATTAAAGAAAAATACAAATCAGAGGTTGATTAAGATGGTGCCTGGTTGAAGTGTATCTTGCCTTTCCGTTGAAACAGCATACCTGTTATTATCGCATAAAGTAGTATTATATAATACTCATGGTTATTTTTATTTATCATTTCTTAGGTGTTTATTATCCTTGTTAATTTAAAAGGGTAATAATGTCTTTTGAGGCCATACTAATAACACTAATTCTTTTGTTCTCCTTAATCCTTATGAGTGTGGAGGCCTCTATTGTGTATTTGGAAGACTACTTTCGAGTTTCAAGATCCAGTAATGAATTTCGGGTTCTCTTGTTCTTTAATTTGCTTAGTTAGGTTTGCGTCCAATATTATCTACATGAACTTTTCAATAAATTATAATAAGATGAGAACTTTATTTGCATTATAGGTCGTGGAGTAGATAAATTATACCAGGGCAAGAAAAAAATAAGATTTATCCTAAACCAACTTTTGCTTATTAAGACCAAAAGGAATGGTCCATCTCGTATTCTAAAGACCACAGGCAATCACTTAGTGGAAAGGAAATGGTCAAGTGATGACAACAAGGCAGACTTAGAAGCAGACATCCTTTCATGTTTCCTTGCCGAACAACTGTCTCTTGAGGTTGAGTGCAAATAACCTGAGAACCAAGCAATTGATCTATGTCTCTTTATTAGAACAAAAAGAAAACCAGGGAAACAATATTAGGATATCCCTGTTTATGAGCATGGCATCCAATAAGCTAAGAGTATAGGTTCAAAGGAAAGAGCCTTATGTCCTTCAATTCATCTGTCTTTCCATACGAAGAGTAAAGGTAGGAAAACAGATGTGCCTAACTAACTATTTCATGCCATAATTTCTAGCAAGCAGGACGTTTTGGAGTATTGTCTCTTGTCTTGGCAGGGGATTTAGTTAATATACTATACATAGTACAGGGGGAAAATTTTCAAATATGTTCAATTTCAAGATGCAACAACATAATGAATGGTACACATTAAATGGTATCTATATGTGTATTGTAATCATGTACATGACCAAAATGAATCAAGTGCATTCATGTACTTTCTAAAAGTACAAATTTTGAATAAAACAAGAAATTCACTTAAGAAAGTTCCCTCTAGAAATATTTTGGTTACTTTATTATTTACTTATTCCCTTGAACATGCATTCAAACATAAAATCAAAATTTGTATTCCATTGACAAACATAAGCAGGCAAGGGAAACTGGTTTATTAATAAAAATTCTCTTTGCCCATCATGCCAACCCCATTTTCATTTCTTTAGAAACACTATCTCAAGATCTGGAAGGTTCATTTCTATAATCCTCTCTTCTTTTTTTCCCATGAAGGAGCAAAACAATACCCTAGTTAAAATAATCCATTTATATGGAAAGAAGAGTCACTGATGATATATAAGTCTCCAGACGCTCACATGTGGGCAGATAACATAAATGCAAGGGCCCATGCTGCCTAATCACTGGCAATCATACTAAGAAACTAGCTGATGAAGTTTGATAGGTGCCATCATGAGGAACGACTATCATGCACAACACTGTAGTGATAAAAATAGCAATGGATCTCACAGAGACAATATGAACAATTCACATATACAAGCAGCAGAAATATCCTACCTTCTAGCTTGTTTCTCTTCTAGCTCCTTAGTTCTGTATATGATTTTCACACCCTGCCACAGCAAAAATTAAGTACTCAGTAAACTACTGCAACACTATTATTAGCCTAAGGAAAAAAATATCTGATCAAATTAAGTATAGCAAGCCATGCATAGATTCTCTTTGGAAAGATAGATAATAAAGCAATAAGCTTACTGGAATAGACTCAAGGACCACAGTAACATTTGGTTTTGCAGCCTTTCCTTCCACAAACAGGTAGAAGGTTGTGACACCAAGGACTTTGTGGTAAAACAGCCATGGAAGAATCTGTTCTAAACTGGCAGAAGTGCTTGATATGATACATATCTGCATGTTTTCAGCAACGAAATGAAAGTGAGAAGTTAGCCGACCCTATTCAACATGCAAATTAAATTCAAGAAATCAATCACACAGAATCATCAGGTTCAAATCGATTGAATAAATCAAATATTGCAGTTCAAATATATAAAATTCCTATTTTTCTTGGAGTATTGAGCATAACCTATAGAACTTCCTTCAAGATTCCGATGAATTTAAGTTTGATTGGAAAAAAAAAATCATTTCAATGCAAAATTAAGAAGATTAGAAGGATTTGACGACATACATAAACAAGAACAACTATCTAAACTGATTAACGGATCCCCTAATACCAAAGATCCACCAAAAATTATACAAATCAAAGTCCAAAACCTCACCTTGGGCTTCAGATCTGAGTTGAAATCGAACTTCCAACCCCGGTAATACGGGAACGATGGCGACGAACTATGCCCCAAGATCTCAACACAATCCGATGACCCGGCGGCCTGGGAATGAGAACCCGACGACGAGAAAAACGTCTGGGAGGATCCAAGAGGGCTATTCTCCATTCCGGGGAACTTCTGGGTGTCGGCCGGCCACCGAGCGGCGGGGTCGTCAAGCCCACCGCGCCATTGGAGCACGAACGCGAAGACCGCCAGAGAGAGCGGCAACACCGTTAGGATGAGGAGGAGGCGAGAGGCTAAGGAGCCTGAGGCCGCCGGCGATGGCCTGAGGGGCGCGCCAAGGCCCGCCATCGGAGAGATCGGAAGGAGATGGGTGAGCTTTATTGGTAACTTTTCTTGGTCTAAAATGGCATAATGGTTGTAGTTACAATATTAATCAGAAGCTCAGCATTAGGAATTATATATATATATATATATATATATATATAATGGTAATATATATATATATATATTATTATACAGTTTTTATTTTATATACATAAATGAAAGGAAATATTTCTATATATATATATCATAATAATTTTTCATTTTTAATGTAGCATTTTTTTTTTACTATATTTTTGGTTTAAAATCTCCTAAAAATTTGCATTTGATTTGTCAGTGCATAAATTGTGTTTGATGATGTTGCCTTAAGAAGGCAAAATATATAAATTTTATTCAATTTATACATCGAAATAATGTTTTTTTCCTTATTTGAGGGATCAATATCAATAATTATCTTGATTATCGATAATTTTAAATAAATTTTGATGTGAATGTCGTCATTGTTTTTTATTGTTATAGTAAGTATTAAATGTCTTCATTGTTTTTTATTGTTAAAGTAAGTATTAAAATCGTCATTTTAAGAATGTTTTATATCTTTGATTGTGATATAACAATTGTAAAAATTACTTTTCTTTTATGTCCAAAAAATTAAACGTAATAAATGTTTATGTAAATATTTCAATATTTTCCAAGCTGGGGTGGGAGGAATAATGAGCTGTTTAGTACTTTCTTAATATGTCTACTCATTAATATATATATATTTACGTGGGTCACTATACCTGTCCACAAATGATGAAAAATTAGATATGTTAAATATAATAACATTATCCTATAATTATATACAGTGGCGGAACCAGAAAGCAAAAGAAAAAAGGTGTCATATAAAAAAAGGAAAAATTACTATTTAACCCTCGTGAATTTCAAATATTTCCCAAACAGCTCCTCCAAAGTTTGTGAAACTCGGACGATCCCTTAGTTATTGTTTAACTTCCTTTTTACCCCTACCGATTCACTTTAAATGGGTTCAGTATTTGCGAAATCCGTTTTTGCCTTGAAAATGGTGGGAGTGTCCAATCACATCATGTCCAACCTTTATGTTGGGCTTTACGCTTCTTTACGTTGAGACAATGTTTAGAAGTTGCATTACATCTTCTTGTTCTTCTCCTCATTTGGTTTTGTTCGATTTCGAGTTCTCTGGGTTTTCATGTCTGGTGAGAATTTCTTTGTTCTATCACTTTGACCATTCTATGGGAGGGAGGGAGTAATAGAATTTATAAACAATGCATGTTTATTATGGAGAGTTTTTGTGGTATTGATAAATGTAAATCATGTTTGAAAAAGCGAGTCGAGGGTGAAGTTTATCATGCAGGAGATATACATCGGTTTGTCAGCGAGAAAATGAAGTTGACTTCAGGTGGTTGGTCAAGTGCACTCCATCTTCAAATGAGTTTGTAGTCGATCTTGTTGTCGAGACAGACGATGTGTCGTTATCAAATCCTCACGAAAAGCGAGTTCATTTTGTTGTAAAGTTTTTCTCGTTTATGTTTATCTAGTTGTATATGTTAAATACTGTTTAACTATACTATTCTATGTTTAAATATATTACATATTTGTTTAAGAATTGTCGTCTCCATTTAAATTTGTCTTTATCTGTTTAACTATTCATATTAACGTTTAAATATTGACCTAACATGTAAACTCTTAAAGTCTCTGCGTAAAATATTGATCTTTTTCGTTTGAACTGAAGTGTTGGTTGGCATGTGGCAGATGGCAAGTTTATGGTATCCGTGTAGAAGAATTAATGACGGCATTAAATTTTCTAAATTTTAACATAAATATCGGAAGACTCAAATGCGTCGTGATTAGTCGAGCTCTCCACGTGCGTTTCCCTTTTTTTCTCGGATCCGAAGTGTCAGCCGACGCATGGACTTCACACCATAAATGAGAAGGAAGAACCCTTCCCCTAGACAACCCCTCCTCGTAAATCGTAGTAGTCGTCCTCCTCCTCCTCCTCCTCGCTTCTTGTCTTTGATATTACTTTGAGTCGGACCAAAATTTGAAGGTCGTCTCTATCTTAAAGGATGTCTCATGATCCTCCTCATCTTGAGAATCAATCGGTAGTAATCATGCAGACAAGTTAAACTATCATTTCTTGGCCAAGTCAAAATTCTCGCATAATTGCCTGAATGCGGAGGATTCTCCAGCGGTGGATGATGGGCAAGCAATTCAGCGGGCATTTCGACTTGGGCAAAAAAAGGAAGTTTTCACTTATTGCTTGATTGCGGAGGATTCTCCAGAGGAGGAAGATCGTGAAAACATCCTTTAAGACGGAGTTGATATTTATCACTTGAGAATTATTCTCACCCTTTAAAAACTTTTTCGTCAGTGTACAAATATTATTTACTGTGTTTAACTCTCAGGATATTCGCTTAAGTCAGACCATGACACATTGATTAATAGAGCGTTTTTATCAATGTGTTTTTCTTAACTTCTTTTAACGTGTTGTGTTCTACGTTGTGCGAGGTTCAAGTTGATGCACATGTTATGCAACCGCCATGAGCATTTTGAAGAGTCAGGATGCTTGGTGAGTCGAGCCGAAATCTTAATAGAGCGAGCGGTCGACTCACGAGTGTCCGAGGTCGAGAAGGCGTTGTAAATGTTTTTTTTGATTTTTAAATGAAACAAACTTATTTGAGTGTGAACTTCGATATTTAATCGAGAGGCCATTGTAAATGTTTAAATATTTTTAAATCAAACAAACTTATTTGAGTGTCGACTTGTGATATTTAAAGCAGAGACATAGTAAAAAGCAGTTTGACAAACAAAAAAAGCGGCATTGTAAACAAAACAAAATGTTAAACAAAAATCGATTTACTCTTTAAAGCAGTGACATCGGTGTTTAAGCAAATACATAAAAAAATGTTTAAAAAAAGTGACATGATAATTTAAACATTATATACCGGACATGCATATCGTCCCGGGGTAGGTAACTCATCGACATAGTCGACTCCCGATTCGGAACCCGAGCGAGGGCGTGTTTGGGAAGAGGATTATACCCAGGTGGTACCCAGGAGGTTTTCAAAAAATATCGTAGGTTTTGGAAAAAAATATCCATCTTTACGCGATGTCGGTGAAAAGCATTCAATTTAAACAATAACATATATTTTAAAAGCAGTTAAATCACTATATTTAAAGCGGTTTTACATATTTTTAAAGCGATATAGAAATTATTTAAGCAGATTAACTCGTTAGTTTTAAACACTATATGTAATGGTTTTAAACATAAAAAAAGCTAGCGTTTAAGCAGAGACTCATGATCGGTGAGAACTTTCCTTCGAACGATGACAATATGGCTTCCTTGCGACAATGGTGGAAAGCGGAGGCCAACTTCCAAACAAGGATGCCGGCCGAAAAGAAAAGATGAAGATACGGAAAGTAGCAGGAAAAAGTACAATGGATCTAGTAATATTTGTCTCTAGGGATTACCCATTGTCTGTCAGTTCAAGTGGGTCCACACTAGTTATTTCTTTTTTTGCCCTTGGGATGGAGGGAAAAATATCGCCCAATCACATCATGTCTAACCTTTTATGCATATAACTGTGCATTTTTTTGTTTGCCTTTCTGATTGTTGTTTGTTCTTTACATCTTCTTCTTCTTCTTCTTCTTCTTCTTCTTCTTCTTTTCGTTCTTCTTCTCTTCATTTGGTTTGTACGATTTGGTTTTCGGCCGATATATTATGGAGAGTTTTTGTGGTATTGCTAGATACAACGGGGAGGGAAGAGTGTTAATGTTCACGACTTTCGAGACTTCTTGGGAGTTGGTGTTAGATGAGATATGTGAGTGATGGGGTCTCGAAGTTTCTCTTGTCAAGGTGAAGTTTACCACACCTGATGGATATAAAACAGTTTGTTCAATAGAAAATGAATCTCCAACTTCTCCTTCAAACCTCCTAAAAACAAACTAATGGCCTATATT